>NC_056450.1:24900900-25265900 GCF_018296145.1 Oncorhynchus tshawytscha | reverse complement strand
GTCTGTGAATTTATAGCACAACTTTTGATGTTCCTTGTTTGGGGTCTGAGCAGATTATTTGTTGCAATTGCAAACGTAATAAAATAGTGGTCCGATAGTCCAGGATTATGAGGAAAAACATTCAGATCAACAACATTTATTCCATGGGACAAAACTAGGTCCAGCGTATGACTGTGACAGTGAGTGGGTCCAGAGACATGTTGGACAAAACCCACTGAGTCGATGATGGCTCCGAAAGCCTTTTGGAGTGGGTCTGTGGACTTCCATGTGAATATTAAAGGCACCAAAGATTAGAATATTATCTGCTATGACTACAAGGTCCGATAGGAATTCAGGGAACTCAGTGAGGAACGCTGTATATGGCCCAGGAGGCCTGTAAACAGTAGCTATAAAAAGTGATTGAGTAGGCTGCATAAATTTCATGACTAGAAGCTCAAAAGACGAAAACATCATTTTTTGTTTTTTTGTAAATTGAAATTTGCTATCGTAAATGTTAGCAACACCTCCGCCTTTGTGGGATGCACGGGGGATATGTTCACTAGTGTAGCCAGGAGGTGAGGCCTCATTTAACACAGTAAATTCATCAGGCTTAAGCCATGTTTCAGTCAGGCCAATCACATCAAGATTATGGTCGGTGATTAGTTCATTGACTATAATTGCCTTTGAAGTAAGGGATCTAACATTAAGTAGCCCTATTTTGAGATGTGAGGTATCATGATCTCTTTCAATAATGACAGGAATGGAGGTGGACTTTATCCTAGTGAGATTGCTAAGGCGAACACCGCCATGTTTAGTTTTGGCCAACCTAGGTCGAGGCACAGACACGGTCTCAATGGTGATAGCTGAGCTGACTACACTGACTGTGCTAGTGGCAGACTCCACTATGCTGGCAGGCTGGCTAACAGCCTGCTGCCTGGCCTGCACCCTATTTCATTGTGGAGCTAGAGGAGTTAGAGCCCTGTCTATGTTGGTAGATAAGATGAGAGCACCCCTCCAGCTAGGATGACTTCCCTGTCAAAATAAAGCTTAAATAAAACGTTTTATTATATGGAGGTTGGAACCAATGTTATTATTAATGACGCATTACCACCAAACTCCCGTAAACCAGGGGGATTATTTATCAAAGATGCATGCGCACAAAAAAGACTCTAAACCTTGAGTGTGCCAATTCTCCCGCAAAGGTTGGTATTCATCCATTTTGAATTTGACAGTAAAGTGTGTATCTCCACGCAAATCTCAGACTATACGTAAGCACAACTTCTAGTGGTTGATCAACTGTATTGCAAGCAAATATTGTTATTTTGGGGGAAATTGTGGTGTTTAATGAACAGGAATTATAATCATGGTAGGGTAATAAACATTCAAACGTAGGCCTAATGATAAAACAGATCAATTTGCCATTGGTGAGAAGATTGCATTTCAGGCGTATTGCCTAATATATTTATTTTACTTTTATTATATAGGCCTAAATCATAATCATATTTGCAGAGCATGTGTCTCCTTTTCTGACATGACTGGTTTGTTCCTGCTACACAACAAATACCATTTATCCATCACTCTTTCAATAGCCAATCATGCTCGAAAATAAATAGTCCTGTAGTCTATTTAAAATCTGTGCGTCAATCTAAGTAACATAAAAATAAATAAGACATTTGCATTGGCTGCGTCTCGGCCTTCTACATCTGCAGTGGAAGGTGGCCAAGCTACGGGGTGTTTGTCAACCGAGGTAAAGACAGTTTGAAGTTGGATATTCAATGAATATTCGCACATTCAAACCTCAATAGCTTTCAAACCACTTGAGCCACAGACTCCAAATAAGTGTCATGATGTTGGAAAAATTGCGCACAACATTGCATTTCACGATTCGGACATTAATTCGCTTTCCAAAGCTAATAAACATGTGGAAATTTGAGCAGCATTTTGTATTCCTAGTTTAATTAGTTAGGGAGTGTAAACAAAGTACAAACTTTTTTTACATTCAAATTTCAATACCTCCTTGGTCATGTGACCTACTTGACTCAAACAAGGTTAAAAATGTCCACTGACTACCCTTATATATTGCACACTCTTGTTTGAGTACTGTAAAATCACTCAGTGTAACGTACATTTTCATAGTTTTAAATTTCGATAGCTCCATGGTCATGTCAATTACACACCTAAGAAGTGCGCAGTGGATATACACCCATATTGCATAACCTCTAGTCATATATCTTCTATATTGTTGTACATTAATATTAGTTTGACAATTAGGGGGTTCAGTCCAGTGTTGTGTTTACCCTTTTCTTTAATATTTATCTATAATAATTGGTAGTTCTCAGTACTTATTTTCCCAGTTTTTTTATTTTGTCACAGTATTTAACAGTGGTATACATAGGAGGCAGATAATATCTCCTTTCATCATTAATATCAACCATAAAGGAAAAGGGCAAAGTACGAGAGTCATGTTATTAATTGTCCAAAGCAGGGATGGAGAGTGAGCTAGTAAGGTAGGCTGCAGTGGGTTTGCTGGTCAATACATATACTGAACAATGAACCACGGTAATGGTTGCCAGAAAATCAAGGAATAAAAATTGAATATTGACTAATTAAACAGATATTGTAGACCTTTAATCTTTTCCAACATGTCAACAGACACTTTACTTCAAATAAGTACAAAACATTTCAGTGTTAACTTTCTCTTTATCACTGGTTGATGTACATTTCAGAGCCTCTTCAGTGTGGATGGGGTATAGCATACATTTTCAACAGCACAGACAACACTTCCAGTTTGTGTTCTTCACTCTGTTGAACTCTTTTGTCTTCATTCCTAGGCACAGCACATGGAACCACCGTTGGCATGCAAAACATTAAATCTAAAACAAAACGAAGCGTAACACGTTATAAGTAATATCTAATATCAATGCAGTATGACGAATTAGCCATCCATTGTGTTATATCATAACTTGTCTTATATGCTGTCACTGTTGGCAAAAGTTTATAAACATGTTAAATAAAGTTACTAGGGCCTCCTGGGTGGCGCAGTGATCTAGGGCACTGCATTGCAGTTGCTAGCTGTGCCACCAGAGACTCTGGGTTAGCGCAGCCGGCCGCGACCGGGAGGTCCATGGGGCGACGCACAATTGGCCTAGCGTTGTCCGGGTTAGGGAGGGTTTGGCCGGTAGGGATATCCTTGTCTCATCGCACACCAGCGACTCCTGTGGCTGGCCGGGTGCAGTGCACGCTAACCAGGTCGCCAGGTGCACGGTGTTTCCTCCGACACATTGATGCGGCTGGCTTCCGGTTTGGATGTGCGCTGTGTTAAAGAAGCAGTGTGGCTTGGTTGGGTTGTGTTTTGGAGGACACATGGCTTTTGACCTTTGTCTCTCCCAAGCCTGTACGGGAGTTGTAGTGATGAGAAAAGATAGTAACTACTAACAATTGGATACCACGAAATTGGGGAGAAAAGGCGGTAAAATTTTAAAAAATTACAAAAAACAACATTTAAAAAAAATAAAGTTACTACCCAATCGGTCTTTGGGCCACATCCAGGTTCTTTATCAGTGGCACACATGAAGCAGTTGTTAGCTTTGTTGAACTCTGAAATCATAGGTGTCCCACACAACAACAACAAAAAAAATGTACATTTACTTTGAATTAAATGTCATTACATACCATGGGCCTCCTGGGTGGCGCAGTGGTCTAAGGCACTGCATCGCAGTGCTAGCTGTGCCACCAGAGATTCTGGATTTGAGTCCAGGCTCTATTGCAGCTGGCTGCGACCGAGAGGCCCATGGGGTGGCGCGCAATTGGCCCAGCGTCGTTATGCAGGGATATCCTTGTCTCTCTAGTGACTCCTGTGGTGGGCCGGGGGCAGTGCACGCTGACCAGGTGTACTCTGTTTCCTCCAACACATTTGTGCGGCTGGCCTCCGGGTTGGATGGGAGTTGTGTCAAGAAGCAGTGCGGCTTGGTTGGATTGTGTTTCAGAGGACGCATGGCTCTTGACATTTGCCCCTCCCGAGTCGGTATGGGAGTTGCAGCGATGAGAAAAGACTGTAACACCTACCAATTGGGGAGAAAAGGGGTAAAAAATATATATATATTAAAAAAATGTCAAAATGTCATTACATACCAGACATTTTTAGTATATCCTCAGCCGTTTATTTTCGCCGTTGCTCCATGTGTTTTTGTGAAGGTTCTATACCAAAAAATGGGGGGGGTGTTCTGTGCAACTTCCTTGGCCATCTACACCAAAAAATAAAATGGTTTCTGACCTAATTGTCACAAAACAGCTAACCATTAATTTATTGAAAATATACCTATCAATCTTGAATTATAAAGACCCCACAGCTGAAGGTGTCCTGCTGCATGGTGTGAGTTATTTCCCCTTCTTTCCACTTTATGTCCACCCAGTCGTCTTTTCCATGGCAGGATCTTCTCATTTTGAAGTATTTTCTTTTTTATGTAAACATAATGGAATTCTGATTAGTTATAGGCAAATGGATACACAAATGGATACACAAACTGTATGGTGATTTCTTTATCACTTTAATCTAGTAGAGGTAATTTCCTTTATGCCCCATTCTACACACAGCCTATATTATAGGCCCTGAACCACTTACAGGACAATAATAAAAGTAGCATATAGGATCAAACCCTATCCCAGAGTGAATAAATGTAGAGCATTTGTAGACTTTAAGAAAAAAATATTAAGTGACAGTTTCATCAGTACGTGCTTAAAGAAAGTCATATCACAAAGACCACAGATGACAGTGCCCACCAAGTCTATGACAATAAAGAATGAATTGTAAGCACCAAAGTGTGTTAAAGTGTGTTTGTCAAAATAACATCTGGAAATGTCAGTTGTTGAACATAATGCTTCTATTTGCAATAGCAATTTATGATATATGCAGTTGAGGAATATTCCATGTACCAACACTACATGTAGGACGGACATAAGACATTCCCACATACAGTATACACACAGAGGCATTTTTCAGCTATGATTTTACCACAGCACAGAATGTAATACACCCTTACAACACTTTTTGATCATCTTGAGTTCTTATCTGGTAAACTGCTACTTTGTGTCAAGAAAGAGCCCCACTTAGGGGTTAGTGTACAGTAAAGAAGGGCTGGTTTAGATTAAAAACTATTGCCCCCTGTCCCCATTCATATGGGCTAGTCAGTGGTAGAATTGAGTTGGCACTTTATTGGCCCAAACACCCACAGACCCATAGGGTTGAGGTTACTCATGTACAGTAATTAGTTTTTTTTTTTTTTTTGCCTTGACACATTGTGTCTTCTAACTGTCCAAGAATAGGATCCAAAGTGTTAGGACATATTTGTTTCCACAAATACAAAGGAGGATTTCTGTCCTCATACCTCTGGCACTTTAGTCAGACTTTGTAAAAACTTTATGATGGGGTCAGCAATGGAGTGCCCAGTGACTAAGCAGCACGGAGACCAATCAGGAGAGAATGCATACAGGTCAAGGGATGTGCCTGTGCCTTTTGGATTACTCTCTCTTTGCAGAGAACCCCTGTGGTTCAAGTCAAGAGCTACCCTTCCCTTTTCAGTCTGCTCTGCGCATGTCTGAAAGTGACAGAGTCAGCAGCCAAGAGTATTTCACAGTATGTCATAAAAAATTATAACACTTAGGAATGTATGTAAAATGCTAACATGTATTTGATCCAGTACAATGGAATAACTATAATCCACTAAACATTCTGAACATTGTTTGAAGTCAGTAGGTCACATGACCAAGGAGCTATTGAAATTAGAAAGTTTACAAATTGAATGTAAAAACGTGTGAGATGAAAATGGACAAACTAAAGGGTGTGCAATATAGGAGGGTAGTGGACATTCTGAACCTTGAGGTCGGTAGGTCACATGACCAAGGAGCTATTGAAATTATAAAGATTGAAAAACATTGAATATTCATGTAAAATTGCATGATGAAAATGGACAAACTAAAGGGTGTGCACTGTGTAGGGCCACTGAACGTACATTCTGAACCTTGTTTGAAGTCAGTAGGTCAGCTGACCAAAGAGCTATTGAAATGAAAAAATGTAAATAAATCATTTTAAAATAGTGCGAGATGTAAATCGACAAAACAAAAATGTGTGCAATGTGTGTCTATGCTATCGGGTTAGCTACAATAAGTCTTGGAAGTTTTAGGAGTAATGGTTAAAGAGCTATTGAAATTTTTACATTTTGATTTGTCACTATGTTGACGGTCCCTAACTGCTGTTTGTGGACTTTAAAAAAACTTCAGGCAACTATCCGTAGACTATCCAACAACCTGAAACGGTCTTTATCTCGGTTGTTTGTCAGACCATGAGACATCCCAGAAATCGGTCTTCTCACAAAAACCTCTGTAGTGTCCGAACGGTTTGGCCTACAAACTATTATGACCCCACGATGGTGTTTTCCATTTTGCTCAACGACCCCCACAATTGTCATGGGACTCATCTGAAGGTAATCCATACAAACTAATGGAAGTAAGAAGATAGTTTTGTGCCCCCTCTCAACGGCTTAGACTTTTAGAGGGTAAAATATTTAACATCATGTGTAGGCTACAGTGTTGTTGTGAAATAGTAGCGCTACATAGCCTATTTAATCTCATAGCCTATTATACCAAGGCAGGAGATAGAAACAGTCATGTGTTTGGGTCATGTTGCATGTGACAGATTTTTCCAATAATTTGTTTACCCGCACACAAATCCTAGAATCTCCACCAAACCAGAATTAGTGAAAAATGTAAACAAGGTTGATAAAGAGGGCCCTGACACTCAGGGATGGGCACCACACACCAGCGAGGTGGTGAAATGAATTGGCAAAAATACGGGAGCAACGATTGGCTGACTGGCTTGTCAATAATTACCCTGGTGCAGCCTTTTTTTCGCATAGATTGGTCAGGTTATATCACATTAAATCAATAGCGTGTGATTGTGGCCCACAATTCGAGGCCTTCCTGCATGTGGGCATTCTGAGCATCCCATTGGTTCCTGCACTAATAGAAATTCAGGAATGCCCACATGCAGGTGTAGCAATATTGATGTTACACAGGAAACAGAAACCACTTGTTCACTTACCTACTTCATGTACTGTAGCTGGTTGACAACATGCTCAGTAAAGTTTGCCTAACTATACTGAACAAAAATGTAAATGCAACATGCAACAATTTCAAAGATTTTACTGAGTTACAGTTCATATAAGAAAATCTGTCAATTTAAAAATTCATTAGGCCCTAATCTATGGATTTCACATAACTGGTCACAGATACCTTGTCACAGTATCTCTGTGCATTCAAATTGCCATTGATAAAATGCAATTGTGTTCGTTGTCCGTAGCTTATGCCTGCCCATAACATAACCCCATCACCACCATGGGTCACTCTGTTCACAACGTTGATATCAGGTACTGCTCACCCACACCACGCCATACACGTGAGGCTGGTTGGATGTACTGCCAAATTCTCTAAAGCCACGTTGGAGGTGGCTTATGGTAGAGAAATTAACATTAAATTTTCTGACAACTGCTCTGGTGGACATTCCAGTAGTCAGCATGCCAATTGCATCTCCCTCAATTTGAGACATCTGTGACATTGTGTGTTGTGACAAAACTGCGCATTTTAATGGGCTTTTATTATGCCCAGCACAAGGTGCGCCTGTGTAATGATCATGCGGTTTAATCAGCTACTAGATATGCCACACCTGTCAGGTGGATGAATTATATTGGCAAAGGAGAAATGCTCACTAACAGGGATGTAAGCAAATTTGTGCACAAAATTCGAGATAAATAAGCTTTTTGTGCGTTCTGGGATCTATAATTTCAGCTCTTGAAACATGGGACCGACACTTTACATGTTGTGTGTATATTTTTGTTTTAATGTATATATCTATATATCTTTAATGTATATATCTGTCATGATTAGAAAACCAAGCATATTGAAACAGCAGAACGCCCCGAAATGCAGGCTGCAGTTGCACCATTCTCCGTTAAATCAATGCATCACATGTACAGTGGTAAATTATTGCTGTGCTAAATATGCTCCCTATACAAGTCATGATAAATTGCCACATGAATATCAGTGATACAAATAGTAATGTCACAGTGTAATTCCCTGTGGTTTCCAGCTAAATGAGCATCTTCCTGCCCGGCTAGAGCAGTGCCCCTGGTCTCTGGTTTACAGCACCCAGAGACACGGCACCAGCCTGGGCACTCTGTACAAGAGCATGGGGGGCATGGACTGCAGCACCAGTACCCTCACTGTCATCAGAGACAACTGTGGACAGGTGAGGAGAAGCTGAGGCCTTTTACTTGCCTAAACCAAGTTTTCCCACCTATGCCATAAGGCTGTCTGGGATTTTTATCCCTTGCTCTGTAAACTCTTTTTCTTTGTCCTAGGTGTTTGGTGCATTTTGTCCTACTACTCTTCGAATCAGTCTGTCATACTATGGAACAGGACACACATTCCTCTTCTCCTTCTCTCCACAACTCCAGGTGAGATATCCCCATGTCGAGTCTCAGAATCACTTGTTTAGGGCTGGATTCAATCTAACCTAAATTACCAATACTGTATTACTGCATAATGAGTGTTGCTGTTTCCAAACAACAACTGACAACAAGCTATGATCATTGTTTATTTTACAGGTTTATGAATGGAAGTTTAGTAACTCCTTCTTTGTGAAGGGAAGTCCAGACTACCTGGCATTTGGTGGAGGAGGGTAAGTGAAAATAGGTCCGCTATCATTAATAAACTATAACTACTAACTGGGCAAAAACTAGTTGAATCGCCATTGTTTCCACGTCATTTCAACAACAAAAAATCTATGTTATGACGTTGAATTAATGTGGAAAACCGAATTGATTTGAATAAAAAAATCATTGACTAAAGGACATTGTCTTTGTTTCACCCAACTTGTAACCTAAATCCAATGACATGGTGAATTTTTCTTTTGTTGATGATTTCACGTTGAAGTCTCATTAGTTAGCAACTCATGTAAATCAAAACTGGACTTTGAAATGACGTCTGTGCCCAGTGGGTAGGGCCCTGTGTTTTGCTTAATCATGTCACATGACCTGGATTTTAACCTTTAAATGAAAGCTTTTTCATAAAACTGTCCTCTTTTATTTTTATGTCAGATGGTCCAGTACCATCCTCAGACAATTGCTTTCATTTTAGGTCTAATTCTGATTTCTGGAATAGGTGTAAAATAAATGTTAAAATCCTGATCATGTGACATAATTAACCAAAACCCAGGGCCCTAACTATAATTCAACAAAATATGAAAGTAACTAGTGGTCTAAAGGAGTGCTTGAAAGTTGAGGAATTATGCTCTCTTTTGTTTCTCTCCTCCTCCCCCTTCTCCTGCTCTATCATGCTCTCAGGGGTCTCTTTGGCCTGTGGTTAGACGATGGCCTGATCCGTGGGCAGAGCCAGAGGTGTGACACATTTGACAATGACGTGTTGTCCTCCTCTGACGACTTCCTAATCAACGACCTGGAGGTTTGGGCCATCTCCTGAGACAAGGGACTGCATGCATGCTACTGCTTACTTAAACATTACACAACGATTGACAGTGGATGGAATTGATAAAGACTGTACCTCTCATCTGAGGATCCAAAGCGTGGCTCCCTGTGCAAGGTGATTCAACTCCATCACCTCAATATTTTCCATTACAAACAGATAAGGCCCCTAACTCACCAGCTTCAGAAGCATTGGGAAAACAGAAATAGAGTACTACTGGCCTCTGGTGTTCAATGATTTAGACCGTGTGTAATAATCACTCCTCTCTGTTGGCCTTATTTTCTGCTTGGTATGTCTGTATCATTCTGTGGAGATTTGGATTACTTCAGAAATATTCTGCTGGGAGTTAAACAATTAAAGGACAGTCAGATTAGCACAGTTGACTGGTCAATCTCAATCAATAACACATGAGGGAAGTTGTCTTTATTGGCAAAGTGCCCAGTGACCGTTGATTTACAACTCTAGAGGGCGCCCTTGTCACAGAGCTCCTTTCTGTCTTGCTCTCTCTCGCTCTGTTTTGCTCTCTCGCTCTCTTTCTATACATTACCTTCATAAAGTATTTACACCCTTTGACTTTTTCCACATTTTGTTGTGTTACAGCCTGAATTTAAAATTGATTTTAAAAAATGTAAAAAAATTGTCACCGGCCTACATATAATACCGCATAATGTCAAAGTGCAATTATATTTTTTGATTTCTTTTGACAAATTACTTACAAATGTAAGGCTGAAATTTCTTGAGTCAATAAGTATTCAAGCCTTTTGTTATGGCAAGCCTAAATAAGTTCAAGAGTAGAAATGTGCTTAATAAGTCACATAATAAATTGCATGGAGTCTTTCTGTGTGCAATAATTGTGTTTAACAACATTTTTGAATGACTACCTCATCTCTGTACCCCACCTATGCAATTATCTGTAAGGTCTCTCAATCGAGCAGTGAATTTCAAACAGATTCAACCACAAAGACCAGGTATTAGTAGATGTTGTTTTTTTTAAACAGACATTGAATAATATTTTGAGCACGTGTCAAACTCGTTCCACTGAGAATTGAGTGTCTGCGGGTTTTCGCTCCTCTCTTGTCTAGGTTTCAATTTAAAACAAAAACCAGCAGACACTAGGCCCTACATGGAATGAGTTTGACACCCCTACCTTTGAGCATGGTGAAGTTATTAATTACATTTTGAATGGTGTATCAATACACCCAGTCACAAAGATACAGGCATCCTTCTTAACTCAGATGCCGGAGAGGAAGGAAACCGGTCAGGGATTTCACCATGAGTCCAATGGTGACTTTAAAACAGTTACAGAGTTGAATGGCTGTGATAGGAGAAAATGGAGGATGGTTCAACAACATTGTACTCCACAATACTAACCTAATTGACAGAGTGAAAAGAAGGAAGCCTGTACAGAATAAAAATGTTCCAAAACATGTATGTTTGCAACAAGGCACTAAATTAATACTGCAAAAATTGTGGGAAAGCATGTGGTGGTTAATTTCTTTATCAAATGAGGAGACAAACTTATCACACAAGTCAGTTATACTGAAACTAAATCTTTATTCACTTATTAATAAGGGAGTAGGTCAATACTAAACACATATAAAGTGAATCGATTGAGAGCTCTACGATAATGATGGCTGGACAACGATACACCCTCAGATGATTTGTTGAGAGCCCTGAGACAAATGTACAAAGGTCTTTTATAGCCAAGATACATCCCCTTCAGTCTACATGACAAACAACTTATGTATGGAATGGGTCACAGGGTTAAGATTTGAATGAAAGATACTTATAATTCACAGCAGACAATATCTGCTGTAAAAACTGTTCTCATTGTGTATAAACCAGGTTCTGGTCCTGGAGTCATCTCTCTCTCTGATACCTTATAAAACAGAAACATTAATTCATGCTCTGGAATGCGTATTACCCAAAGATATCGTAAATCTCCTGTCAGTGTTAAATCTCCCAGAGGCCCACTTTCAGTTCACACAGACACAATATAGTTATAAGAACCCTCTTCTGTTGCATTAAACAACCATTTGATGGAATAAAAGTATTATAACAATCTTGTAATTGCTCTCACAAGCAATTCACTTTTTGCCCTGAATACAAGGTGTTATGTTTGGAGAAAATCCAATGCAACACAATGTACCAGTCTCTATATTTTCAAGCATAGTGGTGGCTGCATCATGTTATGGGTATGATTGTAATCGTTGAGGACTGGGGAACTTTTCATGATAAAGAAACAGAATGGAGCCAAGCACAGGCAAAATCCTAGAGGAAAACCTGGTTCAGTCTGCTTTCCACCAGACACTGGGAGATTAATTCACCTTTTAAGCAGGACAATAACCTAAAACACAAGGCCAAATCTACACTGGAGTTGCTGACCAAGAAGACAGTGAATGTTCCTGAGTGACTGAAGCAGATTTAAGTAAAAACTATGGCAAGACCTGAAAATGGATGTCTAGCAATGATCAACAACCAGGGCTTGAAGAATTTGGAAAAGAATAATGGGCAAATGTTGCACAATCCATGTGTGGAAAGCTCTTAGACTTACCCAGAGACTCACAGCTGTAATCGCTGCCAAAGGTGGTTCTAACATGTATTGACTCAGGGGCTTGAATACTTATCTAATCAAGACATATTTGTGTTTTATTCTAAAAAATATATATATATTTATAAATGTAAATAAAATCCATTTTAATCCCACTTTGTAACGTAACAAAATGTGGGAAAAGTCAAGGGGTGTGAATACTTTCTGAAGGTACTAAACAGTGCATTCTGAAAGTTTCCAGACCCTTTCACTTTTTCCACATTTTGTTACATTACAGCATTAGTTACATTTGTTACATTTTTTCCCCTCATCAATCTACACACAATATACCATAACGACAAAGCAAAAAATGGTTTTGAGAATTTTTTGCAAATGTATTACAAATAAAAAACAGAAATACCTTATTTGCATAAGTATTAAGACTCTTTGCTATGAGACTCGAAACTGAGCTCAGGTACAATCTGTTTCCATTGATCATCCTTGATGTTTCTACAACTTGATTAGAGTCAACCTGTGGTAAATTCAACATGATTTGGAAAGGCACACACCGGTCTATATAAGGTCCAACAGTTGATAGTGTACAAAAACCAAGCCCTGAGGTCGAAGGATTTGTCCGTAGAGCTCCAAGACAGGATTGTGTCGAGGCATAGATCAGGGGAAGGGTACCAAAAAAATATCTGCAGCATTGAAGGTCCCCAAGAACACAGTGGCCTCCATTATTCTCAAATGGAAGAAGATTGGAACCACCAAGACTCTTCGTAGAGCTGTCCGCCTGGCCTAACTGAGCTATCGGGGGATAAGGGCCTTGGTCAGGGAGGTGACCAAGAACCTGATGGTCACTCTGACAGAGCTCCAGAGTTCCTCGGTGGAGATGGGAGAACCTTCCATAGTGAAGTGGCCAGACGTAAGCCACTCCTCAGTAAAAGTCACATGACAGCCCACTTAGAGTTTGCCAAAAGGCTACTAAAGGACTCAGACCATGAGAAACAAGATTATCTGGTCTGATGAATCTAAGATGTAACTTTTGGCCTGAATACCAAGCATCACGTCTGGAGGAAACCTGGTACCATCCGTACGGTGAAGTATGGTGGTGGCAGTATCATGCAGTGGGAATGTTTTTCAGCGGCAGAGACTAGTCAGGATGAAGGGAAAGATGAATGGAGTTAGGATCGAGGAAAAGATGAAGGGAGCAAAGTACAGAAAGATCCTTGATGAAAACCTGCTCCAGAGTGCTCAGAATAGCAGACTGGGGCAAAGATTCACCTTCCAACAGGACAACGACCCTAAGCACACAGCCAAGACAATGCAGGAGTGGCTTTGGGACAAGTCTCTGAATGTCCTTGAGTGGCCCAGCCAGAGCCCAGACTTTTACCTGATCAAACATCTCTGGAGAGACCTGAAAATAGCTGTGCAGCAATGCTCCCCATCCAACCTGACAGAGCTTGAGAGGATCTGCAGAGAAGAATGGGAGAAACTCCCCAAATACAGGTGTGCCAAACTTCTAGCGTCATACCAAAGAATACTGGAATCTGTAAGTGCAAAGTACTGAATAATGGGTCTGAATACTTATGTAAATGCTATTTACACTGCTCAAAAAATAAAGAGAACACGTAAACAACACAATGTAACTCCAAGTCAATCACACTTCTGTGAAATCAAACTGTCCACTTAGGAAGCAACACTGATTGACAATAAATTTCACATGCTGTTGTGCAAATGGAATAGACAACAGGTGGAAATTATAGGCAATTAGCAAGACAGCCCCAATAAAGGAGTGGTTCTGCAGGTGGTAATCACAGACCACTTCTCAGTTCCTATGCTTCCTGGCTGATGTTTTGGTCACTTTTGAAATTCTGGTGGTGCTTTCACTCTAGTGGTAGCATGAGACGGAGTCTACAACCCACACAAGTGGGTCAGGTAGTGCAGCTCATCCAGGATGGCACATCAATGCGAGCTGTGGCAAGAAGGTTTACTGTGTCTGTCAGCGTAGTGTCCAGAGCATGGAGGCGCTACCAGGAGACAGGCCAGTACATCAGGAGACGTGGAGGAGGCCGTAGGAGGGCAACAACCCAGCAGCATGACCGCTACCCTCCGCCTTTGTGCAAGGAGGAGCAGGAGGAGCACTGCCAGAGCCCTGCAAAATGACCTCCAGCAGGCCACAAATGTGCATGTGTCTGATGCTTTAGTCCAGGTCTGGGAGGAGATCCCTCAGGAGATCATCCGCCACCTCATCAGGAGCATGCCCAGGCGTTGTAGGGAGGTCATACAGGCACATGGAGGCCACACACACTACTGAGCCTCATTTTGACTTGTTTTAAGGACATCACATCAAAGTTGGATCAGCCTGTAGTGTGGTTTTCCACTTTAATTTTGAGTGTGACTCTAAATCCAGACCTCCATGGGTTGATAAATTTGATTTCCATTGATAATTTGTGTGTGATTTTGTTGTCAGCACATTCAACTATGTAAAGAAAAAAGTATTTAATAAGAATATTTCATTCATTCAGATCTAGGATGTGTTATTTTAGTGTTCCCTTTATTTTTTTGAGCAGTGTATATACACATTTTCAAAAATGTCTAAACCTGTTTTTGCTTTGTCATTATGTGGTATTATGTATAGATTGATAAGGGATTTTTTAAAACCCATTTTAGAATAAGGATGTAACAACAAAATGTGGATAAAATCCAGGTGTCTGAATACTTTCCAAATCTACAGTATATGCACAGCCCTCAAGCCAATAAATCATCAAGGCCATTAATACAGTAACTTTTTCTGTGAAGTGAGAGAATCAATAGCATCTGGTAATTGACTTCATGCACAGAGCGTCTTATTCAGCACAAATGGGAAGTCCATGGAGAATCAGTTTTCTTGTTAGTCACATTTAAATGTATTTTTTTTTTGAGCCATGATAAACTGTTCGACCAGTGTGTGTGTGTGAGTGTGTGTGTGTGTGTGTGTGTGTGTGTGTGTGTGTGTGTGTGTGTGTGTGTGTGTGTGTGTGTGTGTGTGTGTGTGTGTGTGTGTGTGTGTGTGTGTGTGTGTGTGTGTGTGTGTGTGTGTGTGTGTGTGTGAAACTACACATGACCTTCAAGCAGTCAAATGGTCTCAGTGTTGGTTCTGGGAGCATGTTATCTCTATTAGAGATAGACAGCTAGTTGTGGAGTTTATTATATAGAAATGTTAAGGGATTGGGGGAAAAACATCAAAAATATGCATTCTTTTCATTTTGTTTATGATTTCTTCTCATCTTATCTAGGCTGTATCACATCCAGACGTGATTGGGAGTCCTATAGGGCGGCACACAATTGGCCCAGTGTCATCCGGGTTTGGCCGGGGTAGGCCGTCAAATGTAAAATAAGAACTGACTTCCCTAGTTTAATTTTTAAAATATGTTAGAATATTTTGTCAACATCAAGACAGGGCTTCCCAAGATTAAAAACCAAACCTGATATAAATTTCAATGACAGTTGCAAGAAAAACAAGATTTGTCTCATCTGAAAACATAATATGGTTTAAAGGCCCATGGAGCATGGAAATAAATAGGCTTACATATTTCTGAAAGGTCTTGCTACATGTCAGGCATGTGCTACATCCATAAAATGTAAATCAATACATAGAAGGCAAACTGTCTCTGTTCATGTGTTGTGCATTAGTACAGGGAAATGTATGCAGGGTTGTTTTTAACCTCCTGCTATAAGGACAAGTAATATGATGATTTATATATGTCATTGATATGGTTAATTAAAGGCCATTGCTACCATATTCACGTTCCTATCTATTAATCTCCTCATTAAAACAGAATTCCATTAAAGGCATGCAATATGAAGTACTTTCCACAGAATCCGCAGCAACCATCACGCTGAGGACCTGCTTTACTTGTGTATGTGTGTGCGTGTGTGTGTGTACTTAAAAAACAATCATAATACCCAATTATCTATAGTGATAGTCATTTGCATCATTACATTTTTGTTAATATAATTATCATGCCATGTGTATCATCTCAATCATGCATCTCCACTCTTACTTGCATGCAAAAAAAATCTATAATGCAGATAATAATAATAAACTATCTAGCAGGAAAAAAATATTGGGGAGAAAACAAATAACTCACAGAGTATTACAATAATAAGTTAATTGATTCACAAGATACATCTCCAGCGGACGGCTATAATGCAAAAACAACTTAAATTCATCCTGTATAAATACAGCATTGTAATCATTTCATTAGGGAAAATAGGTTCTAAAATTCCTGTTATAAAACAGATTCTCTTGCCTCTGCCAATACTTTACACCAATTTATTTATAATTGAGTGTGTGCATCTACAGTGTACTACAACACCTAGCCTATGTAGTGTATAAAAATATGTATAAAATACTTTATTAATCCAACCGTTACAAACAAAGATTCTGTCCCATGTGGTGCTACACTGACTTCCTCCGGCAGCAGGGGTACTCCCTGAAGTTGTGCCCAAGCGAGAGTGTGCTCCCTGGGGACGAGAGTCCTGTGTTGTCTCTGGGGCTCCAGCTCTGGATCCTGTAAGAGATGGAGTTGCAGTAGACCGAGTTAATGTTGCACCCAGGGTGCTCCCTGTGGGAAGGCAGGGGGCTCTCACACACCTCCAGATGGTAGCACATACAGGAACACAAGGAGCCCAGGGGAGACTCTGGCCTTCGTCTGCCAGTGCCATGCAGCTGTAAATGCAGCCTCTGCCTGCAGGGGGCACCCCTGTCCCTGTCCCTATCCTCCTGCTCCTCTGCTGGGGAGGAGATGAGGTTGGTGCGGCTAGTGCCCTCCTCCATGGGCAGGGAAAGATTGATGTGACTGCGGCTCTGCCCCATCCTCTCCCTCTCCCTGACCCTAAGCACTCCTCTACCCTGCCCTGGTCCTCCTCCTCCTCCATGGAGCCCCATGGTCAGCAGGCCCCTCTCCCTCTTGATGGAGGCCCTCTCCTGGGCGTCCCTCCTCTCGTCCTCTGTGTTCATGGTGAGGAAGCGCAGCACTACCAGGTTGAGGAAGGCTCCTATCACTGTCAGTCCAACCAGGATGTACATGAAGCTGAAGGCCACATAGGGTGTCTTCTCCTGGAGGTCCTCCTTCTTCTGCAGGGCCACAAAGTCCCCAAACCCAATGGTGGTGAGCGTGATAAAGCAGTAGTAGTAGGCATGGAAGAAGGTCCAGGCTTCATAGTGGGAGAAGGCTGCTGCCCCAACACACAGGGTGCCGATGCAGGACAGGAAGCCCACCAAGACCATGTTCTCCATGGACACCTCAGTCCTCCGTAACCCTAGGCACTGCTTGACCCTGCGCAGGAGATAGCAGACAAACGTGTTCATCCTCTCGCCCAGGCTCTGGAACATGACCAGGGTGAGTGGGATGCCCAGCGCGGCATAGAACATGCAAAAGACCTTCCCTGAATCTGTGCCTGGAGCTGCATGGCCATAGCCTGTGGAGATAGATGGCCACCCAGAGGAACACTGTTACTCTTTACTGTGTGTTATTGTAGACTCATAATGATGCTGTTGAAGCCAAAGGTTAAGGGATGCCGAGAATAAGGAATAACATGCTACGATATTCGGTATAGATGTGCAATGTATTAAATTAGACTTTACAATAGGCAAATGGCTGACTCTTCTGTACAGTAGCCTATTTGCCGATGCAGAACACTGCAGAGACACTGTATTATAAAACCATTTCCTGACACCTGTAACACTTAAACTCAGCCATGACAAAAGTAGCCTAAGGGAAGCTAGCAAAACTTGCCAATGGTGGTGATGACCGTGATGGCAAAGTAAAAAGACCCGGCGAATTTCCACTGTCTCCCGGCGCGGTGGGGATCCGCTTGCAGCACCACCCGCTCGATCTCTCGGTAGTCGTCCTCGGAGAAGCGGTACTTCTTCTTCATCTCAGTGCGCTTCAGCTCAAGGATGCGTCGGCGGGAGCTCTCCGTCTCGGATTCCAGTGCGTCGAACACCGCAGCGCCCACCAGCAGGTAGGAGAACATGCAGAGGATAAGAGACAGGGTCCGCACATTTTGCTTCTTCATCTTCAAGCCCCCGGGGCGGAGAAACTCTCACAGGTGGGAGTGGTGCTCACTGTGGTTTAGCTCTCGCCTCTCTGGCTGTGGCGTAGAATCAATCCAACAGCAGGTATAGCGTGGGGAGGAGGTGCACACAGATAAAATAGGAAGTGTATGGAAGGTTTCAAATGTAGGCAACGTTGGGTTCTTTTCCCCTTCCAAAAAACGTGCGCTTACATTTCGATTATTCCCTCAATAAAAATGTCCAGCACTGAGTCTGAATATTTTTAGAAACTCTACAATCACCATATCTTCCATGTATATTGTAGAATGTTGAGAGAGAATCATTGTCCTCGAGATGATTGAGATCCAACGCATTCTGTCCAAAAGATACGTTCCTCCAGCGTTTGCATCTAGTTTGTGCATGCGTGATATGAGAGCCTATAGGCTAGATTAAAAAATGTCTGACTTTATTATTCTACAAAATGCATAGGTTACTGTTGCGCCTGGTTTTCTATTGGAGTATCCAAACCTACTCACATTCAACAAGTGTCCCAACACAACCCTATAAGCCCACATAATAAAACGTTACATAAATCCCCAAGCGCCCACGGAATGTAAAAAAGCGAAGTCAATGCGCGACCACATGGCCGCTCTTTCTCTCTCTCTTTCACTCAATATTGACAGAGTGCTGACTCTCCGAATGAAAACATTCAGCACCATGGATAGCGACTAGCGGAGGCGAGCATTGGCGACCTGCGCATTGGAACTCCTTTCTTCAAATCAAATCAAATGTTATTGGTCACATACACATGGTTAGCAGATGGTAATGGGAGTGTAGCGAAATGCTTGTGCTTGTAGTTCCGACCGTGAAGTAATATCTAACAAGTAATCTAACAATTCCCCAACAACTAACTAATACACACATCTGCTCAGGCTGAATGAGACTATGTACATATACAGATGTCCCGAGCGGCCCAGGCAAGGTGCAATAGTATAAAATACAGTATGATATGAGTAATGTAAGATATGTAGACAATATTAAAGTGGCATTATTTAAAGTGGTATTGTTAAAGTGACAAATTATCTATTTATTAGTGGCCAGTGATTGGGTCTCAATGTAGGCAGCAGCCTCTTTGAGTTAGTGATTGCTGTTTAGCAGTCTGATGGCCTTGAGACTGAAAAACAGTTTCTGTCTCTTGCTCCCAGCTTTGATGCATCTGTACTGACCTCGCCTTCTGGATGGTAGCGGTGTGAACAGGCAGTGGCTAGGGTGGTTGTTGTCCTTTGATCATTTTGGCCTTCCTGTGACATCGGGTGCTGTAGGTGTCATGGAGGGCAGGTAGTTTGCGTTGTTCAGACCGCAACACCCTCTAGAGAGCATTGCGGCTGAGGGAGGTGCAGTTGCCGTACCAGCCCGACAGGATGCTGTCAATTATGCATCTTTTATTCATTTTATTTTTTTATTTCACCTTTATTTAACCAGGTAAGCTAGTTGAGAACAAGTTCTCATTTACAACTGCGACCTGGCCAAGATCAAGCAAAAGCAGTGCGACACAAACAACAACACAGAGTTACAGATGGAATAAACAAGCGTACAGTCAATAACACAATAGAAAAAAAAGAAAGTCTATATACAGTGTGTGCAAATGGCGTGAAGAGGTAAGGCAATAAATAGGCCATAGTGGCGAAGTAATTACAATTTAGCAAATTAACACTGGAGTGATAGATGAGCAGATGTTGATGTGCAAGTAGAAATACTGGTGTGCAAAAGAGCAGAAAAGTAAATAAAAACAATATGGGGATGAGGTAGGTAGATTGAGTGGGCTATTTACAGATGAGCTATGCACAGCTGCAGAGATTGGTTAGCTGCTCAGATAGATGATGTTTCAAGTTAGTGAGGGAAATATAAGTCTCCTGCTTCAGCAATTTTTCCAATTCGTTCCAGGCATTGGTCAAGGAGGTGTTGGCTTTGGGGATGACCAGTGAGATATACCTGCTGGAACACGTGCTACGGGTGGGTGTTGTTATCGTGACCAGTGAGCTGAGATAAGGGAGAGCTTTACCTAGCATGGACTTATAGATGATCTGGAGCCAGTGGGTGTCACGACTCCTACCGTAGGTGTCTCCCCTTCCTGTTCGGGTGGCGCTCGGCGGTCGTCGTCACCGGCCTACTAGCTGCCACTGATGTTTTTCTCCCCCTCCTTGTCTGTTTATTAGTTACACCTGTGTTTAGTTAGGTTAATTAGTTGGGCTTTATTATCCAGCCGGCCCGCCTGCTGGGAGTGCGGGATTGTTTTATGTGTACTCGTGTACACGCCTGTAAGTCACGGTTGTTAGTGTACGTGAGTTATTCAGGACTGTTTAGTTCCACTGTGTTTTGGGGCATTTGTTTGAGTGGCGTCGTTTTCACCTGTGTGGGTGGTATAAGGGGCTTTGGTGACAAAACAGATGACACTGTGTTAGACTGCATCCAGTTTGCTGAGTAGAGTATTGGAAGCTATTTTGTAAATTACATCGCCGAAGTTGAGGATCAGTAGAATAGTCAGTTTTACGAGGGTATGTTTGGCGGCGTGAGTGAAGGAGGCTTTGTTGCGAAATAGGAAGCCGATTCTAGATTTATTTTTGGATTGGAGATGTTTAATATGAGTCTGGAAGGAGAGTTTACAGTCTAGCCAGACACCTAGGTGTTTGTAGTTATCCACATATTCTAAGTCAGAACCGTCCAGAGTAGTGATGCTAGTCAGGCGGTTGCGGGCAGCGAATGGTTGAAAAGCATGCATTTGGTTTTACTAGCGTTTAAGAGCAGTTTGAGGTCGCGGAAGGAGTGTTGTATGGCATTGAAGCTCATTTGGATGTTAGTTAACACAGTGTACAAAGAAGAGCCAGATGTATACAGAATGGTGTCGTCTGCGTAGAGGTGGATCAGGGAATCACCCGCAGCAAGAGCGACATCGTTGATATGTACAGAGAAAAGAGTCTGCCCAAGAATTGAACCCTGTGGCACCCCCATAGAGACTGCCAGAGGTCTGGACAACAGGCCCTCCGATTTGACCCACTGAACTCTGTCTGATAAGTATTTGGTGAACCACGCGAGGCAGTCATTTGAGAAACCAAGGCTGTTGAGTCTGCCAATAAGAATACGCAAATTGACAGAGTCGAAAGCCTTGGCCAGGTCGATGAAGATGGCTGCACAGTACTGTCTTTTATCGATGGCGGTTATGATATCGTTTAGTACCTTGAGCATGGCTGAGGTGCACCAGTGACCAGCTCAAAAACCAGATTGCAGAGCGGAGAAGGTACGGTGGGATTCAAAAAAGTTTGTATGTAAAAGTTTGTCAGGGTTTTGAGTGACAAGACAAATGTCTTCAGCCTCCTGAGGTTGAAGAGGCATTGTTGCGCCTTCTTCACCACACTGTCTCTGTGGCTGGACCATTTCAGTTTGTCTGTGATGTGTACGCTTAGGAACTTAAAACTTTCCAGCTTCTCCACTGCTGTCCCTTCGATGTGGATAGGGGGGTACTCCCTCTCCCTCTGCTTTCCTGAAGTCCACGATTATCTCCTTTGTTTTGTTGATGTTGAGTGAGAGAGTGTGGTGTCAGGAAAACAACCTGAGTGCCCTCACCTCCTCCCTGTAGGCTGTCTCGTCGTTGTTGGTAATCAAGCCCACTACTGTTGTGTCGTCTGCAAACTTGATGATTGAGTTGGAGGCGTGCATGGCCACGCAGTCGTGGGTGAAGATGGGAGTACAGGCTCAGACTAGCCTCCCCCAGGTGGTGAAGGTAGGAAACAACATCTCCACTTCACTGACCCTCAACACTGGAGGCCTGTCAAAGTCCAGGACCCAATTGCACAGGGAGGGGTTGAGACCCAGGGCCTCCAGCTTGATGATGAGCTTGGAGGGTACTATGGTGTTGAATGCTGAGCTGTGTTTAGTTTGTCTGGAAGCGTGACGTCGGTGTCCGTGATGTGGCTGGTTTTCTTTTTGTAGTCTGTGATTTCCTGTACACCCTACAACATACATCTCGTCTGAGCCATTGAATTGCGATTCCATTTTGTCCCTGTACTGGCATTTCACTTGATTGATTGCCTTGCGGAGGGAATAACTACCCTGTTTATATTCAGCCATATTCCCAGACCTCTTTCCATGGTTAAATGCGGTGGTTCGCTCTTTCAGTTTTGCGCGAATGCCGCCATCCATCCATCCACGGTTCATGGTTAGGGTAGGTTTCAACATCTCCAATGCACTTCCTTATGACCGGAACATATCCCAGACCGCGTGATCAAAACTATCTTGAAGCGTGGATTCCGATTGGACAGACCAGCGTTGAATGGTTCTAGTCACTGGTACATCCTGTTTGTGTTTCTGCCCATAAGACGGTAGGAGCAAGATGGCGTATTGGTCAGATTTGCCGAAGGGAAGACTGGGGAGGGCTTTGTACGCATCGCGGAAGTTAGAGTAGCAGTGATCGAGTGTATTACCCCCGTGAGTACTGCAATCAATATGCTGATACAATTTAGGTATCCTTGTTCTCAAATTTGCTTTGTTAAAATCCCCAGCTACAATAAATGCAGCCTCAGGATATATTGTTTCCAGTTTATATAGAGTGAAGTTCCTTGAGGGCCGTTTTGGTGTCTGCTTGAGGGGGAATGTACACAGCTGTGATGATAACTGATGAGAATTCCCTTGGGAAGTAATATGGCCTGCATTTGATTGTAAGGAATTCTAGGTCGGGTGAGCAGAAGGACTTGAGTTCCTGTATATGATTACACCATGAGTCATTAATCATGAAGCATACACCCCCGCCCTTCCTCTTCCCAGAGAGGTGCTTATTTCTGTCGGCGCGATGCATGGAGAAACCCGGTGGCTTAACTGATTCAGACAACATATCCCGAGAGAGCCATGTTTCGGTGAAACAGAGGATGTTACAATCTCTTTCTCTCTGGAAGGCCACTCTTGCTCGAATTTCGTCTACCTTGTTGTCAAGAGACTGGGCATTGGCAAGTAGTATACTCTGGAGCGGTGGGCGATGTGCACGTCTCTCGGAGCCTGACCAGGAGGCCGCTCCGTCTGCCCCTCTGCGGTGCCGTTGTTTTGGGTCGGCTTCTGGGATTAGATCCATTGTCCTAGGTGGTGGTCCAAATAGAGGATCCTCTTCGGGAAAGTCGTATTCCTGGTCGTAATGTTGGTAAGTTGACGTCTCTCTTATATCCAATAGTTCTTCCCGGCTGTCTAAACTAGTCGAAACCAAATTCAGTGTTGATAAACTCCTAAAAGAACACATTTCATAACCCCATTTTGTAATTTGCGACCCACTTGACTACATGGAGAACATGGACGTAGAGAGGCTGGTGTTAGCAAAACTACCTATTCATCTAGTCTTCAACTCCCATCCCTGGTAGAGGCGCTGGTGAGAAAACAGGTGGCTTTTCCGCTTGCACTGCTTTGATTGCCTTGCTTTGTGAAGCGTGTGCGCGGGAAAGACTGACACTGATAATGTAGGCCCATTATTCCAAGTGATGAGCGGCCCCACTGGCACAGATTACTCTTTATGAGGCGCACTTTGTAGCCTACCTGGTGGATCGATGTGATGTCCGCATCTATAGACTATGGGTCAGCTGTGATCAGGGTAAGAAAACAGTACATTGGTTATTGAAGTAGGAGAACCAGCTTTTAAGGTTCACTAGCAACATTGTGTTACTTTTCTCATTGCTTTCTATAGCTTTGCTATATAGTGTACTAATAACCAAATATTGACTATTCAGTTAAGTCAGCAGTCACCAGGGAAGCAGAATTAATATCCCTGTACCATTTTTATATATTTTATAGCCATGTGATCCCTTCCCACCCACACGCTCAGCTCAATAAGAGACAAATTAAAACACACTGTGTTTGTTCCCAGAAAAAAATGTTCAAGAAGGCAGATGCTCTATCATTTCGTTACAGGCAACATGCTGGGTCTTTTAGTGCAGTCATTCCAGAACTTGCAGTGTTTATGTGCCAATAGGTTTGATTTCATGAGATGACTATGTAATAGGCTTATTTCATTAAATGTGCACACATGTTATTTAGCCTAAAGATAAACAGGTTGGACTTTGTGTGTTCAGTTGGATAAAGGACTTGTTTGGCTCAAGCCCAGAAGAAATGACAGTTTAGAGACTATCAAAGAGCTATGCCAAGCCTATCTGAGACCATTTCCATTCTACACCATCACCCCTGAAATCCCTACCAAAGCCACACAATCCTCCCCAGTATCAAACTGCATCAGTGACTCCTCTCTTCTCCCACAGTGAATTTGGTCAACATTCTCATGCATAGCCTAATGGCTGTGGTGTATGGGAGTTACATGCTGATGGGATGTCCCTGCAATACATTTTGATACATAATGGCTACTGTACCAAAATCTTATTCATTCATATTTGAAATAGGCAATACTCATTATTATAAACTGGGTGGTTCTGAATGCTGATTGTCTGAAAGCCGTGGGTGGTATATGAGACCGTATACCATGGGTATGACAAGACATTTATTTTTACTGTTCTAATTACGTTTGTAACCAGTTTATAATAGCAATAAGGTGCATCTGGGGTTTGTGGTATATGGCCAATATGCCATGGCTAAGGGCTGTATCCAGGCACTCTGCGTTGCGTCGTGCATTAGAACAGCCCTTAGCCGTGGTATATTGGCCATATACCACATCCCCTCGGGCCTTATTGCTTAATTAATCATGTGTGTGTGCGTGTGTGTGCATGTGTGTGTGTGCTGGGTGAATGTGCAAACCTACAGGTGATAGTGATTACCATAGTAACTCAGACCAGCACCACAGGCTTGGACCTTCACCAAGGTTGAAGCTGACAAATTAAGTGCAATGATCCTGTCCTTCATTTATCAACACCACAATGATGTCATCCATCCCACTGAACAACAGAGCTACTTGAGATGTACCCAAATTCTCCCCCTCCGCAAAGTATTACATATTTTGATAGGAAAAGGGAGCGAAGGGAAAGTGAATGTTAAAACATTGTCTACTGAAATGGCCAACAGCCGCATCAGACTATTGCAGCTGGATTGTTTGTTCTATATTGTGTTGCTAGTCTCTCTGGTCCCAGCAGCATCCTCCTCTCAGAACTCAGAACTTAAGTGGCTAATACAGCTCATTGAAGTCCTGGTTGTTTCATCCTTCCACCCAGTCCGCACTTTACCCCCTTGGATCTCTTTTACACCAGACATCTCTTTTACACCAGACATCTGGAACCTAGAATCCCAGCGTTGGTGAAGGCATAGAGAACGTGTCAACCTTTGTCAATGTTTTATTCTCCCACACATCAGGCAGTGAAAAGAAGGCTGTGAACCTGGAAAGATCCTTGTATACCCAGCAAAGCTAATCCATCATAAATTCCTGGAGAGAAATGTAAATGTGGCACGGCGGCGGAGAGCTTAGAAAATGAATCATCTTAGAATAAGTAAAATGTTAGGAAATAAATAAACGTCTAAGGTGAGGGAGAGAGGAGTAGAGAGAGAGGTGCCATGTAGGGAGATGAGGGGAACAGAGAGAGATGGGGCACCACAGGAATAAGAGAGGTGTTTGAATAAAAGTAATAATATAATGAGACAAGCCCAAAGGAGAGACAGAGGGATCAGACAAGAGGGTCTACCTACCAACACCCAGACAGATGAAAATGGCAAAAGGGAGACTGTGAGAGCTTGTAAACCAAGCTCCTTTAGCAGATGTCTCCCTTGACTCATGACTTATAAATGCTACATCGTGATGATGGAGAGAGTGATGAGCATTCCATGTGGCTTGCGCACATATGTCACCTAAGCAGATGGGTTATTGTTGGAGAGGGGGTGGGGCAGGGGACAAGTGTCCCTCTTTGAATGTCTTGAGAGGAGCGAGGGAGTACCAAGCAGTGAGTCAGAACGTGCTGCCATAAATCTCTATGCACTAGGATCCTTCTGGTTGGCGCAGAGAGGCCATGTCGCTACAGGAGACCAGGAGACGATGAGGAAGACTGGAGAGGTAGTGGGGCCCTCAAGTCTCTCCCTGGTACTGATGATAAGTGGAGAGATACACAGAGAGGGAGATTCACTGTGACAAGAACGCCCTCTAGAGGCGTAAACCAACCGTCACCAGGTTACTTTGCCTATAAAGATAACTTCCCTCATCATGAGAGAGAGCAAGACAGAATGGCAGATGAGGTGAGGACAGCGTTAGAACGGAGATTGATACCCTGTTAATATGGTCTGCTTCAATCTGATACTTAATCCACACTTTTTTTCTCTGTTTACAATAAGGTGGCTACATTTTAAAGTAATTGCTGTCATCAGATTTTGTTGCTTGCTTCTTCCTTTTGCTAACAAACTCAGTGGCCTTGTAGTAAGAGTGTCTGCCTTGAAATTGGAAGGTTGGGAGTTCAATCCCTGGCTTAGTCCATAGACTGCAAATGTTCTTTGCTAATTATCCTTTTTCAAAACTCAGTTAAAAGCATTGAGTTGAGTTTGCCTTTCAGCGGAGTGCATTTTTATGGGAACGTTAGACACTTCTCCTGAGTCCTGAAACACTTGCACTAAGATCTTGAAAGAAACTAACCTTAATTACTCTCCATGTCCCTGTGTTAACTAGTCTCTAATGGAACTCTGGCAAAGCCTCTTAGAAATTATCCAGAGATTATTGTACTGGGATAATTTCAATAAGAGTAAGAGTGTGTGTGCGTGCATACAGTGCATGTTGCTGGGTGAAAGCTTTACTCTAAAATGGATTAAATAGTTTTTTCCCCCTCATCAATCTAGACACAATACCCCATAATGACAAAGCAAAAATTGGTTTCGATTTTTTTTGTTGTGGCTAATTTATAAAAAATAAAAAACAACAATTTTACATAAGTATTCAGACCCTTTACTCAGTACTTTCTTGAAGCACCTTTGGCAGCGATTACAACCTTGAGTCTTCTTGGGTATGACGCTACAAGCTTGGAACACCTGCATTTATGCTGCAGTAGTTTATGTGTCGGGGGGCTAGGGTTAGTTTGTTCTATCTGACTCATCCTTATCTTATCCCGGTGTCCTGTGTGAATTTAAATATGCTCTCTCTAATTCTCTCTTTCTCTCTTTCTTTCTCTCTCTCAGAGGACCTGAGCCCTAGGACCATGCCTCAGGACTACCAGGCATGATGACTCCTTGCTGTCCCCAGTCCACCTGGCCGTGCTGCTGCTCCAGTTTCAGCTGTTCTGCCTGCGGCTATAGAACCCTGACCTGTTCACCGGACGTGCTACATGTTCCAGACCTTCTGTTTTCAACTCTCTAGAGACAGCAGGAGCGGTAGAGATACTCTTAATGATTGGCTATGAAAAGCCAACTGACATTTACTCCTAAGGTGCTGACTTGCTGCACCCTCGACAACTACTGTGATTATTATATTTGACCATGCTGGTCATTTATGAACATTTGAACATCTTGGCCATGTTCTGTTATAATCTCCACCCGGCACAGCCAGAAGAGGACTGGCCACCACTCATAGCCTGGTTCCTCTCTAGGTTTCTTCCTAGGTTTTGGCCTTTCTAAGGAGTTTTTCCTAGCCACCGTGCTTCTACACCTGCATTGCTTGTTGTTTGGGCTTTTAGGCTGTGTTTCTGTATAGCACTTTCAGATATCAGCTGATATAAGAAGGGCTATATAAATACATTTGATTTGAATTTGATATTTGGGGTTTCTGTAGTTTCTCCCACTCTTCTCTGCAGATTCTCTCAAGCTCTGTTCGGTTGGATGGGGAGCATTGCTGCACAGCTATTTTCAGGTCTCTCCAGAGATGTTTGATTGCGTTCATGTCCGGGCTCTGGCTAGGCCATTTAAGGACATTCAGAGATTTGTCCCAAAGCCACTCCTTCATTGTCTTAGCTGTGTGCTTAGGGTTGTTGTCCAGTCTGAGGTCCTGAGCACTCTGGAGCAGATTTTGATCAAGGATCTCCCTGTACTTTGCTTTGTAAATTTTTAAACATCCCCACAGCATGATGCTGCCACCACCATGCTTCACCGTAGGGATGGTTCCAGGTTTCCTCCAGATGTGACGCTTGGCATTCAGGCCAAAGAGTTCAATCTTGGTTTCATCAGACCAGAGAATCTTGTTTCTCATGATCTGAGAGTCTTTAGGTGCCTTTTGGCAATCTTCAAGTGGGCTGTCATGTACCTTTTACTGAGGAGTGGCTTCCATATGGCCACTCTACCATAAAGGCCTAATTGGTGGAGTGCTGGAGAGATGGTTGTCCTTCTGGAAGGTTTTCCTATCTACACAGAGGAACTCTGGAGCTCTGTCAGAGTGACCATCAGGTTCTTAGTCACCTCCTTGACCAAGGCCCTTCTCCCCAAATTGTTCAGTTTGGCCAGGCGGCCAGCTCTAGGAAGAGTCCTGGTGGTTCCAATCATCTTCCATTTAAGAATGATGGAGGTCAACGTGTTCTTGGGGACCTTCAATGCTGCAGAATTTTTTTGGCACCCATCCCCAGATCTGTGCCTTGACAAAATCCTGTCTCAGAGCTCTACAGACAATTCCTTTGACCTCATGGCTTGGTTTTTGCTCTGACATGCACGGTCAACTATTGACAGGTGTGTGCCTTTCCAAATTATGTCCAATCAATTGAATTTACCACAGATGGACTCCAATCAAGTTGTAGAAACATCTCAAGGATGATCAATGGAAACAGCTCAATTTCGAGTCTCATAGCAAAGGGTCTGAATACTTCTGTAAATAAGGTATTTCTGTTTTGTATTTTTAAGAAATTAGCAAACAATTCTCAAAACACTTTTTCGCTTTGTCATTATGGGGTATTGTGTGTAAATTGATGAGGAAAATGTTTTATTTAATCCATTTTAGAATAAGGCTTTAATGTAACAAAATGTGGAAAAGGGGTCTAAATACTTTGTGAATGTACTGTATGTGTCTGTGTATGAGAGAAAGAGAGAGAGTGTGTGTGTGTTTTCTGTCATCTATGAGGCAATCACAGGTGTCCCGGGTTCCCAGAACCCCAGAACCCCAGACCAAGGCCTGGCCTGAGTCAGGGTGGCTTGGATTGTTTTCTCCTTTCATATCCATAATGAATGTACAGACTCAAATCATTGGCCACTTTAATATATGGATCAGTAGTCACTTTAAATATTGCCACTTTCATAATGTTTACATATCTTACATTACTCATCTCATATGAATATACTGTATCTTGCCTATGCCGCTCAGTCATCGCTCATCCATATATTTACATGTACATATTCTTATTCCATCCCTTTAGATTCGTGTGTATTAGGTACAGTAGTTGTTGTGAAATTGTTAGATTACTTGTTAGATATTATTGCACTGTCAGAACTAGAAGCACAAGCATTTTGTTACACTCGCATTAACATATGCTAAACATGTGTATGTGACCAATAAAATTTGATTTGATATTTTAAAACCTGACACATCAGTGATGTCAGCCCTTTCCTGCAGTCAAATGACCAAATCACCCTCTAGTGGCATGGGTGGAATGTTATTAATATTTTTCCTAATTTCCTAATGAATTCAACAAAAAATTAACAGCTCAAATCCAGTGTTTCTATGTCAAACAGTTGTGTTATAATTCAGTCTTCTGTGATATACACTACCGTTCAAAAGTTTGGGGTCACTTAGAATTATGTATTGCAGAAAGACATTGGCACATCCGTTCTGACAGGTACAGTAGTGCTAAACTTAGTTTTTAGGACTTTAGAGGCCCAAAGGATTTTAGAGGCCCCAAACAGAGGCCAGTCGGAGCCTCCTGGAGTCTAAAACCTTGTTCACACTGCAGGCCTTAACCTTTTTTCTCCACTTCCTGTCTGAATGACGTGCCCAAAGTAAACTGCATTTAGTTCAGGCCCTGAAGCAAGGATATGCATATAATTGGTACCATTGGAAAGAAAACACTTTGCCGTTTGTAGAAATGTTAAAATAATGCAGGAGAATATAACAATAGATATGGTTGGAGAAATTCCAAAGAAAAACCAACCATACTTTTTTTTTAGGAGACCATCCTCTTAGAAATACAAGAGAAAGGTCATATTGAAAATTAGCTCCCTGGATGCTATTCATATGGCTTCCACAGGGTGTCAGCAGTCTATGTTCAAGGTTTCAGGCTTGTAACTTCAAAAACTAATAAGAAATATCAGTTTTAGCAGAAGGACACAGTTTTGGAAATCCGTGTTTGCGCGAATTACGAACCTGCTAAAATCGGTTTCCTATTGAACATACTTCTTTCAGAAAGAAATATTATAGTTTGATTACATTTTAGGGTTTCCGAGGAGTAAATAGAAACATATTTTGACCTGTTGAAACAAAGTTTAGGGGTAGATTTTCGGATTCTTTCTTTGCAAGTTGAACTAGTTTGATTACTCAAATCGATGGTGCCAACTAAACAGACTTTTTGGGATAAAAAGAAGGATTTTATCTAACAATGCAACACTACATGTTATAGCTGGGAGCCTTTGGATGATAAATCAGAAGAAGATTTTCAAAAAGTAAGTGAATATTTCATCTTTATATGTGAATGTATGAAACCTGTTTAAAATCCATAATTTTTATGATTATTTATTTGAATTGCGTGCCCTCCAGTTTACCCGGAAGTTGTCCTGCTAACGTAAACTCGTACATCGCCTTGGTCCGTACAATTGCCCTTATTTTAGCGCCCCAAAACGTAATCCTTCTAGATCAACTGTAATGTCAATACCATTGAAAAGCACAATTTCTCCCCTTTCCAACATAATTAATTACATGACCTAAACCATGTCCGTTTCTGCATAATTCAAGCAGGCAATGAGCCCCGTCGGGTCTTTTTAAAAATGGCGGGTGGGGAAGCGAAACTAATGCGTGATAGTGAGAAGGAGACATGTTGTGTGGGAAAATAGCTTTTTTTCCACTCGATCTGTCCAACTTATCAACTTATCGCCTCTAAAATGTAAATAAAACACTATAAAGAGTTTATTTAATGTGTCATTACATACCTAATTGGAGGTTTGTGTCGAATTTGAATCGGGTTTTTAGGGCGGTGCTAAAGTGATCTTAGAAGTAAACAGCGGCTTTGAGAATGATGATCGCATGCAATGAAGATGCAAAAATGACGAAGTATCCCCCTTACCCCCGTCACTGTCCATTTCTTGTTTTTAAAGGATGAGAGAAGTGCTACACCTGGTGGAGAGAGATTGTAAGACAGAAATAGTTGCTTTATGCGTGCTGTACGTTACGACATGACACGTCTAGATGTAATGGAGGGTCCGTTTTTTCAACTTTTCCCCAATAATATAGAGCCATTACGCTTGAATAGAAACCTAGTTCACACCCCCGATTTTGAAGTCAAAATCCCATCCCACAGTCCCATTAGTTTTCTTTGTAGCCTCGTTTGAATGTTGCGGTTACGCACATTTGTACGGAATGGGGTGAGTTTACATTAGCGGGACACCGATCCTTAAGTGGTTTTTAATGGTCAAATCAGTTTTATTTTTCAAATCCATTTTGGGATACTGACTGTCCATGTTACAAGTGACCAAATTGGATTTTGTGTGTTCGGACAACAGTCATTTGCTGACATGGCTACTCTCGTTGTCATAGCAATGAGGGTTGTGTGCGCAGTGGTGTAGGCTGATTGGTGGTGGTGGTGCTCTTGCTTCCTATCGCTCAGAAGTTACGTAGCAAGCTAAATCCCTGCCATGGACATTTCCAAAATTGCTTTGAATGTTAAAAATTCTAGAGTACGAACACTTTTAAAGCCTCAAAGCATGATCCAACTTTCAAAAACAGTCATTTTTGTCTAGCCACATAAGTAATCTACATAGCTAAGGAGCTGTTTAGCTTCCTAGCACATTCACTAATTTGTTTGTAAACAATTAACATGCTAGTTAGCTACCAGATGTTCTTGTCAAACTGTCAACAGAATAGCCAGCAAGCAACAAGTTATTCCAAACAGTCAACCACTTGAGTGCAAATAAATCAGATTTGACCATTCAGTCGTATGGGCAGGAATCAGATTTGTACCTGAAATGTGGCTTGAAATATATGATTCATGTGCTTTTTGGCAGTTCAGACTGTAGGAAAAAGAACAGAATATGCTAAATAAAATGGATTTGAGTCACTTAAACCTGGCTTAAGGGCCAGTGTGTTTCTACTAAACTAACATATGGAAGTGTTTTAAGAAGGTCATACCATTGATCTTTTAGCCGATTTGATTTAAATATTAGAATCCTTGTAGGTATAAAAAATATACATATATTTGATTAAACAAATATCGGATTTGTGAGAGTCTCATCATTCCATAGATGGGTCATATTAGTGTGAAGCATTTTTGTGAGAAGAACAATTTTCAGGATGTCTACTGGTCTGACAAACACTGCGGTAGCTCAGCCACCTTCCACCGCCGATGTGGAAGGCCAACATTGGCTTTGTCATTGGCTTTGTATTGAGATGCAGCCCATGCAAAAAAGAAAAGGACATCCCTTAAAATTAGGCAATTGCCTCTTCTGCCTAATGGTAAGTCTGCCAGTGCCCTCAACACACTCCCCTGCTGCCCCTGATCTCTGTTACAGCCCTCAGCTACATTTGTGGAGACAGTAGTTTAATGACATATGCGTGTACTCTGAAATAATCAACTTAAATTCTGAAGCAAACTTCATAAACCCATTTCCTTTTAAAAACCATTTACATAACAATTTTTTCTGTTGATCAGGCCAACCCTGTGACATCTTCCCCTTGACACAAACCAGTCAACTAACTGACTACTATCAATGTGTTTTTTTCTATTGAAACTCTCTGTAACTCCAGTGTTTAGCTCAAGCAGCTAAATGGTGGAGACATACAGTACACTGTATGTTTGTAACTAAATCATTCCTGAATCTATCCAATATGTCCCAGCTATAGCAGCATCTGTGAAATTAACTCCAAATGCTGGATGCTGGCACAGCCCTGCAGTTTCCACAGTAACTGGGACCAAAAATAGCAACCCAAACCAGCGGCCATTACACACAGAATACCCACTTGATAGCACAGGATACTATTTATATCCTCTAATGGTGTGGTACCACGTGAGAAAGGCAGACACGTTCCTCAGCTAGCTTACAATTACTGCCAAAAAGATGAGCAGAACACAGTCTTTGTAAATCCAATTACATGTTCACATTACAGTTTTTTCGATTGCTAAACGACAGTGGACACAACTGGAGTCACATGTGCAAAACTCTAACTACAGTCTGCACAGCAGCAGTTCATGTGGACCAAACTCTAGTTCGTTTTTCATTGCTTGAACACAGTTTTCAAAACTCTACACACTTATCCCATGACTTTAACCACAACCTGCACAACACTGTGGATTTACAGCACTTTGTTCAAATGCTAACACACTGCTGTCAAAACTGTGAACCACACATTCAAAACGGAATAGATTTCAGCCTTGTGCCTTTCAAACACTGCTGATTGCAATTTCAGCTGAAAGGCTAAGCAGGTGTCTTGTTTTAGACTTGTTAGTGAACACACACACATATTACAGTATATATAGGTAGAGCTCAGAAAGACTCATTTTGGAAATGGAACAAGGAAGATGGGTTCGTGGAGGGAGAAGGGTGACAGGGAGAGGGCGGATGCGTGGAGGAAGACAAAGAAGACAAAGAGCTGTTATTTCAGATGAAATAAGGGCTACACTTATAGACCATGTCGTGAACCATGGTCTCTCATTGAGAGAGGTAGGGTTGAGGGTGCAACCCAATCTGCAAAGATCCACAGTGGCATCTGTAATGCGAATTTTCCATCATGCAAACAGGTGAGAGTTACATCCTTACAGTAAATGAAAACATTACAGGAATCTATTTTGTATTGCAATTATAGAATATTTACACAGATATATATTACAGTAAGTTTGACTGTAAAATATATTTTTACAACAGGACCCAAAGGCTGCCCCCAACAGGGGGAAGAGGAAAAATATTTTCAGATGCGCAGGAAAATGCTATTGTTGACATGGTTGTTGTCAACAATGCAATAAAACTGCGGGAGATTCAAGATAGAGTGTTGGCTGATAATGATATATTTGAAAATGTTAATTCTGTCAGCACAACAACTATTGCTCGAGTCCTAAAGAAACACCAAGTTACAATGAAACAGTTATACACTGTACCGTTCGAGAGAAACAGTGAACGGGTAAAAGAGCAAAGATACCAATATGTCCAGGTAAGACGTCTGAGGTTACGTACACAGCTATACAAAATATTTACAGTAAAACAACCACTAGCATTTCTACAGTAAAACTGTGCACTTACTGTTTTTCAGAGAGTAATGGAGGTGGAAGCACTGGAAAGACCACATTCATTTGTATTTATCGATGAAGCTGGATTTAACCTTGCCAAAACACGGCGCAGAGGAAGGAATGTTATAGGTCAAAGGGCCACTGTGGAGGTTCCAGGCCAAAGGGGGGAAATATCACCATGTGTGCTGCAATGGCCAATGATGGTTTGCTTCTCAACACACCACTCATTGGCCCATACAACACAGAAAGGCTTATAGCTTTCCTAGAACAGCGCTATGCTCAGCTAGTGCCAGCAGAACAGGGGAGCCAGTAAGAAACCCCCAAGTTTTTGTCATAGTTTGCGATAACGTTGCTTTTCACCACTCTGCAGCTGTCACAGATTGGTTTGCAGCACATCACAGATTTATGGTTTTGTACCTGCCTGCATATTCACCCTTCCTCAACCCAATAGAGGAGTTTTTCTCTGCCTGGAGGTAGAAAGTGTTTGGTCACCACCCACATGACCAAATGTCTCTTTTGGAAGCCATGCGTGCCGGATGTGAGGACACGAGTCCAGAGGACTGCCAGGGATGGATAAGGCACTCCAGAAGGTTCTTCCCCAGGTGCATGGCAAGAGAAAACATTAGATGTGATGTTGAAGAAAACCTGTGGCCTGATGCTAGAGAGGCAGGATTAGCCCCTCAATTATTTGTTCGAATTACAGTATGTACTTTTAGTTTCTACCTTTTTTCTCATTACTGTAATTCCGTAAATTACTACAGACTATTGAAGCAAACTGCTAATTTTCAGTTACCTTAAAGAATTGTTATGTTCTAAAAATTTTAATAAATCATGTGAAAGAATGTCACTATTTTCTTTGAAGAAAATATTACTTTGTATGAAGTCACTGAAATTGTTCAAACTGTAAAGATGAAAAGTTTGTATTTTCTGTATTGGTGTTTGATGCTAGTGTTTTTACTCTCAGTGTGTTCTGAGTGACAGTGTGTGTTATCTCAGTGAGGGTTGTGCATAGTGTTTGGCTGCACTGAGCGTGTTTTGAGCCATGTGTTAAGAGTTGTGTTGCTTGGAATGAGTTTTGCAGGTGATGTGAACTGTTTAGCTCAGGTGACTGTTGGTAGTGCAGACTGTAGTTAGAGTTTTGCACATGTGACTCCAGTTGTGCCCACTGTCGTTTAGCAATCGAAAAAAACTGTAATGTCACCTCTTTGAGCAATCAATCCTTGTGTTTGGAAGAGCACATCCCAGAATGTCAAGGATAGATCCCAATTTAACTAGCATACTAAACATGGACATACTTTGTAACTCAGAACAGTGATAACATTCATCTTCTGTTGTGGGAAGGAGATATGTCAGATGTGTGTGTGTGTGTGTGTGTGTGTGTGTGTGTGTGTGTGTGTGTGTGTGTGTGTGTGTGTGTGTGTGTGTGTGTGTGTGTGTGTGTGTGTGTGTGTGTGTGTGTGTGTGTGTGTGTGTGTGTGTGTGTGTGTGTGTGTGTGTGTGTGTGTGTGAGTGTGCGTGTATGTGTGTGTGTGTATGTGTGTGTGTATATGTGTGTGTGCGCGTAGAGTACCGGTCACAAGTTGGACACACCTACTCATTCAAGGGTTTTTCTTTATTTTTAAGACATCAAAACTATGAAATAACACACATGGAATCATTTATTTTATTTTACCTTAATTTAACTAGGCAAGTCAGTTAAGAAGCAATTCTTATTTTCAATGACAGCCTAGGAACAGTGGGTTAACTGCCTGTTCAGGGGCAGAACGACAGATTTGTACCTTGTCAGCTCGGGGATTTGAACTTGCAACCAAATCATGTAATAACCAAAAAGGTAGCCACCCTTTGCCTTTGACAGCTTTGCACACTCTTTGCATTCTCTCAACTAGCTTCACTTGGAATGCTTTTCCGACAGCCTTGAAGGAGTTCCCACATATGCTGAGCACCTGTTGGCTGCTTTTCCTTCACTCTGCAGTCCAACTCATCCCAAACCATCTCAATTTGGTTGAAGTCGGGTGATTGTGGAGGCCAGGTCATCTGATGCAGCATTCAATCACTCTCCTTATTGGTCAAATAGCCCTTACACAGCCTGGAGGTGTGTTGGTCATTGATTGTCCTGTTAAAAACTAATGATAGTCCCACTAAGCGCAAACTAGATGGGATGGCGTATCGCTGCAGAATGCTGTGGTAACCATACTGGTTAAGTGTGCCTTGAATTCTAAATAAATCAGTGACTGTGTCACCAGCAAAGCACCATCACACCTCCTCCTCCATGCTTCACGGTGGGAACCACACATGCAGAGATCATCCATTCACCTACTCTTAGTCTCACAAAGACACGGCAGTTGGAACCAAAAATCTCTAATTTGGACTCATCATACCAAAGGACAGATTTCCATCATTCTAATGTCCATTGCTCGTGTTTCTTGGCCTAAGCAAGTATTTTCTTCTTATTGGTGTCCTTTAGTAGAGGTTTCTTTGCAGCAATTCGACCATGAAGGCCTGATTCACGCTGTCTCCTCTGAAGTGTTGACGTTGTGATGTGTCTGTTACTTGAACTCTGTGAACCATTTATTTAGGCTGCAATTTCTGAGGCTGGTAACTAATTATTTTATCCTCTGCAGTAGAGGTAACCAGGGGTCTTCCTATCCTGTGGCGGTCCTCATGAGAGCCAGTTTCATCATAGTGCTTGGTGGTTTTTGCGACTGCACTGGAAAAAAAATTCAAAGTTCTTAAAATTTTCTGGATTGACTGACCGTCATGTCTTAAAGTAAAGATGGACTGTCGTTTCTCTTTGCTTATTTGAGCTGTTCTTGTCATAATATGGACTTGGTATTTTACCAAATAGGGCTATCTTCTGTACACCACCCCTACCTTGTCACAACACAACTGATTGGCTCAAACGCATTAAGAAGGAAATAAATTCCACAAATGAACTTTTAACAAGGCACACCAGTTAATTGAAATGCATTCCAGGTGAGTACCTCATGAAGTTGGTTGAGAGAATGCCAATAGTGTGCAAAGCTGTCATCAAGGCAAAGGTTGGCTACTTTGAAATATATCAAATATTTTTTTATATAAATATAAATATATTTTGATTTGTTTAATACTTTTTTGGTTACTACATGATTCCATTTGTGTTATTTCGTAGTTTTGATGTCTTAAAGAAAATAATAAAGGAAAACCCTGGAATTAGTAGGGGTGTGTCCAAACGTTTGACTGGTACTGAATGTGTGCATGCTTGACTGCAGACGTGTGTTTTGAGGACGATATATACAGTGATACAGGAATTATTGTCTCGCCACAGACAATGAAAATGACAACTTTTCTTAATTTTACATTTTTTTGTCATTCATTTTTGTTTGGGATACAATAAAAACAACTGAACGTAGGCCTACATCAACAACAGATATCAGGACAGTCTGAAAATAACTTTCCAAATAGCATTTTGATTCATGAGAAAGCATAAGCCTATTCTAACTCAGTACAATATAATATCACTGAGAGAAGACATGCCATTAGTGGTGATGAGGATGGCGGTGTTGATGATGACTTTGACATTTCTCAAAAAGCCCAGCAAGGCTACTGAAATATACACGATATAGCCCCATTAAAAAAGTTATTCTATCCTCCAAAAACGCATTATTCTCAACAGCTGCTCAGCCTGTAGACGTGCATTGGCCGTTTTCGAAAGCATCAAATCCATTACGCAAAGCACATAAAAGGCTTCATAATTCATAAAGGTCATGTTAACTGACTGCTATTATCTCATAAACCTGTGTTAACCTCAGACTTTATTTTACAAAATCCCAAAACCTTATTATTTCCCCATTCATTTCCCGATAGGAATTGATGAACGAAACAAGAGAGAACTCATTTCCGGTTTGGGAATACAAATTGGCGAGCTCTTTGTCGAACGAGCCTATAGGCACAAACTGCACGGGCCATTTCATCTGGTGGTCACATTAGCGAAACACGATGGATTTGCATGACCGGAAGGAGGGATGGTTGGTCGCCGTAAATAGTCGAACTTGGAGCTAGAAGCTCAACTCATGTCTAATTGTCGTATGTAAACAGATTTCGCTTTTAGTCTTTCTCAAGCCCACATTGTTTTTTCAATGATGGAGGACGACGATTTAGTGTGCGAGTATGATTCAACCTGGGACACAGAGTGATGATGGAGACGACCCAGGAGAGAACCAAATGCGTCTTTTAAACCAGGACAAAACTAAATCGTATTGGAAATCAGGTTTAGTCCGTTGCATTCCTATTTTTTTCTTAATCTTGTGTAACTAGTTACCGTCAGTTATAAAAAAAAAAAGGTGCTTTAACAAGGCAAACGAGTATGCAAAATCTAGCACCAGGCCGCTAACATTAGCTAAATTGACAGTATGTTAAATTAGCTAATGGAAGCTCAATATTGGGACTAAAAGAGTCTTAACGTTACCCCTCAGTCCAAGGGCTTTAGCGTTACATGATCAGTTTAAAGGGCAATTTGGCTCCAAATACTCAATCTAAACGTGAATCGATTCTCAGTTGCAGTACAGTTCTATAAATATAAATTCCTTCACTTTCATATCACATCCAAAAACATTTTTCAAATAGTTACTATACCCCAGTGATGTAGTGGTGCCTGGACAAGTGGACATAATAAATGTTTTCCAAAACATTTCCAAATGGCCCGCACAGCGATGGAAATGCGACTTATGAAGAAAAAAAAAACAGTGACATACACTCTGAATGACCTAAAATCATTTATCTTATATTGGTCTTTCAGTCAGGCCATTTCTGTATTTACAGAAATACAATTGTATGTTCTAATACCATAGCAATGTTTGAACTACATCAGGAACATTTGAGTGCAGTTTCCTTTTAATTCAAGCGTGCAGGCACTTAGCACTGTGGTTACAGTGTTTCTATTGTACATGGGATGGAGTTAGCAAAATTCCTTAATTATTTGACACTTGGATGTTTTACTTCCTATTATGAGGCATGCCTTACCTTGCTTCAAGGTACCCTATAGCTAAAATCCCACCATAGAAACACGGAGGGAAAGATTTACTCATAAGCGTTTTTGTTTTTTTCAAAACTTTCTTTCATTGTCTAGCAGCCAATCTCAAGGCCATCAGACTGTTAAACAGCCATCACTAACATTGAGTGGCTGCTGCCAACATACTGACTCAATCTCTAGCTACTTTAATAATAAAAAAAATTGGATGTAATAAATGTATCACTAGTCACTTTAAATGTTACCCTACATTACTCTTCTCATATGTATATACTGTACTCTATACCATCTATTGCATCTTGCCTCAGCTGCACGGCCATCACTCATCCATATATTTATATGTAAAGAATCTTATTCATTCCTTTGCACGTGTGTGTATATAAGGTAGTAGTTGTGAAATTAGATTACTTGTTAGATATTACTGCATGGTCAGAACTAGAAGCACAAGCATTTCGCTACACTCGCATTAACATCTGCTAACCATGTGTATGTGACCAATTTAAACTTTGATTTGAAAGACATTATCCTAGTCATATTATCAACCCATGATGGTTGTTGCAGCTTTAAATCCCCCCTCGTTCTACGTTTCTAATGGATACTTCCATCTCTGTCCATGAAACCGCTCGCATGTGCGGCGAGCATTTTAGAACGTTCACACAGCCCTACTGTCGTGTGTGTGTATTGCTGCACCTAAAATGTGAAGAAATAATAATTTATCAATTTTTAACTAAATATTCTGATCTGTTCCATCAGCCTTATTAATTTATATAGCATACACTATATACAAAAGTATATGTGGACACCCTTTAAACTTAGTTGATTCAGCTATTTCAGCCACACCCGTTGCTGATAGGTGTATTAAATTGACAGAACGGGACAGCTGAAGCGCATAAAAATCAACTTGCAACACTCACTACTTTGTTCCAAACTGCCTCTGGAAGCAACGGCAGCACAAGAACACAGATGGCTAATTAGCACAGGTAACGTTAGTCTTGTGTTGTACTGTTTTCGGTGAAGGGCAGTAATATGGCAGTGTAGGAAACCAAAACCTATAAAGGTGTGTACCAACTTTAAAATATATCTTTCTTTCTTCCAAAACTGTACTGCAAGTAATGTGTGTTAATATTAAGACCGTGCGTCGTTGCTCTTAACAAAACTGTACAGAAGACCCCCTTCGTCCAATAACACTAATTTGTAATGGAACGGACTCATGATCGAGGGCTAATGGACACCTAGCTAGCCAATTCAACTAACATTAGCTAGCTACCTCCAAAGATTTTGAATATTGTTTCATTAAAATGGCTCTAATCTTTGTTTGTTACAAAGCTACTATGCCAACTCGCTAGCACTCTATCTAGCCTTTAGCCTGTTAGCTAGCTAACATTACTGACTGGAAGTAGCTTTTCATCCCTTTGAACTGAATTAGTTAGTACATAATTAGTCAGCCTTGGCTAACAATGGTTAGAAAGATAAATAATGTGCGTGTTAGCGTTAATATTGCCATAAAGTATGTTAGCTAACTAGTATTGACAAAGTCTGGTGGGAAGAAATTGTTGATAGCTAGCAATAGCTAATTGGCTAGCTGGTGTCAGAGGCTGCGTCTTTCAAATCCAGTATCAGGAAAAATAAAAGTCAATCTGTCGTAATTTATCTTTAATTAAATTCAAGCAATAAATGGCAAATGCAATTTTTCGTATATACGGGTTCACTGTAACACCACGCAGGGTAGAACAGAGAACTGACAGGATGTAAGTAAACAGCTGTTCTTATACTGTGATAGTTCCAACCCGTCTGTTGGCCTATGTCTATCACTGTAGAGGCTGAGCCCGGTTTAGACTTGCTCAGGCTAGTCCCAGCCTCTTGGCGCTTCTTGGAGTCCACCCTCTGTCGATGTATAGATTCGTATTGTTCTGGTATCACACCCTAGTTATAACAGTTGCTCAGTTCCTGCTATTGTGTTAAGTATTTTTCCATCTCAGTTAAACCTCGCGATGACCACCCCTCCCTATACCTGATTAACCACAACTTTGTAACATGCAGCAAGTCACACCATGTGCTCAATATTGTCACACACACAGACAGGCAAGGCAAATGTAGCAAACAGTACACCGTTTTGCAACATGCAAGTCACACCATGTTGCTCAGTTCTTGTCACACACAGACACAGACACAGAAAAAGCAGCTGTTGTTCAAACAATTCAATCTTACGTAATATGGTAGCAGGTTATAAAGCATAAGCATAAATCCTCACTGGCTAGATTTGCCATTGTTGCCCTGTTGATTAGATGGCTAAGTTAGCTACAATGTGTTTGGAAAGTATTCAGACCTGACTTTATCCACATTTTTTTCATGTTACAGCCTTATTCTAAAATTGATTCAATTGTTTTTTGTTGTTGCTCAAACTACACACAATACTGCATAATGACAAAGCAGAACGTTTTTAGACATTTTTGCAATTTGTATTGAAAATGAACTGAAATATCACATTTACATAAGTTTTCAGACCCATTGCTCAGTACTTTTGTCGAAGCACCTTTGGCAGTAATTACAGCCTCAAGTCTTCTTAGATATGACGCTATATGCTTGGCACACCTGTATTTGGAGTTTCTCCCATTCTTCTCTGCAGATACTCTCAAGCTCTGTCATGTTGGATGGGGAGTGTTGCTGCACAGCTATTTTCAGCTCTCTCCAGAGTAGAGGTTGACCGATTATGATTTATCAACGCCCATACCAATTTTATTGGAGGTCCAAAAAAAGCGAATGCTGATATTTAAAAAATATATATACATTTTTTTATTTATTTTTTATTTAACTTTTATTTAACCAGGTAGGCCAGTTGAGAACAAGTTCTCATTTACAACTGCGACCTGGCCAAGATAAAGCAAAGCAGTGTGACACAAACAACAACACAGAGTTACACATGGAATAAACAAACGTACAGTCAATAACACAATAGGAAAAAATCTATATACAGTGTGTGCAAATGAGGTAAGGTAATAAATAGGCCGTAGTGTCGAAATAATTACAATTTAGCAATTAAACACTGGAGTGATAGATGTGCAAGTAGAGCTACTGGGGTGCAAAGGAGCAAAATGGTATTGTCTTATCGATGGCGGTTATCATGTCGTATAGGACCTTGAGCGTGGCTGAGGTGCATCAATGAGCAGCTCGGAAACCAGATTGCATAGTGATCTGACCAAATCCCACCGTTTGAGTTCCTTGCTCAGAACATATGAAAGCTGGTGGATCCTTTTAACATGGGTCTTCAATTTTCCCAGTTAAGAAGTTTTAGGTTGTAGTTATTATAGGAATTATGACACGTCAACTATTTCTCTCTATATCATTTGTATTTCGTATACCTTTGACTATTGGATGTTCTTTTAGGCACTTTAGTATTGCCAGCCTAATCTCTGGAGTTGATAGGCTTGAAGTCATAAACAGCGCTGTGCTTCAAGCATTGCTGAGAGCTGCTGGCAAATGCAGTAATGTTTGAATGAATGCTTATGAGCCTGCTGCCTACCACCGCTCAGTCACTGCTATATCAAATCCTAGACTTAATTATAATATAATGAACACAGAAATACGAGTCTCTGGGCATTAATATGGTCAATCCGGAAAGCAAAACTTTTATTCTTTCAGTGAAATACTGAACCGTTCTGTATTTTATTGAACGGGTGGCAACCCCAAGTCTAAATATTGCGGTTACATTGCATAACCTTCAATGTTATGTCATAATTATGTAAAATTTTGGCAAATTAATTACGGTCACACAGTTCGCAATGAGTCAGGCAACCCAAACTGATGCATATACCCTTACTCTGCTTCCACTGAATGAAAGAGAAGTGACACAATTTCCCTAGTTAATATTGCCTGCTGACATTAATTTCTTAACTAAATATGCAGGTTTAAAAAATATATACTTCTGTGTGTTGATTTTAAGGCATTGATGTTCATGGTTAGCTACATTTGTGCAACGATGTGCTTGTTTCGCGAATGCACTTTTGTTCAATCATCCGTTTGGCAAAGTTGAAGTAGGCTGTGATAAATTAACAGGCACAGCATTGATTATATGCAACGAATGACGACCTAGTTAACTACACATGGTTGATATTACTAGGGTAACTAGTGATTATGTGAAGATGGATTGTTTTTTATAAGGTAAGTTTAATGCTAGCTAGCAACTTACCTTGGCTCCTTGCAGCCACAAGGTCCTTTTTAACGCTGCACTCGCGTGGCAGGCTTACCACCTGTTACGCAGTTTCCTCTTGGATTGCAATCTAATCGTTGTCCAAAAAGGCAGATTACAGATTATGAAACTTGAAATTGTCCCTAATTAATTGGCCATTCCGACTAATCGATCGACCTCTACTCCAGAGATGTTCGCGCGGGTTCAAGTCCAGGTTCTGGCTGGGCCACTCAAGGACATTCAGAGACTTGTCCTGAAGCTACTCCTGCATTGTCTTGGCTGTGTGTTTAGGGTCGTTGTCCTGTTGTAAGGTGAACCTTCGCCCCCAGTCTGTGACCCTGAGCATTGGAGCAGGTTTTCATCAAGGATTTCTGTACTTTCCTCCATTCCTATTTCCCTCTTCTGACTAGTCTCCCTGCCACTGAAAAACATCCCCACAGCATGATGCTGCCACCACCATGCTTCACTGTAGGGATGGTGTCAGGTTTCCTCTGGAAACATTAAGCCAAAGAGTTCAATCTTGGTTTCATCAGATCAGAAAATCTAGTTTCTCATGATCATCGTCCTTTAGGTTCATTTTGGCAAACTCCAAGCGGGCTGTCTTGTTCCTTTTACTGAGGAGTGGATTCCGTCTGGCCACTCGACCATAAAGGCCTGATTGGTGGCGTGCTGCAGAGATGGTTGTCCTCCTGGAAGGTTCTCCCATCTCCAGAGGAACTCTGGAGCACTGTCAGAGTGACCATCGGGTTCTTGGTCACCTCCCTGACCAAGGCCCTTCTCCCCGGATTGCTCAGTTTGCCCGGGCGGCCAGCTCTAGGAAGAGTCTTGATGATTCCAAACGTCTTCCATTTAAGAATGATGGAGGCCGCTGAGGTCTTGGACCTTCAATAGTCTGAATATTTATGTAAATAAGGTATGTATTTTTTAAAACATTTTAATAAATCTTACGAACATTTCTAAACTTGTTTTTGTTTTGTCATTATGGGGTATTGTGTGTAGATAGTGAACCATTTAATCAGTTTTAGAATAATGCTTTAAGTAACAAAATATGGAAAAGGTAATGTCTGAGTACTTTCAGACTGCACTGTATAATGTTAAAGGAAAAGTTGACCCAAAATCTAAACTCCCAAGTGGTTCCATATTGATACTAGTTCAGTGGAGTTTGCCCCCTCTCCCTGGATAGCAGATTTGAGACAACTGCAAAAACGGGTCGTGTGACTTGCGATGTTGCTTGATTGCAGGCCTGCCTCACACTGCTCCATTGTCAGTGAATGCATGATTCACAAATTCGTGACCTGTGGACAAATTCATTGTTTTATTGAAAGCTTACAGGCCGACTCAGCAATTTGTCAAAAGTACTATTGGTTTTCAGTCAAGAAATGTGTACTTTCCTACCTAAAAATATTTGAGATTATTTTGTATCATTTTATGTAGCTGACTGCCACAGCAGTGGAGATGGGTAACAATTTGGGGTTAAATTCTCCTTTAACATTAGCTATTGGGAAGATGGGTTTATATCAAAAACTTTCTACCAGTGACCTGAAGTAGTGTGTACTTGATTTGTACTGTAGATTGAACTACGTCTCTAAAAGGCTTGCTAGCCCAGGTAGCTAGCTAATCAGAAGTGAATATGTGAACTCCCAGAGTCTCAATTGCATACTCCTCGTGTTCTCTCCTTGCCTCCTTCTCAAAACCCATTGGAGAAGATCAGAGGGGAGGGTCCTCTGGCTTTCTCATCCAATGGGTTTTTGAGAAGGATGTGAGTATGCAATTGAGATTATCCCCCAGTCTCTCAGTGGTGACCACCAACCAGGGCGCCATGCAGAAATGTAACAGGTAGACAGTGGAATGTGTAGAATGCACAAACTCTGCTGCTGTTTGGAGCTGGTTCAGGTTGCCCCTACACTGTCATCCTTCTCTGCAACTGGCCAAACAGGGAAACTATGGGATGATTATTGTCTCCCCTTCGGGTTCCATTAACTTGACAACCAGGTCAGTCTTTTTAGGTACACAAAGGGACAAATAATGCCAATAGATTTCTGCCAAATGTAACATCCAGTATCTCTGATGTACCATGTCTTCCAGTGGTCAAACACGTCCTCCAGAAACACGAGGGCTGCGAAGGACATGCAGAACTACAGACGAGGGTATCCTGTAAGTATAAGGGCCCTTGTTATTACACAGGAATAGGGTCTGGAGTTTGTCCATGTGAACTTGACAGGAAAAGTTAGGATAACCTGGGCTTACCAAGACCTAATGTTTTTCCTGACCAGAACTCCAGGCCCTACACATCTGCTTATATCTTGTTATAGTCTTAAAGATGTCATCTAGACATCTGACTGTGCTATTTCTCTCTCTGCAGAATCTAACAGATGAATGCTCAGGAGAAAGAGAATTTTAAATTAAACATTATCTCAATGAATACCCCGCCTCCCCTGATGGTAGGTCACTTGCTATTTAATCAGTTTTCAATGGCTATAAAATGTGAGTAATGAGTAAAAGCATATACAATGCCTTGCAAAAGTATTCATACCCCTTGGATTTTGTCATACAAAGTGCGATTGAAATGTATTGTCATAAGTAAGCATTTCACTATAATGTCTACATCTGTTGTATTCAGCTCATGGGACTAATAAAATTGGATTTTCTTTGGAGACGAGGGTATAACCAGCCATATGGAAGCAAACTGAAACTCATATTATATATTGAGGCCCCTTTTCCACAATGAAATGTGCCGCTATTCTGAATTTAATTGTGTGCCCTCATAATTTGCGTGGATGATATTCAGAGACTCAAGTTATAGGCTTCTGAAGGGCTGAACCTGCTGGGTTGATGTATGACCTTTTTAGAATGTTTTGATAATATGTTTGTGCTTTTCTGTTTTTATTTTACAATTTGTATCATGTTAAATGTTAGCCACTATTGGGAGCCACTGTCAGTAATACCACATTTTATTTTTTCATCATTCCATTCTGTTTACGTTTCTTTTCTCTGTCACAACCTTGTAAATTGTTCCTGAGGGTCACTAGCATTAGTGGATCATATTAGGCTAACAGTGTGCAATCATTTGGGACATGTAGCCTATTTGAATCATTATAGAACTCTGACCACACATAGCAGGTTTAACCAGGAGCCTGGCACACGGTTCAGGATGACTGGACCGTTGTCATCCTGTTCCATGATTTGGGTAGATTTATAGGATTATTGTTCAACCCCTAATTGTACACTTTTTCTACCTTTTCAATATTTGATGGATTTTCATCAGAAATACAGTGTAGACATTGTTAATGTTGTAAATTACTATTGTAGCTGGAAATGGCAGATTTTTTTTATGGAATATGTACATAGGCGTACAGAAGCCCATTAGCAGCAACCATCACTCCTGTGTTCCAATGGCAGGTTGTGTTAGCTAATCCATGTTTATCAATTTAGAAAACTATTTTGCAATTGTTAGCACAGCTGAAAACTCTTCTGATTTAAAAAGCAATACAACTGGCCTTTCAAAAAAGGACATTTCTAGGTGACCCCAAACTTTTGAAAGGTAGTGTGTGTGTATATATGTTGTGTTACTCTTATTTAGTCAATATTTTCTTAACTGCATTGTTGGTTAAGGGCTTGTAAGTAAGCATTTAACGGTAAGGTCTGCCTACACCTGTTGTATTTGGCACATGTGACAAATACAATTTTGATATGTAGCCATCTCAAGTTATTGTTACTGTTGCTCTCAGGTTGTTTCCACTGCGGGAGCCTGGAGTGAACTACATGGCCTCTGAACTCACCAAGAAGGAGATCCTGGTGAGTGCTTCACCATAACGTTTTGCTTGATCTTTGTGGTGTATTAGGGGCACATCAATGCTCCTTTCTCAAAATGAGTTGTTTAATGAAATCGTAAGTATAGGGTGACTTGTCGAAGGACTCCCTTGGGTCCAGTAAGCAGACAAAACTGATATGAATGGAGCTTCTCCTCCATCAAAGCGATGATTATAATCTGATCTCTGTGCTCTTGTCCCACTGTGTAATCAGGCCTTCCAGGAGAGTGAAGAGGCCAAGAAGAGGCTGGTAGAGTCCTACGCGCTCATGTTGTGGTTCTATGGCATCCAGCTGGTCAATAAAGACACAGGCGAGGTCAAACGTGCCGACAACCGGAAGGAACGCTTCGCCAACCTTGAACGGTGAGTTGCTGAAGTCATGTCTTGGCCAATTTTACAGGGTGTGGTTTCTTGGGGCCATGTTGAACCACTTATGACCATTCTTGGTCCAATTTCTAAATGAGAAACACATTTATTTGTCTTAGTAGTAGGTGGTGTTTACTGTAAATAGGGGTCCTCCATCTAAATATTGGTTGTCTTCTCTTGTTTTGCCCCCTCAGGACCATGCACAATAACCTCCGCATCCTGAAGAGCCTGGGGGAGCTAGGCTTTGAGCATTACCAGAGCCCACTGGTGCGCTTTTTCCTGGAGGAGACGCTGGTCAAAAAGAACCTGAGTAGCATCAAGCGCAGCGTGTTTGACTACTTCCTGTTTGCAGTGCGCGACAAGCAGAAGCGCAAAGAGCTGCTGCGCTACGCCTTCCAGCACTTCGAGCCCAATGACAAGTTTGTGTGGTGCCCCCGAAAGAAACAGCTGAAGAAGGGAAACGGAGAGGGAGGGCTGCCCATGAGCCAAGGCTAGAGGAGGAGAGGCAGGGGGAGCCCAGAAGGAAGAGAAGGATGTCACGGAGGAGGTGACAGAGACTGCCAAGTTCACTGATGAAGCAGTGAGTAGTGACTGAGATAAGCAGGCCGAGGGGTCTTCTGTTGATCCTCCTGGGCTAGCGGTCTCCTCAGAGGACTCTGAACCGCTGGGAAACAGGAATTGTAATGATACTGACAATGTTGACATGGACCATTCAGGCAGCCCTGAGTCTGTTAAAGGAGACCACAGTATGGAGGAAGGACTCAAAGAGAACAGTCAAGCCGAGGACAGCGTCCAGAACTCAGTCAATGTCAAGCCAGCTGCATCTGAAATGGAGTCTGAGAAGTTGGAGCAACCGACCAAGAAGAAAAGGGAAGGTCACAAGGACGTGCCTAGCAACAGGCTGGAGGAAGGCACGGTTGTCCCCAACAACAACCACCACCACTCCAATCAGGTGAGCCTGTCCGTGACATTATCCCGCCCAAGAAGAATTTGACCAAAAAGGATTCCCCCAAAAAGCACTTGCCATCGGACTCCTCAGAACGAGGTGAAAAACACCCAAGGACTGACTTTAGTGATGTGACTGATAACAAAGCAGTGCCAGTGGATGGGGAGAACACAGAGAAAGCTTTAAAGGGACAGACAAATGTAAAAGAAGTTAAAAATGAAGTGGAGGTGATGGATGTGGAATCCACCTACCAGCCAAGTTCAGACCAAGACATGGGATCTTCCTGGAGGGAGGGAGGGAAGAATGCAAGGGACTAAAGGGACATATGTTCACTTGTGTACATTTATGGCCAATCCCAAAATTGACTCCATCAGATAACGTATGGCTTTATACCCATGTTAACTTCATATTGCTGTCTATTACTGTACGCCAAATTAAATTCTCTGCATATTGCTTACACTTTTCCAATCCTCTCAGAATGGCATACGTTCTGACTTCTACAGAGATTCCTAGGATGTTAGGTCTGGGTGGTTTCCACTGATTTTAACAGTACATTTTTCATGCCGTATTATATTCACATCTACTGTCCTCTGTGTTCAATTTCGAGTGGGTATGTTATTTTTGTTGGTATGGATTACTGAATTTATTTGTTCACGTGTCTGAATTTGTGTTGGGGAGGGGATTATGCCTGCAAAATCAGTTCTCCATAGTTGATATTGCAATTAGTTAGGAGCTTTGTACTGAGGAGATTGATAAGGAAAGTCTAACATTGAAATTGAAATGATTAATTCCATATCATACAGTGAAATGTTGCTTGCTTGTTACAACTTTACAATTTTGCACAGGTGGGAAAAATACATTTTGGAAATATACTTTGTATCATGTGTCAGACGACATTGTTTTATTTTTTTACTGAAAGCCCAGACTGTGAAATGGGAACAGGATTGTAATGTAATTTGTTTATTTCAAGAATGTTGCACAATTATTATTTTGAGTATGAGAGGTATTATCTATAGATGACTGCCAAAAAAAGAAAATAACATTTGACTGGTTGATTGTATTGTCTTCTTGGCAGTATTGGAATAATGAGACGTAGCTATTTGGTAAAACAACTTTTGCTTTGTTGGATGATATGTCATCAATAGGATGTGGGTGTACTTTCCTTATGTTCTGGAGCATATTTGTATTTATTGATTGTTTAATTTTCTAATGTATTATATGATTTGCCCGATGCCTTTTTACTCAGGAAAACCCTGTGGGAGATGGTACACCACACTTCTTCCATCTCCGAGGTTATGTTTGGGACATAACCACGTTTCCATCCTGTTTGCATGCTAGTAAAAAGAAAAAGCAAGACCGCTTTGATGGAAACAGGAACTTCCGGTGCAAGTTTGTTCGACATGGTGGGATCTTTTTTGTGTCTAAAATTAATTATGCGCGATATGGCAGCGGAAACCATCATATCGAAGTAAACTAGGAGTCGCGCGATAATATGCTGTGTGGTCCTCCCACAATGACTCAGGAAACCATGTTTGTGAAATTATTTATGATGAACTTCACAGGCTGGTGAAAGTGCACGTTGATGAGCTTGATGCTAATTTCCAATAGATATTGAGGGTCTTATTCTGGTGGCGTGATGATCGACACTTGACTTCAGTTTGGTGTTTCCTCCAAACTGAATTGTTGTGCATTAAAATCAGTGCGTGATGACATTGCACACAAATATAGTCCCAAAATGTTTTGCATGTCAGCATGACCCATTTTGCATCATATGATGCTGGGTTTTGCAGCATTCGATGCAAAATGCGTCTGTGTTTTTTGAAAGTTTCTTTATGTAGATTTAATATTCGCATGAAAATCTGTCACCAATTGGATGGCATTTCTTCCATCTCTGAGATTGTTTGGGTCATCTTTGTTTTTCAGCCTGGTGAAGATTTTGTCATGAATTCCATTTTAAAATATTAGGCAAAGGAATTAACCTATTAATTGTACATGTATTGAAATTGTGTATAGAAAGGGTTGTTAATGAAATATACTCCAATTGGGTGGGGTGAGGGATGGAATTTCAGATTCCTTTGTCCATGCAACCTCAACTACCCCTTTCCTGTTAAATAACAAAATAAAGATTGTGCAACTTATTTGAATTTGTTTAAAAAAATAAATAATTCTAGAATCATACATTTCTTCATATTCCAACCTTTGTTTTGTCTGAATACTGTACTATGCTAACCGCTGAGGAGCAGTGTAGTGCAGTGGCATGGATACTGTCAAAATGGTGAATGTATTCAGAGTAGCTTGCTTATCCAATGTGCTACCTGGTATGATGAGCCAGTCTGTAAGCTTTACAAACCTAAGTTGCATGTTGGTGGAAGGGAAGCTTAGTTGTGGATCAAGGAAGGGTCAGTCCTCCCAGAAGTCTCTGATTTCAGGTCCAATATCATTTCCAAAACCTAGTGTAGCTTCTTCCCTATGGGTGGGTACTTCATGTTGCTCTCAATGATTTGGATATGGTGTAGCTCCTCTAGGCGGGTGAAGTTTCCACCATGTTGCTTTCACCTACCCAAACATTTTAGATCTGCACAACTTGGAGATAAGATTGTAGAGGTCTGTTTCGGATTGGGCAGTAGTGCCCCCATATACAGTCATTGGCCCCCATGGATTTGCAAGAAACTTTTTGCGCTTTTTCTGGCTCAGAAGTCGTGCCCCTCTACCCCGCTCTTCCCTCCATCAATCGTCCCCACCCCTCCCTCATCCCTCTCTACAGTACGACTGAGCTCAGCCCCTTCGGCTGGAGGCTCGGGTTTATCTGGAATCAACGTCAAAGCCATTCAGGAGCCGCGCGCTGTAAAGTGAAGGAGCGGTCTGTCACGAAACCTGGGGGAGAGCGAGCGATAAGGACTGGGAACGGAGTTTGACTTTTTCCGCGTAAACTCGGATTTGAGGGGCAAGCGGGGAGCCATGGCTATGTTTTCAGCTCTCGGGCTGCTCTTGCTGTGCCTGCTTTTGACATCATCCACAGCCCAGGTAAGTGGTGGCTTTGGGGCGCCCGTTATCAATCCATGCCTGCTGTTTTCATCCGCTACCCTGTGTTCGAAGTTGCGGGAAGTAGCTACTTTGTAAACTGCCTGATGTATTTAGAGGCATTTGATAACTAGCATGAGGTTATTCTCATTGAGTTCCTAGTTTCTGCTTTAGGCTACCCTGTGGGTGTAAATGTGACAGTCTAATCCTTCCATAGTAATTAGGCTACCTGTAAGGAAGCTACCTGCACGTTTGTTAGGCTATTTACCATCGATTTTGACATGAACATTTGAACATTAGACAGCGGTGATATATAGACGATTTCGTTTATGTTCCTGCGTTTGTATTTGTTTTATAAGGTTGTAGCATATATAAGGTGTCGATTGAAGCAATGCGGTCAAATTGTACAGATTAAGCAAACTCACTATCCATTTGTTTATTTAATCGTACACAGGTGTCCGTGAAGGACTGTCTTTGCAGCAATCTTTTTCATTTACTTGCACGTTTCTGGAGTCGGGGTTATGTTTTCCTTGAGGTTGAGGAATGCAGAACCTGGAGACCAGTGGCCTGTGCACAATGACACCTTTGTTCATTCAGCCGTGGTCCTGGGAAGCTCTAGGAAGAACGAAAGCTTATTTTTGCAGTCTTATATCAAATACACTCTTTGTATGAATTATTTGTGATATGTTCATCCTTTTATTACACTTAAATTATGAGTTTGTGACCCCATGATTGATTCGCACTGTCTATGCGTCATTTGGGGCATTTCTGCGCCAGTGCGCATGGTTGTTTAACGGTTATTTGATTCGCATAGCTTTGGCATCATATTTTGTAGTACATATTAATATTTTTCACATTCTTACAACGGAATCAGGGAAATGTATGTTTATTTGGTTGTAGTTTATTGTTTAGGAGATTAAGAGAAATGCATTTTAACCTTGCCTACTGCAACCTGCAAAATGTGACCATTTTATTTGTATTTGTGTTTATTTGTGTTCTGAATAATGATGTACGATCAATTCACACTTATTCGACCACTTTCAAAGCATTTTAGGCTTTTTTGTTGTTGTTGGTGTAATTGTATCCTGTCTGTTTTCATCCTTAATGCGCACATTCCTTCCATGTCTATTTTAACAGTAGCCTAGACATAAGCAGTTTGATTTTAGGCCATTTATAGCACGATGATCACTGTTTTCCGGGAATTTTTGTTGTATTGATTTTTGAGGTCATGGTTTTGTGTTGCAGAGACCCGGCCCACGAGGAGCAGTCGGACCGCCAGGACCCCCGGGACCCGATGGAAAGGATGGCACTGATGTGAGTTAGCCAGACACCGATGCATGTGGGGTTCTCTTATTGGTTTTGAGACCACTACCACTGTAAGGTAGTGGAGTGTTGTAGTAGAGCAGAGGTTTGCCATCCAATTACTGATTTAAATTGTCGTCATGGCTGGGGCAATCAAGAAACTTGTCACTTTAGCACTTTCTTGTCACAACGAATTTGAACAGTTACCTACGTGGATCTACAGTACATTAAGCTTTATGCCAATTGTTTATAGGGAAGGTGTTGTATTTGATCCTAATAATAATCAAAGTAGTTTAAGTTTCTACAATTTATTAGAGAAAAATATGAGTTTTTTTTCCCCCCTATCTAAATCAAATGGACTGAAAATCCAAGTATGACTGATATTCTTTTTCTAATCAAGTTTGATCAAGTATATTACATTTCCCATCATTGATAGCAGTGTTTCAATATGGCTCTTGCAGTAAAATTGTGGTCAAATGCACTCTAGTAATCCAGTTTATAACATATTGACTCCTCCCACTGAGAGTCAAATCCCTGTGCCACAGGTATTTATTTGGTAATCATTAAACACTCTGCACACAGGCCTCCTATTGGCCAGACAGACAGATATGGGAAAAGCCATACATCGCAACTTAAACCAGACATCAAGTCCATATTTATACTATATGTTAGAGGGGAAATTGGATTATGTGCTTAAAAACACAAATAACTTCTACAAAAATGTCATACGTTAACAACTTTACTGATCATAACAGAAATTCCATAAATTTGATATACATACTGTATCTTTGTCTATCAATTTTGTGTGTATTATATTTTGTCTATTATATTTTGGGGATTGAATACTTGTGTTGCTTTGGTGGAGTAAAGTCAATTCACCACAGCTTGGAAGACCAGCCAGCCATACAGAGGACCCATTCATTCATACTCTACGAGAGCATCTAAAGTTACCCCTCACACCTCCTCCCCCTCCCCTCCCTACCCCCTGTCCAAACCAACTGGAGGCTTTCATCATGTGACCACTCTGCTCCATCAGGTCCATTTTAGCACTGTTTATTTCTCTCCATTGCCCATTGGGTGATTTAGGGCAGAGGGTTACTACAACCAACTGGCTACCAGTCGGTCTATCACTGGTAGCCATTCCATTTATAGCTCTAGGGTGGGTTTCATTTCAGTTGTGTTTCGATTTAAATTTTATGAGAAAAAAAATGGCCAGAAGGATGTCCATATTTCACAACTTTCTGATGAAATGGTGTTAGTCTTTAAACACACATGCATGTACACACACACACACACACACAGTAATTGAGTAACATTTGTAACTAGATTTGTATTCACAGACAACTTATTTAAGAGCATGGTATGTTCCAAATCTGTCCAATTTTCCAGACTGAAATCAAAGGCAGATGCCTCTTAAACGTGTCCTTTTGGAATTTTATGTTGTTTCTTTTGATTAACAGGGCAAAGATGGCCCGGCTGGACTTTCAGGAAAAGCTGTGAGTATAACAACAGAATAGAGCCTTTTACAACAACGGATCAATAACCCAATTGTGTAGGGTGTGTGATTATTATAACACTGAGCTGTCCCAATGTTTCAGGGACCCAAGGGGAAAGCAGGGAGAGCAGGAGGACCAGGGAACCCAGGCCTGCCTGGCCTCCCTGGGGTGGACGTAAGTGACCTGTAGAAAATCACACACACAACCTGGTCCTGATATTACCTGCATTCATGCATACAGAGCGAGTAACCTGTCCTCTAGAACAAGTGTGAGCAATTGGCTCATAGCTTCCTCTTGTTAGAGAACTTGATAAGAACATTATATGTCTGCCATCTATCTAAACAGTTGAATATAGCAATTTACAGAAATAGCACAATATAATGTCTAATAATGTTTCCATGATGTTGTCATTCTTCCTCAGGGATTGACAGGTGCTGATGGGCCTGCTGGGAAAGACGGTCCTCCGGGGGATGTGGTAAGTGAAGTGCCTCTCCCTCTCCGGGTTCCTGGCTGTTTACCTCTGGATGTGCCCCATTGACTTTAATGACCTCTTCAACTGAAGACTGCCCCTCTGGGCAGTTAAGTGTATATTTCAATCACCCACTAAAAAAAAAAAACGCACAGAGATACAGGTCCAGAGTGACAAAGTCAATAACCATTCGAGGTTCTTCAGTTTATCAAAACACATACAGAGAGCTGGTCACATTATGACCTTAGGCTGAGGAAGGTACCATTCTTTCCTCTATGTATCATTACTGTATGACCCTCCAGAAAGAGAGAAAGGGGGTTAGTTACAGTGTGCTTCTTGGAGAGACCTTGGTGGGCTAAAGCTGGTACCTACTCAGGCCTCTGTTTTCTCCCTGTCGGGGCAGATTTGTCGAACAGGCTCTGACCCTTTGTGGGAATGTTTTTAATGAGAGATCGGGTGATTCTGAGTCAGATTTATCTGCCGCTGGCCGCTGCTTCCCTAATCCCACCCGGAATGTGCACAGCTTCCCACCAAACCGGCACAGACTGTAGGAAATAGAGGGATCTGCAGCTTGGTTGCTATTGGAAAAAAGAAATACCGTTATCCTCAGAGGAAGGCATGAAAGTACTACACTAATGTTATCTAGCACCACAGGACTGGTTATGGTTAAGTGTTGGGAGTTATGCATTAAATAGTAGGTTAAAGGGTGTTAAAAAGGTTCTGTGATTACAACTTGAAGGGTATAAATGGCTCCACTGTCAAGGTGGAGGCAGCCCTCTGCAATTCAACTAATTAGTCCCATTAATCAGGATGTGAGTGTTAACTGACTGCCTAATTACCTGGATTAAAAGTGCCGTGCCGCAATTGGTTTAAACCCTGCCTGATATTTCCTGGCTAACATCCATGTACTAATGGGGTGAAGGTTGACAAGCTTGGGTGTTCTCTCCCTCCCCCTGAGGAATATGGACTAAAACTGTTTTCAGAGAAGAACTCCCTTTCTCTGTCAAGACATATCGACCACCTCCCCAAAACATTCAGTAGATAATGAGATGCACCGATGCTCTTTGACACCCATATGCAGCGTCTTTACTGCTTAGAGTAGGGAAGGATACTGTATATTTTTACTGTTAAAGTAATTCATGTGTGCTTTGTTGTAGCAGTGACGACTTCAGCCTCACTTTGCACAAAGGTTAGTGTAGTTTCATGGACCTTAGTTCAAATCAAGCAGATAACATCAGAGATACTGAGAATAACAGTAAAGAGAGGAAAAGGGAAAACTAACCACCATACATTACATTCCATACATCACAGGAGACATACAGGCGTGTGGCTGTATGTGTGTGCATATGCATGCGTATGTGTACAGGTGCATGAGTGATGTGACTATACATGCGTGAGTGAGTGTGTGTGCAAGTGTCTTACTGTGTATGTGTTAGTATGTGCAGTTGTACACCGGTCTACACTCATCAAATGAAAAGTCAGCGGACACAGGGTGGAATGCAGTGTGGGTTGCTGTGACACCACTATGTTAAGTCTGATTGTAAGTCTTTTTCTCCCTCACACCACACAGACACTCCAAACACAGCTGAGATCGAGTGGGATTGAGGAGGACAGAGGAGGGGTTGGAGGGCAAAGGAGGGGATGTGAGGGGGGAATGAAAGTGTCGACAGGAAAAGCGAAATAAAATAAGGAAAGCATCGGATGGAGTGGGGGGTGGTACATCTTTATTAGGCTCTTGCTGTGGGTCATATGAGTGTCACTGCAGCACAGGGTCTTGTTTATAATAATGTAATAATTGCAATTGTTTCTCACCTATGTGGACCAAGGCAGTTGGTCTAGTTTTGGCTCACTGATACATGACTCAATGCTGACACGTCATCCCTTCCCAAAGTTCTCGAAACAATTTTGGCACAAGAACATGGAACTAATGTTTTAGGTTTTTAACCTAGTTCTCACCTAGTCTCATGTTTCATTTTATCTGTTGAAGTCATCTGAGGGGCTGTCTCTGTGTTTCTACAGGGCGACGCTGGACCTTCTGGGCCAGGTGGACCTCCTGTAAGTACTGTTAAATCTTCCACCACTGTTACATGCCATCAACGTCACCTATCAGAACACCCCCTCACCTGTCTACAGCTAAACCCATAACTAGGGCCCAGAGTGTTTCCTGGTCAGGTCACATGGCCAAGAAACATGCTGGGCCCTACCTACAAGAGACACACCGATGTGGGAGTGTACACAAACTGATGTGTATGTATGTCTTAATATGCCTTTCCCTGTCTTCCATAGGGCAGAGGGAGACCAGGAGCTCCAGTGAGTACAGATGATTATAAACAGTTTTCTTATGTTGTCACTTTGTGTGTGTGTGTGTGTGTGTGTGGATCTTTTTGCATGTATATGTGTGTCTTATTATACATTTATGCATGTGTTTGCGTGCATGAATGCTTGCGTGTGTGTGTGCTCTCACCTAACCCATTTCTATTGTTTCCAGGGGCCACCTGGAGCCAATGGGCTTGAGGGTGGAATCGGGCCACAGGGACCAGCGGTGAGTGAAGACCAATTAATGAATCAATCCCGATTTTTAAGAAAGATGTCAAACAGCCAGAAAACAGGGAAATATACACTTAACCAGTTGTGTAATATGCTCTTTGACTGCCGCTACTGGATATCTAGTGGACTCGCTGCTAATTCATGATTAAGTAATCAAGTTGGCGAGTTAACTGTTTAACCACTGAATGACAAAGAAACAAAGACTGCAGTACCAGAAAGAAGCATGATCACTCCAGGACCAAGGCTAGAGACTTCTGACAAGACTGGCATGTCTCTTCAGTCCAATCCTTTTTAAATAAACCTCTGCTTGAATCAACCAACAATGACCGTTTACAGTAGTCAAGTGGGAGAATCAGAATGCCCATGAGTGGAGGGGGTCCTGTTAGTGGGCTACCCCAGCATAAGGTTTCATCTCTGTGGGGAGAGGTCCCTGGAGAGAGAACTAGGACTGATTGGAGTGATCATGATTTCAGTTGAGTTTCTTCCTTGCTGACCAGGGGTGCAGCAAGGAAGAGTCAGCTTTGATTTAGTTTAACATGATGAAGGTAGGGGAAATGTGATTCTATGCACTGATTTTGTGCAGTTTATATGCAAATTAATCCTGTTGATTGACCTGTGTGTTCGCTCTCTCTCCCAGGGCCCTGAGGGTCTTCCAGGATTATCCGGGCCTCCCGGCCCTGATGGACCACCAGTAAGAACAGAACATCCACATTATCTGCTGATTTTTCACATTAGTGAAATCCCCCATTGTCATTGTTTAACTGACATCAGTCAGTGCATCCATGTACTACCACCTAGTGGATTTCTAGAGCATAATTGCAGTTTTCACAAGGAATGGAGATGAATGGCCTCAGATGTGGGGTGAAGAAATACTTAAAGAAAAAGGTGGAAATGTTACTCATTCATTTATATATCAATCTAAATGGCATTCTCTACCTTTCTAAGGGTCTTCCTGGGGCTCTCCCTGATGGCAGTGGAGATCTGTTGGTAAGTGTCAGAATGTTTTTTTTAGACCCAACACATTTACGGACATGAACCCTGTACTGTACTGTACTGTACTGTACTGACTGCTATGCACAACAGCAGTGTCACATTATTTTTACTACATAACTACCTAATGCAGTGTTGTCTGTCCCCTTTATAGTGTCCTGCCATCTGTCCTCCTGGCCCCTCTGGCCCTCCAGGAATGCCTGGATTCAAGGTGGGTACAGGACAAAACAATGAGCCAGATATTTCACTGGGTGTATAAATGTGACACATCTGGTTGGCGGTTCCACCACTCACTACCAAACGTGTCAGCAAAACTAACTGTTGTATCTCTCCCTCTCCCGTCTACCCCTGTCTTTCTCTATATCTCACCATCCATCTCTAAATATGTATGCCTTGCTTCTTCTGTCTGTCTTTCCTTTCATCATTCCCTCTCTCTCTCTATTTAGGGTCACACAGGTCACAAAGGAGATAAGGGAGAGCTCGGGAAAGATGGAGAGAAGGTGAGATCAGAGTTGAAAGTGTGAAAATCAGAGTATTTGACTCGTCTGAAGTCTTTATCCAGATGTTAACTATGTGTTGTTAACTGCGTGTCCTCTCTCCCAGGGTAATGCTGGCCCACCTGGTCCTCCAGGGATTCCCGGCACTGTCGGCCTGCAGGTGAGGTTTGTCACCTATTGTGGTTCAAAACACGGACATGTCTATCTGTTGGCTGTCAGTTTACATTGTCGATTCCTTTCTGCCTGAGCCCTGATGTGTGAATGCTATGCACTGTTAAATGTTCTGATTGGTTCCGATGGTGATTATGATTGATTTTGCTGGTCCCTAACCATCCTGTGCTGTTGTTTCCCAGGGTCCTCGTGGTTTGAGGGGACTTCAGGGCCCAATGGGGGCAGTAGGAGACAGGGTGAGTACCACGCCTCTGAAGGTCTTTGTCAAGATCTCTAATTTACAGACCAGCACTTCAATGGGCTGCAGTGGAAACTTGATGTGCTCTCAGTTTTACTGATTAAAATGCATTATCTCTCTTTGTCTCTCTCGTTTTAGGGTTTACCAGGTTTCCGAGGCAAACCTGGTACTGCTGGCATCATCGGCAAGACAGTGAGTCTCTCCTTGTTTGTACTGTCTGTTGAGGAGTGTATAACTCATACTGCACAAGGCATACACTGCTCACTTCGGTGCTGATCTTTGTCATTGTGTTAGATGTCTGCCATTGGTCCCATCAATAAAAAGCTCTGTGTGTGTCATTTGATAATTCCAGGGTGATGCTGGAGAGAAAGGACCAGAGGGATTTAGAGGGCCAAAGGGAGAGATTGTGAGTAAATAATACACATATACATTTTTGTATTTATATTTACATGTCTGATAACTGTCATTTCTAATCCAACAGCAGACTAAACAGTCATATGATTGTAAATGGTGTGAGTACAGGGGATTTTAAAGGATCTAATGTTGTGCTACAAACAGTTCATTGCAGGTACTGTAACATTGTTTCTCATCATTTCTCAACAGGGCAAAATTGGCCCAAAGGGAGTTTCTGGCGGAGCAGGACCCAAAGGGGAGCCCGTAAGTCATAAAATACAAATCTCTATTGATAACAGATGTCTTGGACCCCTGACCAACAGTGTTTCTCTCTCCCGCAGGGCATCCCAGGCAGAGACGGGAAAGATGGCACCCAGGGACTGGATGGCGAGAAGGTAAAGTGGCACCCTTTTCTCCCAACATGCTCTCTGCTCTCTTTCCCATGAGTCCACAGTGAGGGTGTGGCTGATTATATTTTACCAGGTTAGTCTCATTGAGATGATCAATCTATTTTACAATGGAGACATGGCCAAAATAGCAGCACACAAAGTTGCAAACACACTTATAACATAAAACACAAAGCACTATAGTTTTAAAAACAGACAACTGGAAAGCTTTTTTTCCTTAGTTCAGTACGAGCCTTAAGAACAATCAACAAAACACAGTCATGTGGACGCAGGCGATAGTTTTCATTTGTCAGCTCCACATTGTCCAGCAATCTCAATTTTTTTTATGACATAGTGACAGTGTTTCTCTGCGTTGCCAGGGAGACGCTGGACGGAATGGGGTACCCGGTGAGAAAGGACCCAACGGCCTTCCTGTGAGTATCGAGCATTACATTATCTAGCGTCCCACTGTGTAGGGTTAGTTGGCCATTATCGGTTAGTGTCCCACTGTACCTCCTACTGGGAGATGCCCTTACACACTGATTCTCTTACACACTCTAATGACTACACAGACAGAGATGCTTTCCATTTGGTTAGTACCTCTGTACTCTGTATGGATTTTCATTTTCAATAGGGCGGCAGGGTAGCCTAGTGGTTAGAGAGTTGGACTAGTAACCGAAAGGTTGCTAGTTCAAATCCCCGAGCTGACAAGGTACAAATCTGTCATTCTGCCCCTGAACAGGCAGTTAACCCACTGTTCCATTGACAATAAGAATTTGTTCTTAACTGACTTGCCTAGTTAAATAAAAGGTAAAAAAATTAAATATAGACATTCTCACATCTCAAATAGACAACAGTTAGTGCCTCTATGCTCTGCAGTAAAGAACACAGGACAGAGTAGACTAAAGAAATATATACTAACTAGCCCTTAACTCTGTCTCCCACCTTGTGTTAACCAGTCCCGAGTCCCATGGCATCATATTACTACTGTGGACACTACTCCAGTCATGTTTCTATGTCTGTATTTCAGGGGTTACAAGGAAAGGCTGGCGCAAAGGGCGCCAAAGGAGGAGTTGTGAGTATGGCAACAATGCATAACTAAGTCATGAAGATAGTGATTTCATGAAGACAGGGATATGATGTCAATGAGGCCATAAAGAGAAGGATATCATAGTTATAAGAGCAATGTCACAATCAGTGGGTGTCAAACACACAACATAAATGCCTAGAAGGACCTAATAATGTCCATTAGTCCACACTGTGACAGCTATGAATAAACAGTGACGTTAAAAAGATTGTGGCACAGCATACAGACAGTGATGTCATATGTCCAATGATGTCATATGCACATAATCCAGATAGGAATGTCATAAAGACTCATTGCAATAATGTCATACAGGTGTGCCACATCATTGGTCATGTCAGAAATGTTTTGTGATGTCATAAAGCCAGTGATGTCACATTGATATTGTGTAATGAAAGGATGGAATCCTACTGAAAAATAGGGGTAGGGTTACGATTGTAGTGAATCAAAGGACCATGAATGTAATAAGAAACCTTGGGTGCTGGCTTAAGGCCGGTAGCAAAGCAACCACTTTAGAATTTCTGGTCAGAACAAGGATGAGGCGGATGTCCAGGTTAATGGGAGTTTAATGGAAGAAGATGTCCACATTTACACACACATCTGACCACTCATGGTTCAGATAACTGAGAATCATGTCCAGTGAGAACTGACTATGTGGTCGTTTAGATGCACACATAATTAAACATCAGACATACAGGGATTCAGTCCAAAGGAGAAAAAGTTCAGCCCGAGGGAAAACTTTGGAAGTGCTCATCGGGATGGGGAAAGCACGTTTCTGAACACACAGCGTGCTGGGGTCATAGACTAACTGAAACTGAAGTCCTGGGAATCAAGGCCACTGATAAGCTGAAGGAGATGTGGTGATAATTATTTGGCGTGACCTTGACTAGTAAGGCACTAACAAAAGTGGGTGTCCTCTGAATGGGAGACTAAGCTGCCTGACTAGAACTAACCATAAAAGATGGCTAGAATCAGCTGACAGAAGCTGGATGTTTTAACACATACAGCTAATGATGTCACAACTGATATCATAGGATCAGAGAAACAGCCAGTGATGTCATAAATATGTACAGGGATGTCATACAGCCAGTGATGTCACAAATTGTATCATACAATCAGAGAAACCATACAGACAGTGATGTCACAAATTACATCACACTTTCAGGAAAAATATATAGACAGTGATGTCATAAATGATATCATACAATCAGATGAACCATTTAGCCAATTGCAGTAAAGATCATAAGCCACCACATAACCATTCCCCTTTCCTTCCCAGGGTGACCCAGGAGAGATGGGAGAGGCAGGGCCATCTGGAGAGCCAGGTATTCCTGTATGTATCTGATGGGCTTCTGGGGCACTTGTGGGGTATTTCAGGGGTTTCTGTATTGTGGGTAATTTTGTTACAATGCAGTCATGGTGTATCAGCTCCTCTCAACTGCCTGCACCATAATCTGACTCCTCCCACAGGGTGACATTGGTATTCCAGGAGAGAGGGGCGAGGCGGGACCCAGAGGAGTGGCTGTAAGTAGTCTAGGTCAAAGTACAATACTATGGAAACATGGCAGCATCCACCTGTTAAGATGCCAGTGGGTAGAGTGGAGCCATACACCAATCAGAATAGTAGTCAACATAGCATTAAAACGCATGGTTAAAACAGACTCCTGGTAGGAAAAATCTGTTGTTTCATATCTTCATGGGGCTATATATGATGATTGAGAGAGGATAAAGATGAAAACTTCCACTTATTAGTTAAATGATAAAACACAATAGTTTGTGATTAACTAGGAGACTGTTGCATAGTAACGTACAACATGTTCTTACACACATGGGAAAATATAGTCCCATACCACCCCATATACAGCTATTCTCCTCCAGTGAGATGGAGGCAGTAGGGAAGACGGGAATGTATGAAATGGGGATGGAGGAAAGAGGGTCAGAGACAGAGGGGTCTTTGTCTTTGGTTCCCCATCAGAACCCCAGAGGGAGGGAATGCAGGATACATCCTTGGGTCTAAAGCCAGGTGGCACTTCCCCATCACAGCTGGGTGCAGTGTCACTTTCAAAGCATTCCTCAGATAAGACATATTCAAACAAGTGATTTTATCAACTTCTACACAAATTATGACTCTTGTGCCTCTTTCATCACACACAACTGCAATATCCTCCTCTTTCAAAGTTATAAACACAATCATGTCCTGCTTTATTGTAGTCTCATGAAGGCAAGGTTTGATAATATTGGATGAGGGAATGCAGGTCAATGTCACAGGTCAGGCTAAGATTTACTTCCATTGTCTTTAGGCCCTCGTGTACTTCCTATTGTGCTAACATGATGTGCGTTTCCTAGGGGGGCGTCGGACCAGTGGGCAACATCGGGGTTCAGGGCAGCAAAGGCTTCCAGGTCAGTAGCATGATAGGATACGGAATGAGGTGTCCCACCAAATATCAATTGAATGTTGGAGTGTTCTTATGGTGTCTGTCATATTCAACAGGGAATAAAGGGGGCTCTTGGTGACCCTGGCCTTCCCGGACCAACCGGGATTCGCGGCGGATTTGGTGAGAGGGTGAGTGTGACTCCGAACAGAATGCTTACTGGCCAAAGACCTCTCTGAAGTGACCAAAAGTGGAGATTTGAACCCCTCACCACGGGTTCCAAGCCCAAACATCCCTATCAACTACACTGATGTCCTTGTGTGAATAAACCAGGCCTTTTACTTGTAGCTATGCCTTTTACTGATTAGAACTCTTGACCAACTGACCCAAAATTGTCTTGAGTTAATGAGTCCATCCACTGGAGACATTTCTGTCAATGAAAATCCCTTAACTAGAGAGTCTTTAACACACAACCTAACCCACACACACACACACACACACACACACACAGAACATGTTAGGGCATGATTGTTAAGGCTGCATTTACACACAAACACCAACTGGACTTTGAAAGACAAAAATGTCCCCTAGAAGGCATCCCCCCACCACTCCTAGTCCAATACCTACATTTGAAGTCGGAAGTTTACATACACTTAGGTTGGAGTCATTCTTGTTCACAAACTATAGTTTTGGCAAGTCGGTTAGGACATCTACTTTGTGCATGACACAAGTAATTTTTACAACAATTGTTTACAGACAGATCACAATTCCAGTGGGTCAGAAGTTTACATACACTAAGTTGACTGTGCCTTTAAACAGCTTGGAAAATTCCAGAAAATTATGTCATGGCTTTAGAAGCTTCTGATAGGCTACTTGAAATCATTTGAGTCAATTGGAGGTGTACCAGTTGATGTATTTCAAGGCCTACCTTCAAACTCAGTGCCTCTTTGCTTGACATCATGGGGAATCAAAAGAAATCAGCCAAAACCTCAGAAAAAAATTGTAGACCTCCACAAGTCTGGTTCATCCTTGGGAGCAATTTTCCAACGCCTGAAGGTATCACGTTCATCTGTACAAACAATAGTACGCAAGTATAAACACGATGGGACCATGCAGCCATCATACCGCTCAGGATGGAGATGCGTTCTGTCTCCTAGAGATGAACATACTTTGGTGCAAAAAGTGCAAATCAATCCCAAAACAGCAGCAAAGGACCTTGTGAAGATGCTGGCGGAAACAGGTACACAAGTATCTATATCCTATCTATATATATAAAACGAGTCCTATACCGACATAACCTGAAAGGCCACTTGGCAAGGAAGAAGCCACTGCTCCATAACAGCCATAAAAAAGCCTGACTACGGTTTGCAACTGCACATGGGGACAAAGATCGTACTTTTTGGAGAAATGTCCTCTGGTCTGATGAAACAAAAATAGAACTGTTTGGCCATAATGACCATCGTTATGTTTGGAGGAAAAAGGGGGAGGCTTACAAGCCGAAGAACACCATCCCAACCGTGAAGCACGCGGGTGGCAGCATCATGTTGTGGGGGTTCTTTGCTGCAGGAGCGACTGGTGCACTTCACAAAATAGATGGCTTCATGAGGCAGGAAAATTATGTGGATATATTGAAGCAACATCTCAAGACAATAATCAGGAAGTTAAAGCTTGTTCGCAAATGGGTCTTCCAAATGGACAATGACCCCAAGCATACTTCCAAAGTTGTGGCAAAATGGCTTAAGGGCCACTCCAATACCTTGACTTTGTTGTCATCACAAAGCCCTGACCTCAATCCTATAGAAAATGTGTGGGCAGAACTGAAAAAGCGTGTGCAAGCAAGGAGGTCTACACAACTGACTCAGTTACACCAGCTCTCAGAAGGAATGGGCCAAAATTCACCCAACTTATTGTGGGAAGCTTGTGGAAGGCTACCCGAAACGTTTGACCCAAGTTAAACACAATTTAAAGGCAATGCTACCAAATACAAATTGAGTGTATGTACACTTCTGACCTACTGGGAATGTGATAAATAAATAATTCTCTCTACTATTATTCTGACATTTCACATTCTTAAAATAAAGTGGTGATCCTAACTGACCTAAAACAGGGAATTTTTACTAGGATTAAATGTCAGGAATTGTGAAAACTGAGTTGAAATATATTTGGCTAAGGTGGATGTAAACTTCTGACTTCAACTGTACATATACGGTTGAATTACTTGTGTCATGCGCACAGTAGATGTCCTAACCGACTTACCAAAACTATAGTTTGTTAACAATAAATTTGTGGAGTGGTTGAAAAAGGAGTTTTAATGACTCTAACCTAAGTGTATGTAAACTTCTGACTTCAACTGTATTTTTACACAGAAACATACACTGCAGCGTGCGTGTGTCACACACACACACACACAGTTCCTCCTGCCAGGCCCATGAAGAGCAGACCATTTTGTGCTTATAACCTGGGCAGTGTGGGCTCACTCAGAATCAGAACATTATTATAGGGTGGAGCCTTGGCAGTGTGTATTCATACTGTAACGAAAGGTAACATAGCCAGCCTCCTGTTCAGGAGCCGAGGGCAGAACAAAGCCTGGCTTTATCCAGCTCCTAGGCTGCCCCACTCCACTCCATAACCCACCACACCTCCATCCCTCTCTCCATCTCACTCCGCACACACAGCCTGCCATCTATCGAGCCATGCGCTCTGCTACTGGACTTCACAACCATGGACTCATAGCCATTTTCTCTCTCTCCTCACTCTCTCGTTCTGTTTCTCTCACAGGGTCCAGTTGGAGCATCAGGCCCTAAAGGAGACATGGTACACTTGTAGCTCCTTACATTTGGGGTCAAATTAAGCTAAGAATGATAATACCATAGTAACCCTCTTCCCACTGTCTTCATTCAGTTTGATATTGGGGATTTTCTGTCTCTTAAGGGCTTCAGAGAGAATATTGTCAAAAAGATAATGGGAAAGGTTATAGAGTTGGGGATATGGATTTATGGGCTCATTTTGGAAGATAATGTGAGGGTATATTTGACTTTTGTAGGCACATAACGATACATTATATTTTCTATGGAAGCTCCCATGCACACCTAATTGTTGTTATTCAAATATTCACTTGTGTTTTCTGTTTAGGGCATGGCAGGAGCTGATGGTTTGCCCGGGGAGAATGGAGAACCTGTAAGTTATCCTTCATATTTTAAATTCAGTCAAATGAATATACATTCAATCAATGAAAACATGTATGTCATCCAATTTCCTTTGTCTTATTCGTCAACAATCTTTTGGTCATTCTCAGGGTCCATTTGGTCCAGTTGGCCAAAAAGGAGAGGTGAGTTATCTTTTCATCTTTATCCAAACTGTGGAGTATATCCTTGCCAGTGTAAAATGTATAGGTCCTAGTTCCCAACTCTCTACATTGAGACACATTTTACTGACAACTTTGTCTCTCTAATACAGTAGATAACGACCAAAAACATTGCAATCACATTCGTTTATTAGGAGTATAGCCAAACCCCTACTTAGTTGGGCTTACTAGACCAGTCTATCATTGTCCCTTTCTCACTATCTTACATAACATCTTTAGCTGCTCTTTCCATTATTATTGCCTCTCTCCCATCTATCTTTTCCCCCTCAAATCAAATTTTATTGGTCACATACACATGGTTAGCAGATGTTAATGCGAGTGTAGCGAAATGCTTGTGCTTCTAGTTCCGACGGTGCGGTAATATCTAACAAGTAATCTAACAATTTCACAACTACCTTATACACACAAGTGTAAAGGAAAGAATAAGAATATGTACATATAAATATATGGATGAGCGATGGCCGTGTGGCATACATGTAAGATGAGTAATGTAAGGTATGTAAACATTATATAAAGTGCCATTGTTTAAAGTGACTAGTGATACATTTATTACATCCAATTTTTTATTATTAAGGTGGCTAGAGATTTGAGTCAGTATGTTGGCAGCAGCCCCTCAATGTTAGTGATGGCTGTTTAACAGTCTGATGGCCTTGGTATAGAAGCTGTTTTTCAGTCTCTCGGTCCCAGCTTTGATGCACCTGTACTGACCTCGCCTTCTGGATGATAACGGGGTGAACAGGCAGTGGCTCGGGTGGTTGTTGTCCTTGATGATCTTTTTGGCCTTCCTATGACATCTGGTGGTGTAGGTGTCCTGGAGGGTAGTTTGCCCCCGTTGATGCGTTGTGCAGACCGCACTACCCTCTGGAGAGCCTTACGGTTGTGGTTGAGCAGTTGCCGTACCAGGCGGTGACACAGCCCGACAGGATGCTCTCGATTGTGCATCTGTAAAAGCTTGAGTGTTTTCAGTGACAAGCCTGTTGTGCCTTCTTCACCACGCTGTCTGTGTGGGTGGACCATTTCAGTGTGTCTGTGAAGTGTACGCCGAGGAACAATCCACATTCTCCACTACTGTTCCGTCGATGAGGATAGGGGGTGCTCCCTCTGCTGTTTCCTGAAGTCCACGATCATCTCCTTTGTTATGTTGACGTTGATTGTGAAGTTATTTTCCAGACACCACACTTCGAGGGCCCTCACCTCCTCCCTGTAGGCCATCTCATCGTTGTTGGTAATCAAGCCTACCACTGTAGTGTCATCTGCAACCTTGATGATTGAGTTGGAGGCGTGCATGGCCACGCAGTCGTGGGTGAACAGGGAGTACAGGAGAGGGCTGAGAACGCACCCTTGTGGGGCCCCAGTGTTGAGGATCAGCGGGATGGAGATGTTGTTTCCTACACTCATCACCTGGGAGTGGCCCGTCAGAAAGTCCAGGACCCAGTTGCACAGGGTGGGGTTGTGACCCAGTGTCTCGAGCTTAATGACGAGTTTGGAGGGTACAATGGTGTTAAATGCTGAGCTGTATTCGATGAAAAGTATTATTACATAGGTATTCCACTTGTCCAGATGGGTTAGGGCAGTGTGATTGCGTCCTCTGTGGACCTATTGGGGCGGTAAAGCAAATTGGAGTGGGTCTAGGGTGTCAGGTAGCGTGATATGAGCCTTGACTAGTCTCTCAAAGCACTTCATGATGACGGAAGTGAGTGCTACGGGGTGATAGTCGTTTAGCTCAGTTACCTTAGCTTTCTTGGGAACAGGAACAATGGTGGCCCTCTTGAAGCATGTGGGAACAGAAGACTGGGATAGGGATTGATTGAATATGTCTGTAAACACCAGCCAGCCAGCTGGTCTGCGCATGCTCTGAGGACGCTTCTAGGGAATGCTGTCTGGGCCGGCAGCTTTGCGAGGGTTAACACGTTTAAATGTTTTCCTCACGTTGGCTGCGGTGAAGGAGAGCCCGCAGGTTTTGATAGCGGGCCGTGTTAATGGCACTGTATTGTCCTCAAAGCGAGCAAAGAAGTTGTTTAGTTTGTCTAGGAGCAAGGTGTCAGTGTCCGCAATGGGGCTGGTTTTCTTTTTGTAATCCGTGATTGACTGTAGACTCTGCCACATACGTCTCGTGTCAGAGCCGTTGAATTGCGACTCTACTTTGTCTCTATACTGATGCTTAGTTTGTTTGATTGCCTTGCAGAGGGAATAGCTGCATTGTTTGTATTCGGTCATGTTTCTGGTCGCCTTGCCATGATTAAAAGCAGTGGTTCACGCTTTTAGTTTTGCGTGATTGCTGCCATCAATCCACGGTTTCTGGTTGTGGAAGGTTTTAATAGTCACCGTGGGTACATCATCGATGCACTTGCTAATAAACTCACTCACCGAATCAGCGTATGTTGTTGTCTGATGCTATCCGGAACATGTCCCAGTCTACGTGATCGAAGCAATCTTGAAGCGTGGAATCAGATTGGTTGGACCAGCGATGAACATACCTGAGCACAGGCGTTTCTTGTTTTAGTTTCTGTCTACAGGCTGGGAGCAACAAAATAGAGTCGTGGTCAGATTTGCCGAAAGGAGAGCGAGGGAGGGCTTTGTATGCGTTGCGAAAGTTAGAGTAGCAATGATCCAGAATGCTGCCAGCTTGGTCGCGCATTCAATATGCTGATAAAATTTAGGGAGCATTGTTTTCAGATTAGCTTAAAATCCCCAGCTACAATAAATGCAGCCTCAGGATATGTGGTTTCCAGTTTACATAGAGTCCAATGAAGTTCTTTCAGGGCTGTCGAGGTGCCCGCTTGGGAGGGATATACATGGCTGTGATTATAATCGAAGAGAATTCTCTTGGTAGATAATGCGGTCGGCATTTGATTGTTAGGAATTCTAGGTCAGGTGAACAACAGGACTTGAGTTCCTGTATGTTGTTATGATCGTACCACGACTCGTTAATCATAAGGCAAACACCTCCGCCCTTCTTCTTACCAGAGAGGTGTTTGTTTCTGTCGGCGCGATGCGGGAAGAAACCGGATGGCTGTACCGACTCTGATATCGTATCCCAAGTGAGCCATGATTCCGTGAAACAGAGAATGTTACAATCTCTGATGTCTCTCTGGAAGGCAACCCTTGCTCGAATTTCGTCTAACTTTGTTGTCAAGAGACTGGACATTGGCGAGTAGTATACTCAGGAGTGGTGAGCGATGTGCCCGTCTAAGGAGCCTGACCAGAAGACCGCTCCGTTTGCCCCTTCTGCGGTGCCGTTGTTTTGGGTTGCCTACTGGGATCCGATCCATTATCCTGTGTGGTCCAGACAGAGGAACTGCTTCGGGAAACTCATATTCCTGGTCGTAATGTTGTTAAGTTGACGTTGCTCTTATATCCAATAGCTCTTCCCGGCTGTATGTAATAAAACTTAAGATTTCCTGGGGTAACAGTGTAAGGAATAACACATAAAAAAAAAAAACACTGCATAGTTTCCTAAGAACGCAAAGCAAGGTGACCATCTCTGCCTGCTGCGCCATGTCTGATGTGTTGCCAGAGATGTGGTGTTGCTACTAAGCGCTGGTGTCCAGGCCAGACTGCAACGCACTAACTCATTGCACGGGATCCTCCCAGCTCCCATTTTAGGATTAGCTGGATTAATTGGCTTGCTGTACGGTTGCTTTAGTGTTATTAGCTCACTCTCTGCCATCCCCACAGAAGAGAAGGAAGCTACGCTAATCTGCAGCACAGTTTGCCTTACAATTAATGTAATTACAGCCAAGGCGCTGATGTGGGTCAACAACTCTCCATGGTGCTAACTAGCTACAGTAACTCTGACACTTATGAGCTATTGTTGTGTTCATTAGATTAATTATCAAGTGATACAACGCCATATACACTCCCACACTGATGTTCTCAAGGGACTGCACAACTTTATTTATTATTGTGGGAGGAAATGGCCAGGCCTACAGTTTTTACTTCATAGAAAGCTTTTGACAAGTCAGGTAGTTTCTTTTTCCAGGGTCACCTAAAATTAACTGCTGAACCAGCTCTGAGGCGAAGGGAACAATTGAGCTGTCTGATTCCCTCAGATCAAGATGTCGGAGAAGTTAATTTTTCCACAGAGTGCAATAGATCAACACTTTCATTCCTCACAACTGAACATCTGTTTGACATTTACTGAGTGAACGCAAGAGCTGTAGATACGATTTTTGTTTGTTTGTGTTTACAGTCTGGGAAGCGTGGCGAGCTGGGACCTAAAGGTGTTGTGGGACCACAGGGAGAGCTCGGAGCCAGAGGGGTTCCTGGGAAACCAGGCCTAATGGGCTTCCAGGGTGAACAGGGTCTGCCTGGAATCGCTGGCAAGATTGGTGTTCCCGTGAGTAACCAGGGATAATACCTCGATCCCTGTAAACTTGGTGTCCCTGCGCCAAGAATGCCTCGGATTGATGACACCTGCTGAATGAAATGTCTGTCTTTTCTGCATCTGTTTTCAGGGTAAACTGGCAAGTGAACAGCACATTAGAGAATTGTGTGGATCTATGATTGATGGTGAGGATTTTGGAGATCAAAAGGGCTGTAGTGTCCTTGTCTAAATGACCAAAAAAGGACATTAGTTTATTTTTTTTACAGGAATGTGTTTGCAAATGTATCTTCCTCTGTCCTTCCTCAGATCAGATTGCACAGCTGGCTGCCAACCTCAGAAGGCCCCTGTCCCCTGGCCAAGTGGGTCGCCCCGGTGCTGCCGGACTTCCAGGGAAAGTAGGAGAGACTGGGTCTATCGGTCACCCTGGCTCCCGTGGACCTCCTGGCTACAGAGGACTGCCTGGAGACCTGGGAGACCCCGGTCCCAGAGGTAAGTAACAGGAGATACACAGGTCCATGTCAAGAACATACTCAAAATGTCTGCCTTTCTGTTAAGCACAGAGCAATGGACTTACAGATAGTAACTTTGCAGCATAGAACATACTGTATATCTCATAAGAAGTGTACAGACAAGTGTGACCATCTCTATGTTGGGCCTATTGCAATTTGTAGCGCCAATAGATTACCTTCTTTTAGTAACATTTGTTTTCTGTCTCTTCAACAGGTGATCTTGGTGAACAGGGTGACAAGGGACCCATCGGAAAGGCCATCGAAGGGCCCATTGGAGACCAAGGATACCAAGGTATGACAGTTTATACACTGTGCATTCACAGTGAGTGGTTTGGGGAGTTGCATCAGTATACTGTCTCTGCCTGTGTATAAACCCTTTTGTGGGACACCTGAACCTATATTGGAGAGTAGTGCCGGTTTCCCTGTTTAAATCAATGTATCCCTGTTGGGAAACTTGGCTCATTCCCTACATTGTGCCCGTAGGTATCCCAGGAGTGCTTGGAATCGTCAAAGACGGGCGTGACGGATCCCCAGGAGATCCAGGTGAGCCTGGAGAGGCAGGTAGGACAGGAAGGACTGGGCACTCGGGCTCCCCAGGAATCTGTGACACTACCGCCTGCCAGGGGGCAAATGTCCATGGGAAAACCTCCAATCCCAAGAACCATTAAACATTACTTCCCTCATCCTGGAACTAGCCCCCCCGGGAGGTGAAAAAGAGGAAGAGAAGGAGAGGAGAGAAGACAAGTCACAGTTTCCTCTTGAATGTATTTAAAACAAGACGGGAACAGTAACAACAGATGTGAGATTTATTTTGAGAGGAAGAGGACATCCCAAGAGGAAAAGAGCAGTTTGGGAAAACAAAGAAGAAACAAAGACAAAAATGTAGAATCCATCCATCTATGAAGTGGACAAAGCTGATTAAACGTTTCACAAGAGCACTAGAGAACACATGCAATCGTGTCAAATACCATTGAAAGTAAATTACAATTTAACAAAAAAACTGAAAAATAACTTTACTGGAAAAGTGCTTATAGGCCATTATTTTCAAAAACATTTGTGTAAAAATATGTACTTTAGTTGTTTCACCCCCTGTCTGGAAGATAACTCTCCAACACTAAAACTGTGATTGTCCTTGCAGTGAATGTGCATGTGTCAAGGTCCTTTCTGCTTAGACCCGAGTGTTCCCTCACAGGACAAGCTTACAAAATGTAAAATAAGAAGATATGTGCCAGTGAGCAAAATGAAGTCTCTGCCAAGGAGCTTTGGGTGTACTGTAACAGGCAATGAAGAAACCTATGTGCCCCGATTTTGTATATTGATGCAACCACGTTATTTTCCAACTCTTGCTAGACTAGTGTTTTTTTTATGTTGTCAAGTTTATTTGTTGCCCGTTTCCTTTTTTCACATTTCATGATTACATGTTTGATTTAAAAATCTCTTCCATTAAGTTGAAAATAAAAAAATGTGGATGCATCAGAAATTGTAATTGTAGAATAACTCATTAACAATTTGTGCTTTCTTTTTTATTTTGCAATGACCACATCCACTTTGTACCGGTGCTGTAACTATTAAATATACATGACTTTAAATACTATTTATTATTTGTGGGTGACTGTTGTATGTACAGTAAGTTGCTACAGCACCATGTTGTAAGAAATAACAAATAAAGCCACTTTTCAGTAAAACATTACTCTTTTCTACATATCAAGTTAACCAACTGAATGTTTATGCAATCAAACAATCAGGAGATAAACACAAAGGCAAGTACATTAAGTCACATTTATTTTAAATATCTAATATTAAGGTAATATGAAAAACTGTCACGGAAACTGAACTTTTTCCAGAGTTGTATATACAGAGTGGAGCAACACTGAACAATATACATTTAGAAGGCTGCATTTGTTAATGTGGTTTACTGTTGCCACAAGTACCAAAAAACCCTGTATAAAACACATTCAAAATAAATTACAATTGCAGATAGATGCACGTATGATTAAAAATGGAACTATATAACATCTGTTAACTAAACTGAAATCTAGTCAGTAGATCATGTTCAACTCCTATCCTAGAGAAACAGTGCCTCCTGTGCATGACTTTCAGTAAAGCATTTTTTTAATAAAAAGGTTTGTTGGCTCAAAGAATCACAATTATGTAAAGTTGTATAAAAAAACATCTCTCCTTCCTCATCATACACACTAACCTGATCCATAGGAGTCCTGGAGTGCAGTTAAACTTGCATTGTACAATCAAGACCCTCAAAACCACATTGGAATGTTACTTCCATGGTCAAACTTAAAACCTTCACCCATTTTAATTATTGTCAATCATGAGGTTTGGAAGGGAAGCTCGTTTCAAATATTAGTCAAACTTGAACACTTAAGCAAAAATAAACATTTATGAAATCTCTTGATACAAAAACTGTGCCCAAATTGATCAAGATGGAAAATTACATGTTGGAGTACATGCTCTGTCAAGGGGGATAATAATCAGAGGAGAAATAAAGCAATAAACAGAACACCAAAATCCCTTTTCTCCCCTGAAAAAAAACAATCAAACGGATGTCTGTCCCTCTGGCAATACCTGATGCTTTTGTGACAGCTAACATTCCAAAGCCAAACCCGATGGATCACAGCTACTCTTGAGGGTAAAATAAATTAATAAATAGAATAATTATTAAATAGGTGTGTGTATTTACTGCTCCGATGCCTGTAGGGTGCTAGATGGCTCTGCTGTCTCCTGGCGGACCATGACCTGGCCTGAGGCACTGCTGGGCTTGAGCCTCTGACCAGTCTTGCCACAGAACGTGCCCTGGAACTCCTGAGGAAGAGGGCAGAGTCAGTCACCACTTTAGGAATACCTGTGCATCAGGACACTACAACATTGCAATATGTCTGTTAGTGAGGTCATAGCCACGTAGGGACTATCAACTTAGTTCAGGCACTCACCTGTTTGATGGAGTCCCCGTACACCTCTCTGACGTACTTGAGGAAGGCGGTGGTCCATTGCAGGGTGGTGGCTTTGTCCGTCTCGTGGTTACAGAATGGCGCCAGCACATTCAGCTCATCACAGCAGAAGCGGATCCTCCTCCTAGAGTAAAAGGTGTCACTGACAGGAGCTTCTGTTTGAGGTGTGTACTAAGTGTCAGTGTGTTTTTTTCTTTTATGGTTTAGGTATGGTTTGCTGTGCTGTGAAGCCCTTTTTGACAAATGTACCATGTAAAAGTGTGAATGCTAATGAGCAAAAGTAATAACGTGCCCAAGAGAGTAAAACAAGCAACAGTTTGTGTGTATGAGTATAAGTGTGATGGGTTCAGATTTCTAAAAACGTTGAATATTATTAATCATTAGTTATGCTAGAGACATGAGGGGTGCCATAGTCGAGGGTCTAACCCAGGAGTTAATGGTTATCTGTAGGAGGAAGGGTTATGGTGGGTGCAATTAAGCTTAGAATGTGATGAGTGCAGGGAAAACAATCACATGTGGCAGTACTGATAAAGGGAGGGAGCTGTGGATAAGAGGGCGAGGTCAGGTAAGATTAAGGGAAGAGGAACCATTTATTGCCTGTATCACTTTGTATCTTTATTGCTAGGCAGGAAAATGTTTAGCGAGAAGGAGGAGACTCCACCCAAAGTGGGGTACATATACCACCACTATTGTAAACATGTTTTTTGTCGATTCAGCTGTTCGATTCTTTGGGAAGAATAAACCTGGTCTAAGCTTTCATAGTGTCCGTCAAATTCTTAGTCTGATAACTAAAACCTAACAAGTGTAAGCACAAGTGTGGGTCTGATTACCTGCGGTCCCGCTCCTTGCTGTTGTGTCTCTCTCTGCGCTGGCTACTTTCCACTGGTGGCCCTCCTCTCTTTTTTGCGCCTGCTCCTCCAGTTGCTCCAGTTGCTCTTCCCTCCACTGAGTCTGTGACAACGCCAGAGGTCTTGACAGCACACGTTCCACGGGTCCTACCGCGTTTAGCAGGCTTCGCCACAGCATCATCTGAAAGAGATAAAGAGGGTGTTAAGAGTTACAAAAAAAGTTGGATGTTATGTTCAGCAATACTACAATACATGTACAAAATAAGCTGGAGAAAGACTGTACATTAAGTTGTGTTATGAGTGCCCTCCAAATCAAGCTGAACAGTGAACATACATACCTTCCACCTTCACCCAAACTTTCTCCTCTGTTGGGTTGGGGCTGTTGACGCATGGAACTTTGTCAGGCATCTTGTCTTGCCGATAGCTGAATGTGAAGTTCTTTGGAATGATCAACCCTTGATGCTTATTGGGGTCAAGCATATGAGGGACATTCCCAAATCCCTAAGAATAGAAGACATGTCAAAACATAGCACTGAATCCCTTCCTTGTAACAATATAAAACAATTACATTTTTATGATTTAGTTACATCAGTAGTATGTTGCTCATACTTGACGGGCGCCAGCGATGGGGTTGAACATGCTTCCATATGGGTATGACAGCTCAATAGGGTTGCCCCGATCTGACCTCACCCACTTCTGTGGTTGTGAATGCATTGCTGCTTCTTGCGCCTCATTAGATTGATGAAGCATTGTCAAAAAACTGTAAAAGAAAGACAAATGTTGAGTAACTCAGTACTTCTATGACAATGTGTTTTTAGTAGTGTAGTAGAGAATTTACAGCTGTAAACAAAGTATGGCTAGTATAGGCCTACATTATCGTCACGCAAAATGTAGGGATAAAACGTACTTGCTAAGAGCTGCTGATTGCACATCCTGTTGTCTGGGGATGTCACAGGGGGTGCAGTTGAACCTCTTCTCCAAGCGAACTCGGGCGGGTGGGTTGGGCCTGGACAATAGCTGTGTGCTACCGTTGTTGTATGCTTCCAAGCCACGTTCTTGGGTCGCATCCACTGCACTCCTGATTTTAGCCAACACGGAGCCGGGGACTTCACCGCAAGTGGTGGGGGTCCGTTCTCCAGGTATAACGTTCCCGTCACTGACCAATACCATTTTAATTTCCTTGATGTCAACCTGTCCACCCTGGTTCAAGCCGCCGAGAATGTACTGCTGCTCATCAGTTGAAGTTGACATAGCATCAGGTGGAGTGTTCGGGGGAGACTTGGCTGGGTATTCTGCTTCGCAGTTTGTAGGTTGGGGTGCAGAGTTTTCCACGGTGAATACGGTAGTGTTGAACCGGGCATCTCCTGATCCCTCTGGACCAGCCGCTTGTGCCTCCATGTGTGACTGGATTATGTGCTGAAGGTGGGTGTACTCCACTTCTGTCATCTCCATCAGGTTGAGCTCAGTGCCCAAAATCTGGCTTTGATCATTTGGAACACACCCGTTTTGGCTCATGATCACCTCAACAGAATCTGGGTTGTACTGCCCCAATGCAGGTGACACATGAATGGTTTTACAAGCAGGTGACACATTAATGGTTTTACATGCCACGGACATCGACATCCTGTTGAGAGAAACATATGCTTAATGTCAGCTTAGAACAAGAACACTACTTTCATGTTCACCATAGCTATCTATCTGTCTGTTACCGGGGTCTATAACCTTAGCTAAATCAATGGGCTGATCTCTGGCTAACTAGCAAGATACTTTTCCCGCTCTGATCGATCAATCCAGCTCGCGCGTCTTAATCTAAACTGCGCTAACGTTACACTCCAGCTACTATATGTCAACTCACTTCACACTGCAGGCAGCCTAGTGGTTAGACCGTTGGGCCAGAAACCGAAAGGCTGCTAGATCGAATCCCCGAGCTGGCAAGGTAAAAATCTGTTGAACAAGGCAATTAACCTAACCCACTGTTCCTAGGCCGTCATTGTAAATAAAAATACAGTTAACGAGCTACACTTATTCTTACTGAAATAAGTGAAATAGCTAGCTATCCAACTAAATAGCTTTTTGAAATTGTACTATTTGGTCAACTTAAAAAGAGTAAACGTACAAATATGCGGTAATGTTAGCTAGCAGATGTTAGCTAGTTAAAGTTAGTTACTGTAGCCAGAAACTTTTCCAATAATTCACTGACTGAAAAGTCACCACCCTTACAATTGTCTCAATTAAACATTTGATAACTACCTGAATAGATGGATATATTTGTATTTAAAATAGTCTTCAATTATAAGTTCATTAATTTATCAAAATCGTCGTCTTAAAACAGGCTCGTGTTTAGAATTTTACCAACCGACTTTGACAGACAGACAAGAGAGCGAACGTGATTAGAAAATAACTTGGGTGGCAACTGACGTCAGGCATTTTCATTGGCTCAAAAACAGAGCCTCTGCTGTCAGTGTCCATGAAAGTTGTTCTAAAATATTTTTTGAGATTTGGTAACTTGCTTGACTGCTCCCATCATTAAATGCTAGTAAATCAAACATTCAACGATGTTAATTATACTGAACAAAAATAAGTGGCGCAGCAGTCTAATAAGACACTGCATTTCAATGCTAGAGGCGTCACTACAGACCCTGGTTTGATTCCAGGCTATATCACAACCGGCCGTGATTGGGAGTCCCACAGGGCGGCACACAATTGGCCCAGCGTCATCCGGTTTAGGGTTTGGTTTGTTCTTAACTGACTTGCCTAATTAAATAAATGTTAAATTAACAAAATAAAACAAAAAATGTTGGTCCCATGTTTCATGAGCTGAAATAAAAGATCCCAGAAATGTACAGACTCACAAAAAGCGTATTTATCAAAAAGAAATTGCACAAATATGTTTACATCACTGTTAGTGAGCCTTTATCCTTTTCCAAGATAATCAATCCACCTGACAGGTGTGGCATAATCAAGTAGCTGATTAAACAGGTGCACTTTGTGCTGGGGACAATAAAAGGCCATTCTAAAATGTGCAGTTTGGTCATACAATCCAATGCCACAGATGTCTCATGTTTTGAGGGAGTGTGCAATTGACATGCTGACTGCAGGAATGTACACCAGAGCTGTTGCCAGAGAATTTAATGTTAATTTCTCTACCATAAGCCGCATCCAACTTAGTTTTTGAAAATATAGCTGTACGTCCAACCGGCCTCACAACCGCAGACCACATGTAACCACACCAGCCCAGGGACTCCACATCCGGCTTCTTCACCTGCGGGATGGTCTGTGACCAGCCACCCGGACAGCTGATGAAACTGGGTTTACACAACCAAAGAATTTCTGCACAAACTCTCAGAAACAATCTCAGGGAAGCTAATCTGCATGCTCATCATCCTCACCAGGGTCTTGACCTGTCTGCGTTCGTCGTCGTAACCGACTTCAGTGGGCAAATGCTCACCTTCGATGACCACTAGCACGCTAGAGAAGTGTGGTTTCAACTGTACCGGGCAGATGGGCAGACGGCAGACAGCATGTATGGGGTTGCGTGGGCGACCGGTTTGCTGATATCAACGTTGTGAACAGAGTGCCCCATGGTGGTGGCGGAATTGGGTTATGGTATGGGCAGGCATAAGCTATGGACACCAAACACAAATGCATTTTATCGATGGCAATTTGAATGCACAGAGATACCGTGACGAGATCCTGAGGCCCATTGTCGTGCCATTCATCTGCCACCATCACCTCATGTTTCAGCATGATAATGCGTAGCCCCATGTCACAAGGCTCTGTACACAATTCCTGGAAGCTGAAAATGTCCCATATCTGTATTTCCAGTCATGTAAAATCCATCGATTAGGGCCTAATGAATTTCTTTCAATTGACCGATTTCCTTATATGAACTGTAATTCAGTAAAATCTTAGAAATTGTTGCATGTTAAATGTATATCTTTGTTCAGTGTATTTGCTTATGTAACAATTTCCTCTAGTGCTAAATAATTCAGCTTTCCAATCCACCTGTTCAACCCAACGTAGTTCTAGCTGTGGTTCAACCAGTCACCAGGCCTTTTAACTGGTCAAGACTAGATGGTATACAGCTACGGACAGAATTTACTTTTCATGGCAGGTTAGGAGAACTTACGCAGCAGGTTAGGATAATTCACGTATTAGGTTAGGAGAATTTGGTTATGGTTAGGAAAATGGTTTGGGGTAGAGTTGGTTAAAATCCTACAATTCTCCCCAAATTACAAAAAAAATGCAAATTAAGCAGTTCCGTCCGTATGTGTGCACGATCTAGCCATATCTATTTGCCATCTAAACACCATCTTTCGACATAGAGCTCGACAGCTTGTAGTCACAGATATAACAATGAGAACATCTATGTTGTAGTCCTAAAACCCAGAAATCCCTATAGATGCCTCGTTCAAAATAACTGGGAACTCAGAAAAACTAGAACAAATCATGACGTCAGTGAGGTCGGAAAGTCGGAGTTCTAGAAATAGGCCCAAGTACCCGGGTTGGAATTTCAAGTTGGATGACCGTTTAATCGTCCCCCCCCAGTCAGAGCTCGTTTTTTTCCCCTAAGTCACTTTGTCCGAGAAGTCACCTTGTCCGAGAAAGAGTTACATGGTTATCAAAATGTCATGCCAGTGTAAGCCTACACAAAACACAGCCCTTATTTTAAGTGTTTCTGAAATTCCCTATGGGAAAAATGAATGGTGAAAAATATACTGGAACCATTTCCCTGTTTGACTGCTCTATGGGGAAAATGAATAGGGAAAGAATAGGGTGGAACCATGGCAGAGTTAGTGCAGACAAAAAGACGGCATTACTATTTCACTCTACGCTTTTAACCAATAGAGAGCAATAGTAATGACAGATTTTTGTAGGCACTGAACTCTACCATTGCTTGTTAGCCAAAGCCTATGGTGAAATTACATTTGGGGGGGGGGGTTTTGGATAAAAGGCAAAAGTAAGGTCTGTGGTAAATTAGTTACTTCTGGTTCATTCAGCCATTCCTATGAGGGAAATGAATTGAGCAATAGAACAGAGTTTTGGGATAAACGCTGAAAACATGATTCACACAGGCGTAGGAGATCTTATATGTTTTTTTCTATGAGAATCTTCATCAGCTAATGGATTTTGGATCATTTATGCAATCAAAAAAAGTATATAGACTTCATAATTCATAAAGGTCATGTTAACTGACTGATATTATCCCATAGAACAAAACGCAAAAGATCTACGCCTGTGTGAACCTTGTTTTCAGCGTTTATCCCAAAACTCCATTATATTTCTCCATTAATTTCCCCCATAGGAATGGCTGAACGAACAAAAGGTAACTAATTTCAGGTTTTAGGACGACAAGCTGGCGAGCTCTATGACTGTATACTTTTAACACGTGTAGTACACCTGTTGTTTGGGCAGATACATGGACCTTGTATGGATCTGAGTGATACATGTACAGTGCCTTCAAAAATAGTTCAGACCCCTTGACCTTTTCCACAGTTTGTTATGTTATATCCTTATTCTAAAATTGATATGTTTTTCCTTCCTGATAAATCCACACACAATAACCCATAATGACAAAGTAAAAACAGGTTAAGACATTTTTGCTAATGAATTAAAAACAGAAATAGCACATTTACTTAAGTATTCAGACCCTTTACTCAGTACCGTGTTGAAGCACCTTTGGCAGTGATTAGAGCATTGCATCTTCTTGGGTATGATGCTACAAGCTTGGCACATCTGTACTTGAGGAGTTTCTCCCAATCTTCTCTGCAGATCCTCAAGCTCTGTCATGTTGGATGAGGAGCATTGCTGCACAGCTATTTTCAGGTCTCTAGAGATGTTCGATCGGGTCTAAGTACAGGCTCTGGCTGGGCCACTCAAGGACATTCTGAGACTTGTCCCAAAGACCCTCCTTCGTTGTCTTGGCTGTGTGCTTAGGGTTGTTGTCCTGTTGGGAGGTGAACTTTCACCCCAGTGTGAGGTCCTGAGCACTCTGGAGCAGGTTTTCATCAATGATCTCTGTTCGTTCATCTTTGCCTCAATCCTGACTAGTCGTCCAGTCCCTGTGGCTGAAAAACTTCCCCATAGCATGATGCTGCCATCATCACCATGCTTCACCTTAGGGATGGTGCCAGGTTTCTTTCAGACGTAACGCTTGGCCATTAGGCCAAAGAGTTAAATCTTGGCTTCATCAGACCAGAGATTGTTTCTCATGGTCTGAGTCTTTAAGTATATTTTTGGCGAACTCCAAGCGGGTTGTCATGTGCCTTTTACTAAGGAGTGGCTTCCATCTGGCCACTCTACCATAAAGACCTGATTAGTGGAGTGCTGCAGAGATGGTTGTCCCATATCCACAGACAAACACTAGAGCTCTGTCAGAGTGATCAGGTTCTTGATCACCTCCCTGACCAAGGCCCTTCACTCTCAATTGCTCAGTTTGGCCGGGCGGCCAGCTCTAGGAAGAGTCTTGGTGGTTTCAAACTTCTTCCATTTAATAATGGAGGCCACTGTTTTCTTGGGGACGTTCAATGCTGCAGAATTTTTTGGTACCCTTCCCCAGATCTGTGCCTCGACATAATCCTGTCTTGGAACTCTATGGTCAATTCCTTCGGCAACATGGCTTGGTTTTTTCTGACATGCACTGTCAACTGTGGGACCTTATATAGACAGGTGTGTGCCTTTCCAAATCATGTCCAATCAATTGAATTTACCACAGGTGGACTCTAATCAAGTTGTAGAAACATCTCAAGGATGATCAATGGAAACAGGATAAACCTGAGCTCAATTTCAAGTCTCATAGCAAAGTGTCTGAATACTTATGTAAATAAGGTATCTGTTTTCTTTTTAATACATTAGCAAACATTTCTGCAAAAACTTTTTTCACTTTGTCATTATGGGGTATTGTGTGTAGATTGCTGAGGATTATTTTTTTAAATGCATTTCACAATATGGCTGTAACGTAACAAAATGTGGAAAAAGTCAAGGGGTCTGAATACTTTCCGAAGGCACTGTATGTAGCAGCAGATGATAGCCATGTAGTCGTGGGCTATACTCGGCCTTGTCTCAGGGTAGTAGGTTGGTGGTTGAAGATATCCCTCTCGTGGTGTGGGGGCTGTGCTTTGGCAAAGTGGGTGGGGTTATATCCTGCCTGTTTGGCCCTGTCCGGTGGTATTGTCGGTCAGGGCCACAGTGTCTCCCGACCCCTCCTGTCTCAGCCTCCAGTATTTATGCTGCAATAGTTTGTGTCAGGGGGCTAGGGTAAGTCTGTTTTATCTGGAGTATTTCTCCTGTCTTATCCTGTGTCCTGAGTGAATTTAAGTATGCTCCCTCTAATTCTCTCTTTCTCCTCCTTCTTTCTCTCTCAGGACCTGAGCCCTAGGACCATGCCTCAAGACTACCTGGCTTGATGACTCCTTTGTGATGACCACTCTGATTATTATTTGACCCTGCCTGTCATCTATGAATGTTTGAACATCTTGGCCATGTTCTGTTATAATCTCCACCGGGCACAGAAGAGGACTGGCCACCCCTCAGAGTCTGGTTCCTCTCTATGTTTCTTCCTAGGTTCCGGCCTTTCTAGGGAGTTTTTCCTAGCCACCGTGCTTCTACACCTGCATTTCTTGCTGTTTGGGGTTTTAGGCTAGGTTTTCGTACAGCACTTTGTGACATCGGCTGATGTAATTGATTGTTTAGTTTACCGTAGTTATTGGGGTCCATGTATGTGTAATTTCATGTCATTTTTAAATGAGGCGCAAAGACCCCAAAGCATCAACCACAGGAGCAAGAGTTGGAATTAAACTACAGCACAGAGCTGAGTGGATAAACTCATAACTGAGAAAGTGCTTTCACTGTGGGCCTGAGTTTAGGTTAATAATGCCCCAAGGCTTGACCAAAGATAATATGGCAGGACCTTTTGATTATGCATAGGCTACACAATAATTCTAATATTCAATCAATTTGCATTGCAAGCAAAACTCAAACATATGCATACTTAAATTATTAGGCAAAATGTCTATCAGACAAAGCTGATAATTGATTGTGGTTCAAATTAAATGCAAGTATGATCATTCCTTTACTGTTTTTATTGGCCTCGGTTTAACAAATTAAAACAGAGTAAAAAAAAAGGTTTATTCTAAAACATAATTACCATGAGATGATCCAACATGAAGGCTTTTTCTAATCAGTGAATAGATGACAGCAGTATGGCTCAATAGGTTTAGACTTATAAAAAAAAAAAAGACCAAAAAATATCCATAAACACAATGTACATATCTATTATGTTTGACTTGACATGAGTTTAAATCTGGAAATTCTGAAAAGCACATAATTTGTACAATTTTAAAACTAAATTGAATGAAACAAGGTACGTTCAGTCATGACATTCAAAAAGTTAAGGGTGCTTTATGATGTAGTGAAAACGACTACATAGTACATTATGAACTGAACCAACTTCAAACTTAGTCTATGCATTTCTGTTAACAGTAGTCTCCAGTCAAACAGGCCCTTTGCTGTCCTGGGGCATGTCTTCCTGGGGCGTGTCTTCCTGGGGCGTGTCTTCCTGGGGCGTGTCTACCTGGGGCGTGTCTACCTGGGGCGTTTCTGTTAATTCAACAGTTTTACCCTTTCCCTCCATTTGTTCTTCTTTCTTTCCACTTCCATCCTTTAAAATGTCTCGGTCATGGTCTTTTGAGAGTGAACGGTTGTGCAGACTAACACCTCTGTTTGCCTCTCCTTCTCTGCTTGTGGCTCTGCCAATGTCTCTGTCCTTTTCTGTGGGTGTCTTTTGCTTTTCATCTACCTCCTCTCTGGGCCTGTCTACTTCACTCCCTCTAACCCTTTCTCTCTCCCTACTCACAAGCCTACCTGTCCCCCTGTCCCCCTGTCTTCCATGACTGCCACCCCGCTCTCTCCCATTGTCCTCAGGCAACTGCCTCCCCTGGGACAAGCAGGGTGCTGTGCCCTGGAAGTTAACCCTATCTCGGGGGTAAACACCACGGCCACGTTCTTCAGAGTTGTTTTCTCTGTCTCCATAGTTTCTAATTTCACAGTCTTCTATGGGTAGGCTTGTTCTCCTTGTATCAGGCGAGTGACTGTTCCGCCACTGGTCTTCTCTAAAAGCATCCGGGCTGTTGTTCGGCAAACTCATGAGACCCTCCGGGGGAGTGGGGAGTAAACCTCCTTTAGGCCTCAACGGTCTTACCACTAGCCGTGGACCGTCAAACCGTGGCTGCCCCCCATTGTCTGGGAAATACCCTCGAGATGAGCCTCTGGGCTGGTTGAACCTCGAGGGACGAAGACCCCTGGGGCCATGGAAACCAGGACTTTGTCCACCCCTTGATCCTCCAAAATTATTTGTTGTTGTGAAGTGATCTCCTCTTATATCTGGACTTCCCATGTCTGGATCTGGGGCTCGCATTTCTTGACCCATGTCTAGCCCTGGACCCCTCGTGTCAGGCCCTGGATCTCTCATGTTTGGCCCTCTCCTTTCACCCAACATGTCTGGCCCTGGGCCTCTCCTATCAAGACTAATATCTGACCCTCTCCTATTCCCCCTAATGTCTGGCCCTGACCATCTCCCATCACCCCTTGAGTCTGGCCCTGGCCATCTCCCATCACCCCTTGTGTCTGGCCCTGTACTCTCATCCCACATGTCTGATCCTGCACCGCTCATGTCTGGCCCTGACCATCTCCTATCACCCCTCATATCTGGCCCTGGCCCTCTCATGTCTGACCCCGGCCCTCTCCTATCACCCCTCTTGTCTGGACCTCTCATATCTGGCCCTCTACTCTCATCCCACATATCTGGTCCTGCACCGCTCATGTCTGGCCCTGGACCCCTCATGTTTGGTGAAGACCCTCTCCTATCATCCCACATGTCTGGCCCTCTCCTATCACCCCTCATATCTGGCCCTCTCCTATCACCCCTTGTGTCTGGCCCTAGACCCTGCCCTCTGATGTTGGGCTCTTGCTCTCTCGTGTCTGGTCCTGGACCCCTCATGTCTGTCCCTGGCGCTCTCCTATCACCCCTTGTTTCAGGCCCTGGAACTTCCATTTCTGTCCCTGACCCTCTCCTAACCACCCTCTTGTCTGGCCATGGATCTCTCATGTTTGGCCCTCTCCTACCACTCCTTGTGTCTGGCCATAGACCTGGCCATCCCATGTCTGGCCCTGTATCTCTCATGTCTGAACCTGTCCCTCTCCTATCACCCCTTGTGTCTGGCCCTCTGATGTCTGGCTCTTGATCACTCGTGTCTGGTCCTGGACCCCAAATGTCTGGCTCTGGCCCTCTCCTATCACTCCTTGTGTCTGGCCCTGGCCCTCTCATGTCTGGCTCTAGACTCCTCATGTCTGGACCTGTCCCTCTCCTATCACCCCTTGTGTCTGGCTCTTGATCTCTTGTGTCTGGTCCTGGACCCCTCATGTCTGGCCCTGGCCCTCTCCTATCACTCCTTGTGTCTGGCCCTGACCTTCTCATGTCTGGCCCTAGACCCCTCAAGTCTTTCCCTGGCCCTCTCCTATCACCCCTTGTTTCGGGCCATGTCCCTCTCATGTCTGGACCTGTCCCTCTCCTATCACCCCTTATGTCTGGCCCTAGACCTGGCTCTCTGATGTCTGGCTCTTGATCTCTCATGTCTGGTCCTGGACCCCTCATCTCTGACCCTGGCCCTCTCCTATCACCCCTTGTGTCTGGCCCTGGCCCTCTCCGATTACCCCTCATGTCTAGCCCTGGCCCTCTCCTGTCACCCCTTGTGTCTGGCCCTAGACCTGGTCCTTTGATATCTGGCTCTGGACCCCTCATGCCTGACCCTGGTCCTCTCCTATCAACCCTCATGTCTGGCCCTCTCCTATCACCCCAAATGTCTGGCCCTGGACCCCGCATGTCTGGCCCTGGCCCTCTCCTATAACCCCTTGTTTCTGGCCCTCTCATGTCTGGCTCTGGAGTTCTCATGTCTGGCTCTAGAGTTCTCATGTCTGGCCCTGGATCTCTCATGTCTGGCCCTGGATCTCTCATGTCTGGCCCTGGATCTCTCATGTCTGGCCCTGGATCTCTCATGTCTGGCCCTGGATCTCTCATGTCTGGCCCTGGACCCTGCATGTCTGGCCCTGGATCTCTCGTGTCTGGCCCTGGACCATGCATGTCTAGCCCTGGACCCTGCATGTCTGGCCCTGGATCTCTCATGTCTGGCCCTGGATCTCTTCTATCACCCCTCATATCTGTCCTTGGGCCTCTGATGTCTGGCCCTCCCCTATCACCCCTTGTGTCTGGCCCAGGACCCCTCAAGTCCTGCCCTGGCCATCTCCTGTCACCCCTTGTGTCTCGCCCTAGACCTGGCCCTCTCATGTCTGGCCCTTGATCTGTCATGTCTGGCCTTCTCCTTTCACCCCTTGTGTCTGGCCCTGGATCTCTCATGTCTGGCCCTCTCCTATCACCCCTCATGTTTGACCCTTTCCCTCTCCTATCACCCATCATGTCTGGCCCTGGACCACCCCTCATGTCTGGCCCTGGACCCCTCATGTCTGGCCCTAGAACCCTCATGTCTGGCCCTGGACCTCCCCTATCACCCCTCATGTCTGGCCCTGGACCCCTCATGTCTAGCCCTGGACCTCTCCTCTCACCCCTTGTGTCTGGCCCCCTGATGTTTGGCCCTGGATCTCTCATGTCTGGCCCTGGATCTCTCATGTCTGGCCCTAGAACCCTCATGTCTGGCCCTAGAACCCTCATGTCTGGCCCTGGACCTCTCCTATCACCCCTTGTGTCTGGCCCTGGATCTCTCATGTCTGGCCCTGGATCTCTCATGTCTGGCCCTAGAACCCTCATGTCTGACCCTAGAACCCTCATGTCTGGCCCTGGACCTCTCATGTCTGGCCCTGGACCTCTCATGTCTGGCCCTGGACCTCTCATGTCTGGCCCTGGACCCCTCATATCTGGCCCTATCCCATCACCCCTCATGTCTGGCCCTGGCCTTCTCCCATCAACCCTCATGTCTGGCCCTGGATCTCTCCCATCACCCCTCATGTCCGGCCTTGGACCTCTCCCATCACCCCTCATGTCTGGCCCGGACCCTCTCCCATCACCCCTCATATCAGGCCCTGGCCCTCTCCCATCACCCCTCATGTCTGGCACTGGACCTCTCCCATCACCCCTCATGTCTGGCCCTGGACCTCTCCCATCACCCCTCATGTCTGGCCTTGGACCTCTCCTTTCACCCCTCAGGTCTGTCCCTGGCCCTCTCCTATCACCCCTTGTGTCTGGCACTAGACCTGGCCCTCTGATGTTTGGCCCTGAATCTCTCATGTCTTGCCCTCTCCTATCACCCCTCATGTCTGGCCCTGGCCTTCTATCACCCCTCGTGTCTGGCCCTGGTCCCATCATATCTGGACCTCTGATTTCTGGCCCTCTCCTATCATCCCTCATGTCTGGCCCTGGTCCTCTCCTATCACCTCTCATGTCTGGCCCTGGTCCTCTCCTATCACCCCTCATGTCAGGCCCTGGTCCCATCATATCTGGACCTCTGATGTCTGACCCTGGGTTTCTCCTTTCCTCCCCAATATCAGGATCTCTCCTCTCTAAACTGCTGGACCGCTCCCCCTTGTTGTTTGGAGAGGCCATGTGGGGAGGACCTTGTGAGGGTATCTGGGTTTCTATCAGAATTTCTGATGGGCTCTGTATACTGTGCTCCCTTGGTGTTACCAGCGAGGCATGAGCAGGTCTTACCACTCCCTGTCGACCATCGAAACGGAACCGTGGTTGCCCCCCTGGGAAGTGCCCTGGATATGAGCCTCTGGGCTGGTTGAACCTCGAGGGACGAGGACCCCTGGGGCGGAAACCAGGACGATGTACTCCCCTTTGATCCTCAAAATGTCCTCTTTGAACAGGTGAGATCATCCTTGGACTGCTGAAATGAGTCGATGTTGGTCTCTGTCCTCCAAAGTTAGCTGTTGGTGTGAAGTGGTCCATTCTCATGTCTGGACTTCTCATATCTGGATCTGGGGCTGGCATTTCAGGAGCTGTCATGTCTGGTCCTGGACCTCTTCCATCATCCCATATGTCTGGCCCACCCCTCATGTCGGGCTCTGGCCCTCTCCTATCACCCCTCATGTCTGGCTCTGGCCCTCTCCTATCACCCCTCATGTCGGGCTCTGGCCCTCTCCTATCACCCCGCATGTCTGGCTCTGGCCATCTCCTATCACCCCTCATGTCTGGCTCTGGCCCTCTCCTATCACCCCTCATATCGGGCTCTGGCCCTCTCCTATCCCCCTCATGTCTGGCCCTGGATCTCGCATGATTGGCCCTGGACCCCCATCTCTGGCCCTGAACCTTGCATGTCTGGCCCTGGACCCCTTCTATCATCCCACATGTCTGGCCCTCTCCTATCACCCCTCATGTCTGGCCCTGGACCCCTTCTAGCATCCCACATGTCTGGCCCTCTCCTATCACCCCTCATGTCTGGCCTTGGCCCTTTAATGTCTGGCCCTGGACCCCTTCTATCATCCCACATGTCTGGCACTGACCCCCTCATGTCTGGCCCTGGTTCTATCATATCTGGACTTCTGATGTCTGGGCCTTGGTGTCTTCGTCCCTCCCTCATATCGGGATCTCTCCTCTCTAAACTGCTGGACCGCTCACCGTGGTTGCTTGGAGAGGCCATGTGGGGACAACCTTGTGAGGAAAACTGGTTCTCTCTCATAATGTCTGATGGGCTCTGTGCAATGTGTTGCTCCTTTATTTCTGGTTGAATAGGCTCACCTCCATTGTCATGATTCTGGTTGGTGCCTCTTTGTTTTCCGAGCAGCTCTAGAGGTCTTACTACTAGCGGATTATGTGGACCATCAAACCGGGACCGTGGTGGCATCCACCTTGAGGTACGAGGACCCCTGGGGCGGAAACCAGGACAAGGTGCTCCCCGTTGATCCTTAAAATTTCCTCTTGGAACAGATGAGGGGATCCTTGGATTATTAAAATGGGGCGATGGTGATCTCTTTCCTCCAAAGTAAGTTGTTGGTGAGAAGTGGTCCTCTCTCATATCTGGACTTCTCATATCTGGTTCTGGACCTCTGATATTTGGACTTGGATGCATCATTTGTGGCCCGCTCCTTTCACCCCTCATGTCTGGTTCTGGATCTGGACCTCTGATATTTGGACTTGGATGCCTCATTTGCGGCCCTCTCCTTTCACCCCTCATGTTTGGCCCGGGTCCCATCATATCAGGCCCTTGGTTTCTCCTTCCCTCCCTCATATCAGGATCTCTCCTCTCTAAACTGCTGGACCGCTCACCCTGGTTATTTGGAGAGGCCATGTGGGGAGGACCTTGTGAGGAAAACTGTTTTTCTCTCATAATGTCTGATGGGCTCTGTACACTGCATTGCTCTAGTAGTTCCAGTTGAGAGGGCCTATCCCTATTGTCTTGAAGCTGGATGTTGGGGCCTTGCTCGTTGTTGGGCCCTTTTGATGGTGATCCCAGCAAGCTTTGAGAAGGTTGTTGATCCGCAGGCTTCTGGGGAGTGGGATTCTCATGGGGCATTTGATGGCCTGTGTCCTCAATCTCTCCCTGTGGTGGACCTCCAGAATCACAACGATCACCCAGTGGTTCATCAATGTCCTGTCTTTCAAGAGGGGGCTGAGGTGAGTCATTAGCCTCCATGACCAGTGCTGGAGTTGGACTTGTAGGACCCATGTCTTCAGTAGCCTCTGGGCCCTTTGAGTCATCCCACACTGGAGGAGAAGTCTCCCTTTGACCCTTTGAGAGTCCCCTAGAGCCAGAATCTTGTTTTTGTCTTGGTGAAGATGGGGATCTTCTATGGCTACCAGAGCTGCGTCGAGAAGTACGCTCTTTATGAGGGATATGGCGGCCTGGGCGCTCAGAGTGGTGACGACCTCTGTGATATGGTCGGCTCCTCTCACCCCGTCTGTGTCTTTCCCTTCGCCTATCAGAGTGTCCAGGGGACCGGCGGCCAGATCTACGAGGAGGGCTTTCTTGGCGGTCCCTGACTTTACGGTCCCGTCTTTTCGGTGAGTGAGTATCTGGTTGGCTGCTACGCTTACGCCTCCTATCAGGAGTGTCATTGCACGATGCACCACGACACGAGCTAGACACTGAGGAGTCACGAGAACGCTCAGAACGCCTTGCTGAATCTGATCGAGTTGAGGTTTTCGCCTTTTCTTCTCCATTTGTGTCTTTCAGCTCATCAAAGATAGTGTCATCCTCTGGGTCGTAAGCTACATCAGAGTCCTGGATCTCACCAGCTTCAGGATCTGAATTGTCTGTTGCCTGAATACTTTCCTTTTTAATCTCTTTAACCCGCTTTGGTGATGCATTGGGCATTTCCACATTTCTTGACACTGAAAGAGGTACAGTCTTGGTCTCTCTCTTAATCTCCTGTTTTATTGGTACTTCTGTTTCCTCCGTTTTCAAAATACCTTTCAAAGCTCTTTGATTGACTGAAGGATTTGCCTCAGACTGCTCTCCTTCACTCTGCTGTGTTTGTAAGTGAGACAGCCCAGATTTAGTAGGGGGAGACATCAAGGCATCGGAAACAGAGAAATGGGCCATGAACATGCCCACTGCCTCTCTCTGCTGACGCAGTGCCTCCTCCTGCTCCTTCAGCTGCCGTTTCTGCTCCTCAATCTGCCTGTTGAGATCCTCAAGCATTCGCTGTTGTTCAGTCAGAGTAGCGGCTGACACAATCACAGCACCAGTAATGGGGCGGCTCAGAGGGGCTGGAGCTGGACTGGGATCTGGGAATGGGTCTTGTACTGTAGCTGGGACTGGGGTAGGAGCTGGAGCTGAAGTTGGAGCTGGGACTTTCCCTACACTGACCCCATCATTGTGCATATCCTCAAAGATAGTCTCATCCTCAGGGTCGTAAGCCACGTCGTCGTCATCTGCACACGTGGCCTGAGTGGCAGCATTCGCCTCAAACATTTTATCTATATTAATTGGGGCAACCCTTCCATAGCCCATTGCTGGATCATACTCCTCCTCCGGGTCATATGGTCGATCATATTCATTTTCCTCCTCCTCAATCTCTTTGACTTTGGATTTCTGCCCGTACTGCTGTACTATCGGATCTACCATTGGGGGAGGGGGCAAAGTGGTTGGAAGGGGAAAAGCTGCAACTGCTGGGACTGCATGAGAGTCCTTCCCAAACAGTGACTTCAGGATGGTCTGCAGGGGAGTGGTGGATGTGCTAGTGATGGGGGGTGGGGCAGAAGCAGGGAGAGCAGCTCTGATGGAGGACAGAAGTGATGGAATAGTCAGTGAGCCAGAGGAGGAGGAGTCTGATGGGGATCCAGTGGAAGGAGGGGAACCAGGAGGGGTGGACATGATGGGCATCGCTGGGTCGTAGGGCAGGAATTCCTCCGTCCTAGGGTCAGACCCATACAGCGTAGGGGGTCTCGGGAGGCCAGTATCTCTGGAGTCTTTGGATATGTGGATCTTGGCTCTCTTCTCTTCAACCTCTTGTGGCAAGCTTCCCGCACGTTTGGGTTTCTGGCAAATAACCAGTCCCAAAAGAAGATTGGGGCGATTCTTCTCAAAGCCTGTTAAATATACAGGGAGTAGGGAGATTAGTTTCGAATTATAAAAAAAAAATAGCATCAAAAAATATATACCAGCATTCAAATGTCAGTGTGGCATCTGTGTAGCCTTCTACATACATGTTGGCCTTTTCTTACCTGATCCTTCGAAGGGTTGGAGTTTGGAAGGAATGGACTCCTTTGCACTGAGTGGGATGAGGTAGATGTCTTTAATGCTGCGGCTGTTGTTGGCCACCACCCCGAAGCGCCGTCTGCTGCTGAAGTAGGAGAACAGAGACACATAGGCCACTTCCTCCTCCTCTGTCGCTGGGTGGAACCGGATCACACACAGCTCCTGTGGACCAATAATAATCTCTTATCATTGAGACAGGGTCTGTGTATGTGTTTCTATCTAAATGGTATAGTTTCTTTCATGACATAGGGAGGGCTTGCCTTTGTAACAGAGGTCTTCACTCTCCCGATGTAATCCCACACAGTTTGAGGCATGATTCTTCCACCAAGCTGTATGGTATCAGGCAGATCCTAAACAAAATAAATGTTTTGTTAATATCCATATAGACCAAAAGTTGTTTATGAAAGGTATTGACTTAAATGTTCACAAATAAACAAATCTAAAGACATCTGACAATGCTCTCCTATTTTTTTTCTTGCGGTCATGGTAGCAAAGTTACCTCTTTGAGATATTCAGAAGGCCCGGAGACCAGATAGCCCTTGGTGACGAACTTGGCCACGCTGATCATGTTGAGGAAGCCCTTCCACACTACTTCCTGCTTGGCCAGGAACTGGGTTGTCTCCCCATCTTGGGGGGAGTGGGAGTTCACAGCCCTGCAAACACATCATCACAATTAGAGTCCATTACTGCCCATTCCCTCAGCTGTAAATCAAATATAACTCATGCACAGAGGAAGAAACAAGAGTTATATTCTGACTGAAATGAACATGCACTATGTGAGGGAAATTACAAGATTATGTTATAATACTGTCATTGCATCAAATGGTTGTTTTATGCAACAGAAGAGGGTTCTTATAACTATTGCGTCTGTGTGAACTGAAAGTGGGCCTCTGGGGGGCTTAATACTGACAGAAGATTTACGATGCTTTGGGTGATAAACCTAACAAGACCACATTCCATAGCATGGGTTAATGTTTCTGTTGGTACCAGGGAAAGATGGCTCGGGGCCAGACCATGGTTTCTACACAATGAGAACAGTCTTTACAGCAGATCTTTCATACAAATCTTAACCTTGTGACCCATTCCACACATCTGTTGTTTGTCATGTGGACTAAAAGGGGTGGATCTTTGCTATAAAAGTTATTTGTATCCTTTGTGTCGGGGCTCTCAATTAATCATCTGAGGGTGATTCGTCGACCAGCCATCATTATCGCAGAGCACTCAACCAATTCACTTTATATGTGTGTGTTGTATTGACCTGCTCCCTTATTAATAAGTGAATAAAGATTTAGTTTAAGTATAACTCTGACTTGTGTGATAAGTTTGTCTCACCTCATTTGATAGTAAAGAAATTAACCACCACAACTAATTATCATAAAACACATTCTTATCAAGGATCACTTGTAGTGATGGTGGCAAGCTGAGAGGAGATACCTTGAAGAGGATGAAGAGGATCCTGAAGAACCATAGAACGATGATGAGGATGGCTTCATCAGGATAGATTTGGGTAATGCTGGCATTGGTGGAAGGGATGGGGGTGGTGGCAAGGGCATGAATGTCTTGCTCAGAGTAACACTCTGTTTTGCTGGGACATAAGAGACTTGTGGAGGTGGGACTTTAGACATGGTGACAGTTGCCATGGCAGGAGTGCGGTTGCCAGCGGTGTGGGGGTCACCAGACATAACAGCAGAACGGTTGCCAGCAGTGCGAGGATCACGCCTTGTAATGGTTACCGTAGAAACAGCCGGAATCATGACTGGGGTATACATTCTGGACGGTGTCTTGACTTTGCGGGTTTCCAGAATGGGGGAGGCGGGAGAATCCATGACAGGGGAGGCAGGGGATTCCAAAATGGGGGAGGCAGGAGATTCCATTGGTGGAGAAGCGGGAGATTCCATTGTGGGTGAAGCGGGGGATTCCATGATGGTTAAGACAGAGTCATCCTCCATTAGGGGGGAGGCAGGGGAACCCATGGTGGGGGAGTCGGGGGGTGCAAGGAGGGGTGATTCATCTCCTGCTGGAGTTCTCCATCCTCTCTCCTCTGTTCTGGGATCTGTTCTGGCATACATCCAGGGTGGCCGAGACGGCCTGTCTTTCCATTCGTCTGGATTTGTGGAGGATGACGATGACCCAGAGAGTTTAGACTTCTTGGGTACAGGCTCTTCCTCACCCTCAACTGTTATCTGACCTGAAGGGCAGAAACAGATACCAACCCACACAAAACACTGGTTAGCAGCATCAGTACACTCAACACCATAGAAGTTCAGTAAATCATTCATTTGACGTTGGGAGTGATTGTGGTTTATATCAACACTGTTGCCCTTCACTAAAATAGTTTGATACAGTGCAGAAGGCCAACATGATATTATGGTGTTCGTTGGATGTTGTTGTAGTGTGTACACTGTCATTTTACTTCATATTTTTTTATTTACCTGTGCAGATCTTGCACTTGAGGTCAAACAGGTGAGCTCTGTGCTCTGCAGTTGTGTCTTTCAGCATGCAGCTGAGGATGTCTGGGACTGAGCTGTTCTGGCTCGACTGGTTAGGTCTGGCCTTAGGGGCAGCAGGGAGAGTGCTCTTCTGTTCCTGAGAAAAGAGGATCATGTCACACATTTATTAAAACGTTACACACAAATGCACACTCAGATACAGACACACTGACATGCTCATCTGAAAGGTATGCTACATTTGAAGATGAACTGATCACATATTGAGGGCGATATAATTTCCTAGATATTTTATTGCATTAGTATGAGTAGACAATACATGTTATATAATACATGTTGTACATACCATGTGTCTACTTGGCCTAAAGGGAAGACTAGGTAGATCAACCTTTACTGGCTCAGGCGCTGGATTTGGCAGCACACATGTGGCTTTGGGACCAGACTCCCGGACCTGCAAGACACACAGACAACATCTCAATCAACTGGTAAAGTTTTGGATAATAAATATAGTTCTCAGTGAAGAATTATGGTGAATTTTGTATGTTATTATTTGTCATTTTTTGTATTTTAGTGTCGTGCACGACATTAAAACTCGAATGGTCTTCTTTAGTTTATTATTATTATTATTATTATAGGTTTTTGGCTTAGATTAAGTTTCTGCATAGGCTATTTTATACTGTACCTCTGGAGTGTCTTTTTTGTTCGGCTCTGAGACCTTTGTAGCCTGCATGTCCCGCTGGCTCATCCTGGCCAGTCTGAAGGGACTGACCTCACCACGGAAGACGCTGTAGAACAAACCCTGGAGACCCACCCAAATAAGAGACAATCAATGAAGCGTACTACCACATGGTGAACTACAAGTCTAGTTTGTCAGACGGGGGCACATTTGTTACATTGAATATTTGTTTTCATAACTTTTTGAATGAAATGCTGTATAGCAGAGAATTATATATGTGGATTTATTTTGTATGACAAGGCATATGTGATTTTTTTTGCTGTCTATAGACCAACCTTATTTTTGGGGTCTTTAAGGTTGAACATGATGGTTCGGTACTTGTTCATGTACTTGCTATCTGTATTGTTAAATATGTTAAACATCTCCGTCTCGATGCTGGTGACCAGCTTCGCCACTTCACTCTCAGACCTCTCCAAATCGTCACAGTCGCACACCCTTATAAAATCAAAATGCAATTAGTCATCTTTTAATAACATTTTTGCCCTACATTCAAAAGAGAGCTCAAGCAATGCGTGTGTCCGAAATAGCACGCTACCCCTATATAGTGGACTACCTTTGATGAGAACTATGGGTTCTGGTCAAACCTAGTGCACTATATAGGGAATAGGGTGTCTTCTCAGACTAAGCCATCATTTCTTTGTCAATCAATGTGATCCAGTGTGTGTATGTGTGTGTGTGTGTGTGTGTGAGTGTACTTTTTTAACCACCATGTATATTTTGTCATCTCTTTCTTTATATTCACCTCTTGAACATGATGTTGGTGAGGGAGCGTTGGATGCTCTGCCTGACCTGGTTGTTGGCTGGCTGAGGGGGTCTGGAGGAAGGGGCGATAGGGGCTGGGGACACAGGCAGGATCCTAGTTTCATTCATTGGGGTGGGGGGTGGAGGTGAGGGTAGAGTGGGAGTCACGAGGGGTTGAGGCTGCTTCTTGGGGATGGTGAAGAACGTCTTGCCAATCCTCAGGGCCCCTGTTTCATGGTGTCTGGAGGCTGAGGTGCTTGGGGCCTCAGGGGTCGGGGAGTGGCTGGATTTGGGGGGATTGGGTTGTTTGACAGGGGATGTATCGACAGAGGCTTTCCTGGAGACACTGCAGCTGTTTGCTGGTCTCTTGGTTTTACCTGGAGCACTTCCCAGAGGAGGGGAGGATTCAGTGATGATGTCTGAGGGAGAGTTATCTGGAGAATGTGTCTGAGGAGAAATGGGCTCAATCTCAACCTCTACCTGCTCACTGGCCTTTCCAGCTGTTAAAAAATAGAATAACAGGGGAACTGAATCAGTGCTGATAAATCAATATGGCATTTGGTAGCTATGAATATAATCAACAAAACTTATTGGAAGTCAGTGTAATAAGCCATGAGGTCAATATGTTAACATATGTATGTGTTATTGCCAGTTAATTAAGTATGAACAGTGCACACGTGATTAACCACTACCAATGAATCAGCTTCAAAATGGTCTTTCTTAGGCTGAGATGTACAGTGTGATGAGATTAGCTTTGTTCGACCTAATAATTACCAAAAACAATTACCTTTGACTCTGTAGCCAAATGATGTACAGCTTCAAATAATGTTATAAAAGGCCATGTTGAGCTCATGGAATGTTATTCCTTGACCACTACAAAACTGTATCTGCATTGGAAAATGTGATGGGATGTATTTGCACTATTGTTTATGTTTTTGTTGGGGGCCCACTCATTGATGGTATGTACAGTGTAGCTTTAATTGTTCCTCAATTCATTACTATAAAAGTGTCCCCCTTTGTGATGTTGTGCCATTGCTTTTACAGCTACTAAAATCCCAGGTAGGAAAATTGTGAATTTTCTTCTTCCTTGTCAGCTAAATTGAAGTTTTTTGATTGAGAACAGTAAGGCAACGGCAGAGGGCAGGATATATTCCCACGAAAAAACAAAAATATCTATGCTAAAAAAAAAGTAAGAACGGACTGTTCATAGCCCACTGAAATACGATTTGAAACAACTACAATGCAAATACATTTACATCAAATAACTAGGGGGTTGCTGGCATCACACCCTCTCCACAGGCAATGCTCTGCAGCTGACCCTGTGACGGGTTCAGCCTCTCGTCTGTGTGTGTGTCTCAGGCAGTTGGGTGCTGGTATTGTGACAGCAAAATATAATCATCTTTGTTGTTTAATGGACAATAAAGATATATCAATAATACACTTGTATTCATGTATCCATTTTTTACCCTAAAGCAGTTGAGTGATTGATCAACCGTCATGTAAACTGACTGGTAGTGGGACTAACATTTCCTGTGCTAAAACATTAAACATATAAATGAAAATCTAACTTGTACTGCAATGTAATAGAAGTACATCAAAATAACTGTCAAAACTACCTGACTAAAAGAGGCCCAAGATGGAACCAATGTCATTCCACGCTAGAAAGGTTGTAAAGAAGACCTATATTGGGGGAGCCAGGGCCCCTCTGTTCTTCTGTGCAATGACAGCAGGGTAGTACTGTGATTTATGACTCAAATTATCTAAAAATACACATTTTTTTTTAAAAGAGTAGGAAACCCATAGATATCCTATTAAATTAATTAACCCTCAAAGTTCCAAAATGGTCAGGGAGAATTCTAAACCAGTCTAAATAAAATGAATGGCAGTAGAGGCATAATCCTGATTTTACTTATGCAGGAAAATTAAAGTAAGGCATGTGATATCAGAAAATGTGTAATAAAATTGACCCTAAAATACTATAATATAATTATAAATAGGCCTACAGTTTATACAGGTTTTATACACATTTTTTTCCATATAAATAGCCTCTAAAATATATGTAAACAGATCATAAATGTCTCAATTTTTGTGTTCTTGGAAAGCTGAGTGATATATGATACAATCAGTACTTGTTGCATTTATAACTTGTCCGAGTTGCATTGTTTGAATGGAATGTTGGCATATTGGCAGCTAATTTGAATGGAATCATAATGGAATCATTCCTTTAAAACTAGCCGGCTAGCTTGCTAACAAACATATATTCTTCAAATTCATTATTTTACACAATATCTAATCACAGCACTGGCAAAGCATGGATGACCAACTCCCTGATCAAAATGGCTGACCTTTATACCATCATAAGAAGGTTAAATGTTCATTTTAGCATTTAAACACCCAACCACACGGTAACATAACCAGGGCTGGGTTTCCCAAAAGCATCGTTGCACTGTCATCTTTTGTCCATTTATACTGAACAAACAAACGCAACATGCAACAATTTCAAAGATTTTACTGAGTTACAGTTCATAGAAGGAAATCAGTCAATTGAAATAAATAAATTAGGACCCAATCTATGGATTTCACATGACTGGGCAGGGGCGCAGCCATGGGTGGGCCTGGGATGGCACGAACCCGCAGGTGAAGAAGCCGGATGTGGAGGTCCTGGGCTGGCGTGGTTACACGTGGTCTGCGGTTGTGAGGCCAGTTGGATGCACTGCCAAATTCTCTAAAACAATTTGAGGCAACTTATTCTAGAGAAATGATCATTAAATTCTCTGGCAACAGCTCTGGTGGACATTCCTGCAGTCATCATGCTAATTGCACGCTCCCTCAAAACAAGACCGCTGTGGCATTGTTTTGTGTGACACAACTGCAAATTTTAGAGTGGCCTTTAATTGTCCCCAGCACAAGGTGCACCTGTGTAATGATCATGCTGATTCGTCACACCTGTCAGGCGGATGGATTATCTTGGCAAAGGAGAAATTATCACTAACAGGGATGTAAACATATTTCTGCACAAAATTGAGAAATAAGCTTTTTGTGCGTATGGAACATTTCTGGGATTTTTTTATTTCCACTCATGAAAAATGGGACCAACAATTTACAAATTGCGTTTATACTTTTGTTCAGTATAGTTTAAATGGAATTAAGATCATTTTAGTGCTACGATGCTTTTGGGAAAACCAGTCCAGGACCTTTAAAATGCCCCTCCCCATACCTATAAGTTAATATGTTTCACTCAAAGTAAAATCCTCCAAATGATGCCCTTGCTAATATGAAATGACTACTGGCTTATGAAAAAGCTTGTTCATCATTAAAGAGCCAATGAACACGCCGATTGGCATGTGTGTTTTTTGGTTACTCATTAGGAAAAAAACAAGATTTCAGTCTTGGAAGTGTGTTTCCTGACAGATTCCGCTTTTGGTAAATTATGTTTGTCCCCCACGAGACACTGCAGATGCAGATGCTTATTTCACTTCCTCAAAATCCCCAGAATGAATCTGAGATAGTTAGATGTAAAATTGCGCTATGGTGCTTGGTGCAGTATTTCTCAAGTTCAAATATGCGTGATGACTTGCCTTATGTTAACAAAGTCTGAGCTGTTGGGCAGGTCTGTCTCACTGTCTGTGCTATCCGATAGAGAGCAATCACAGCAGCAGTTCACCCCATGTTAGTGGGCAAACGGACATCAAAACCAAACCTTCATTTACCCATTGAGAAGCACGGCTGTTCCAAACTCTGTTTTAGACGAGACTGACTTTATGACCAAAATGATCAAATTTACACTTTGTAGTCAATTTGGACACTAGAATAAATGTTTGACTCGAATCGATGCCACATAGGCCGTTTTCAAAGGAACTTGCTGCTTTTTAAAGACAGTCGCGCTTTAAAGTGCTTAACATTATGAACCAGTGACACCAGGCTCCACTGCTCTGAACTAAACAAAAAATGTCTCCACTCCATAATAAATATATGCTAACGCATAATAACAAAAAGTGTGTCATGTCTCAGTATGTTGATATGCAAAGGTGTCAGATGTGTTGTCCACATTTACATCTAATGCTCTGTAATGTTGTGAAGCTGAAGTAGGCCAAACTCAAGTTTACACTTGAGTAAATAAAATAAAGGATAAAGCCAAAATAAAGGAAACACGATACAGAGTACACTACATGACCAAAGGTATGTGGACACCTGCTCGTCAAACATCTCATTCCAAAATTATGGCCATTAATATGGAGTTTGTCCCCCCTTTGCTGCTATAACAGCCTCTACTCTTCGAAGAAGGCTTTCCACTAGATGTTAGAATATTGCTGCAGGGACTTGGTTCCATTCAGCCACAAGAGCATTAGTGAGGTCGGGCACTGATGTTGGGCGATTAGACCTGGCTCGCAGTCAGCATTCATCCCAAAGGTGTTTGATGGGGTTGAGGTCAGGGCTCTGTGCAGACCAGTCATGTTCTTCCACACCGATCTTGACAAACCACTTCTGCATGAACCTCGCTTTGTGCACGGGGGCAATGTCATGCTGAAACAGGAAAGGGCCTTACCCAAACGGTTGCCACAAGGTTGGAAGCACAGAATCATCTAGAATGTCATTGTATGCTTTAGCATTAAGATTTACCTTCACTGGAACTATGGGGCCTAGCCCAAACCATGACGAACTGCCTCAGACCATTATTCCTCCTCCACCAAACTTTACAGTTGGCACTATGCATTCAGGCAGGTACCGTTCTCCTGGCATCCGCCAACCCCAGATTCGTCCTTCAGACTGCCATATGGTGAAGATGGATCCATCACTCCAGAGAACGTGTTTCCACAGCGGCGAGCTTTACACCACTCCAGCCGACGCTTGGCATTGCGCATGGTGATCTTAGGCTTGTTGCTCAGCCATGAAAACCCATATCAAGAAGCTCCCAACGAACAGTTGTGGGGGTGATGTTGCTTCCAGAGACAGTTTGGAACTCAGCAGGTAGTGTTGCAACGGAGGACAGACAATCTTTTACTTGCTATGCGCTTCAGCACTCCTGTTCTGTAAGCGTGTGTGGCCTACCACTTCACGGCTGAACCGTTGCTGCTCCTAGACATTTCCACTTCACAATAATGGCACTTACAGTTGACCGGGGAAGCTCTAGCAGGACGAACTGACTTATTGGAAAGGTGGCATCCTATGACGGTGCCAGTTTGAAAGTCACTAAGCTCTTCAGTAAGGCCATTCTACTGACAATGTTTGTCTATGGAGATTGCATGGCTGTGTGCTCGATTTTATATACCTGCCAGCAACGGTGTGGCTGAAATAGCAAAATCCACTAATTTGAAGAGGTGTCCACATACTTTTTTAAATATATAGTGTATATTGAAACCAGGTGCTTCTACAGGTGTGGTTCCTGAGTTAGTTAAGCAATTAACATCCCATCATGCTTAGGGTCATGTAAGGGTTTCCATTAGGAAATTTAACGGATATGCATTGGGCGCGTAACCTGATTAGGGCGTCTACTCATGGTGCTCAGAATAACAGTAATCACATTTAGATTATGGTCATTCATATTAACAAAACATTCAAGTTGAGGATACAACGATGTGTGGTTCTTCTTACCAAATTCTGATGCACACTTTGAAGATGTTAGAATAACTGTCCAAAATTTACTTTTCCTCAGCCAGCAAGACAGGTAACGAACAGCAAAATCACTAGCCTATGGCAATCTACTATACCCCATAGTAGAAACGTTTACCTATTCTATTGGTCAGCTTGTTGAGAAAGAAATAGCCTATTCCAAACAGACGCTGGGACAGTTGTGGGGCGACAGATTCCAAATTCATACAACCAGTATGCCTAGGCTATGTAAAATAAACAAAACATTCAAAAGCAATGAGTCTGATGTAACAGATCAGAATGTTTAGAGCGCAGCAATGCAGCAGGCTGTGTGTGAATGTCTTTTCCATAGTGCAATTAGCGAGAAAACACTGTTGTCAAAAGTTCACCGCAGATGTGAGTGGTTTCATGTGACAGAGATTAAAATATCCATTTGAAATTTTGAAAGTGGGGAGATCTAATATGCAACAATTACCATGGGTTAATATGACTAGAATTGGGCCTTTGGCTAGTGAACAATGAAAGAAAGTTGATATAAAATAATTGCCTCCACAGATATGGTCTGATTTTGGCAAGGCCTACTTTGAAGCAATGTAAGACACGCATCATAATATGTAGTAAAACATTCAGATTTCAAACAATGAAGTATCTATTTTGAAAATGCATACTGCCTCCAGCTCATTGCGAAGTGGTGTGTGATGCGCTGATGAAGCCAGCCTTCCATTGCCTATGAATTTGCTGTTTGAGATGCAACTCACGCTATCTGACAGATTTTATACTCAAAGACTCTGTATCTGTGATAAATAAGAGCCTAAATCACTAATAAAACGTACATGCACCAATTTAATTCCACTAAACTATGGAAATTAACGTATTGACCGATAACCATGACCAGTCAAATGTATTTACATCGACTGGTATTTCTATCAATTAATTATTTCGCAATGGGATTTTCTCTTGTTCTGGACAATTGGCCGGTGCAAATTTTATTTATTCGCTTTCAAAAATATATATATTGACCAAAAGCCGGCTAATGAAACCCTGGGTCATGTATAAAAATGCCCAGTTGCCCATTATTTTGGATACCATGGCTAGAAGAGATCTCAGTGACTTTGAAAGAGGGGTCTCAAAAGAGCATAGGGGGTTTAAAGGGTGTGTGTGTTTGTCACCAGATCTCAACCCAGAATGGTTTTGCATCCCTCTAAGAGTTCCAGACATTCTCCTTTAGTTTTTGCCTTAAGTGACCTCCTCTCTTATGTAACCAGTGCTTGACTTGGGCAGGAGCTCACATGAGACAAGTACCGGCACCTCAAACGTTCTACTGATTGAGCTCCTGTACCGCTTGTAGAATATTAGCTCAAAAGTACTGTGGAGCTCCTGCTCCTAAATATAAACAGTACCGGCACCCAAAATTAGTACAGGCACTTATTTCTGTCCAAGTCGAGCACTGTATGTAACCATACCAAACGTAACATATCAAACTAATTTGAGTGTCCCGGATTTACGTTTACTATGTTATGTCCAGTCTATTAGACCCGACACTGGGCATGGAAGATTTGTTCCTTATAGTGGAGGTACACAACACTAATAATTGATGGATGCTGTATACGCTGGTTTTCGTATTTGCTTTTTCATAACAAGCCAAAAACCTGGATTATCAGGTGGTCAATGGCTAATCAATGGCTAATCAATGATTCAGACTGATCCGTGAAGTGCCAGGGAGACATGAAAACTAGTAGAACTTCAGCCCTCGAAGGACTGGCATGGTAGATCCCTGTCATGGAGGAACATACGGTACTTTCATTTCTCTTTTCTTCAGCTCCGTAGCCCCCTATATCATCCCTTTTATTGAAGTCTGCCTTCAGAAAGTATACTATGGCTCTTGCCATGAGGTCTGGAACTTTATGGCACAGGCAGTAGCGCAATTGAATTGTCCTCTGCTGGTTCAAGTGTTGCGTTAGCTGTTCCAGCTTCCAGCACTATTGATGGAAGCATTGAAATTACATTTGTTCTTTGTTACTCTGGGCCTTTGAAGAAGTGTTTCCCTGTTTGCATTGGGGTGTGTGTGTGCAGGACACTCCTGGAGAGAGCCTCCCTGTATGTGAGCGCACAATGACATCTGCTAAGAGGTCTGGGCCTCGTTTCCCAGTTGCGTTGTAACTTAAGCATTACATGATCATACTAAATGCATCGTTATTTACAAGCCAACGTTTCAAGAGTGTTTCCGTAAATAAGCAGGGGGTGTGAACCTGTAAGAGCCTGTAATCATTGGGGCCGGGTTCAGTTTTTCACATGATCCCGTTGGGGGAGCTGTCCAGTTCCCTGGAGCTGAAATCGATGGCGCTGGCATCATAAGCAAACACTACTAATAGCCCACATTTCATGTGAAAAGTAGGCTAGGCCTATACATTTCGAAGACTAGGTTTTATGTATGAAAATAAACTAACCATTTGTCATGTAATGTTCATAAATTTAAAGATTTGAACCACGGTCATCTTCTTTCCTACAGTGCTTTAGGACACTGCACACCACAATATATCTGTATCAGATCGTTTCCTTTTAGCACACAAATATATACAGTGACTAACCCTCTACTACACACATTTAGTTTTTTCATAAAAATATATATTCTGTGTCCATCCCCAAAGCCCTGGAGGAAACACCACACTGAGTAAAAGCACAAGGCTGTTAGAAGCTGCACCTCAGGAAGACGTTTGGGGGTGGCGATGCTGTTATTATTTCGCCGGGGGGCGCATCTCTACTAGCATCCCTACTACTTCCCCTGCTATGCCTCAGCTGGTTGGTCAGCTGATTTATACACAAGGTTGAGCAGTCTGAGTACCTCTTGTGGGAGCCTGATAGACTCCCAATGATGGGGCTGCAACAAACATGCAGATTTATATACACCAACCGACTGCGCAGACGGAGCCGCCGGTTATGTTGGATAAACAATCCGCTGAATAGCAGCCATGCTGCATTATTGTTGTTCCAATGACCTGACAATGGCTTGTCATTTATAGACTTCCAGGTGTTTCCAATTTGTACCAATAAGATTCAGCTTTGTATCAAATAAAACCAAACTTGACAAAATGTTAAATACACATTTCAAATATTACATTATATCCTATACATTACCCAAATTATATATATTTTTTTACATTGTACGATCATGCCCATTCACACAAAAACACTTACATTATTTTAGAAGGATTATCTTGTGAGGTAAGGCAGAAAAGAAGCCTAAAGATGCACTTTGGCTGCTCTATGAGTGGTCAGGATCACTCCGTAGATGTGCAAAGGCTTTTAAGAGCAACAATACTAACGAAGGCTCTGGGACAGACCTTGGCTACTAAAAGATATGATCTTGACGCTACGAATGCTCTGGGAAACAAGGTCCTGGAACGTTATGGCACAGGTGTTAATGGGCTCACTCCATAAACACAGAACTTATGGTTAAATCCACACTTTCCTACTGAATCTCCATTCAGTGGTTGCATCTAGCAATATTACAAAACTTGCTTGATTAAATTATTCTACACAGATCCTGTTCTGATCCTACTATAAGATCACATCCAACACTATATACAAAAAGTTGATCTATTGGAGAAACTACAGATTACTATTTATGTACTTTATCGGACTGCTGTCATATGATCATTTGTGAGATTGAGATTTAAGTGTGTCTAGTGTGCACTTTGGAGTAGTACATCCTTCTGTAAGGCATCTGTTTTAGATTGTTGCTTTTACAATCAGGTGAAGCTCTATGCTTGAGTCTTAACAATTCACATTAGCAAGTAAATGGAACGGCACCCTTGCAGCAATCAAGTGACTTGGATATAAAGAACATCATGAGCAAATAAACAAATTATGATCAGGGCATTAAATGTGTGTAATTGAACAACTGTATAACATCTTACCCAGAATGCTTACAGTATTTGATATAGTCGTTTCTACAATAGAACGCTATCCAAACATGAACAAATGTAAAATTATGTATCGTTAAAATATTATCAAAGACAGTAGAGTATGAAGATAGGCTAAAACTGCTTCTCCAAATAGAAATCCCCGATCACACTTGTAGGTGATGTTATGTCGACGTTGGCAAGCACAGCTCATGCATAGAAACACGTCATGGGCCAAACGTTCGTCTCGCGTTGAACTGCACAGGTGCAGGATGTCAAATCAATGGCACTCCTTAATATAAAGTTGTTTTTGACGAAAACGTGTCACTTTCACGAGGTTGGAGTAATAACATGTTCAACTACTTAAGACATTGGCTCTAATCTAGGTTGTGCCTTCAGATTAAGAAAATGAACAACAAAGGAAGAATGTTTCTCATTGACTTTAAATCCCCGGACTGGTCTGTCTGTTTCGCAAGTGTTCCCGGAAGTCTCGCGATGTTGCAATTCTGGGTTTAGACACTCTGTGCTATTAATATTGGGGATTTATTACGACACTTTCTCGGGGGTACGGGAATATGATACATTCTCAGGAGAACGTCACACTGAATAATTGCACTTTTTAAAAAAACTATTATAATATCTGGCCAGTAGAGGGTGCTTGTGTTTAACAATTGGGGGCTCAAGACGAAAAGCTAAAACGGAAGATAACTGTTGAACAGAGATGAAGACACATATTGCTTACACCTATCCAGTTCCTTCAGATCTGCAAAAATAAAGGAATAACAGTTTTCCTTAATCACGGGGACCATGATGCTGCACAGGTATGTTAGTGCTGGGCTGGAATGAAAAGGTGCACCACCTGGATGTCCCCCATGAAAGTAGAGTAACACGGGCAAAATAAGCAATGATGATGTCTCCACCTAGCCTTGCTATAGTTCATTCAAATCTGTAAAAACTGAGGAGGTAGAGGTCATTTGACTGCCGCCTAAATCTTGGTTGTGACTAAAAAACAATATTTGGCCTAGGTGTCTCAGACCATAGTAGTGATAGTCACTCATCTCAGGTAGTGCGATAGACCCAGTCCACCTCTGCAAAATACCAGAGGTTGTGAATACTTGTATGTGAATCTGAAACATATCAGATCAATATAAAACAAATTCAGCTGGTCATCTACGTCAAATGTTTCCATGTGAATGGTGAGAACTGATGTAAGACACATGGTCACACTCTAAAGGTATTAGCGTTGAGGTTGCAATCCTCTAGTGTCAGATGTGTTCAGGACTTTTAATTGTCAAAAATAAAAACAGAACCACAGGAAAACAAAAATAATAATAGGATGTACATAAAATGCATGTCTGTTTTGTGGAAGATTCTTCTATGGTACAGAATAATGCTTGTATATTTGACCAGGATACTAAAATGTGTAACTACTCTGATATTTTTTCAGAGCTGATCTGATTGGCCAAAATACCAATTAGAGAAAAAGAAGAATTATTAGGCTGTTTGAAGAACATAACACAGCCTTAGTCATTGTTCCATGTGTGCAATAACTAAATAAACCTCTGTACTCCTTGCACACTTCTATGGCATTTCACGGAATCCCATTCACGTGCAGGATTCAAACAGGTGTTCACTGATGCAGGTTATTGAATTAACTCAAAATACAAAAACTGTAACCCAACTGTAGAGCAAAGGAGCAAGTGTATCCTTTTGTGAGTGATTTCATATCCTAATAGGATAATTCAGGTCATGTTCCAAATTATTGGAAGGATAAATTTCACAACTCCTGCTGATCTGCCAGGCATTGCAGTATTGATTATGTCAGTGGCATTGGCCAGTGGTGTACTTCAGTCTTCTTCATTGAAATGGATCTATGAATCTGGCATTCATTGTTTGTCAGGATCCTTGGAGAAATCCTGCATGGCATCTGAACATCCTCTCAGCAGCTCCATGCTCCAGCTGAAAAACTGCTCCGCTCTCCAAATCTCCCCGTCCCTATTTGCATAGAATCCTCTCTCCCTCTGGTCTGAGTGTAAAATATGTCTGTGTTTGTTGGTATCCCGTGTCTGTGTGCATGTTGGGGTTTGTGTGTGAGAGCTGTAGAAATGTCAGAGGTGTAGTGTATAGCCAGCATCAGTCCAGTAAGGATTTGTGTGGCCAGACATAAGCCTAAAAGTGAGCCAAAGATTGACTAGTGCATCATTTGCTTATGTGTGTGAGTGAGTGTGTGTGTGTGTATGACACCGCAATTGACAATAGTTTAAGTTCCAACTGCTGGTGGCGTGGAACAGCAGTCCCCCAGAACAGCATGGGATCAAATTCCACTGCAACCACCACTTTCCTCCTGTTCTCCCCTCTACCAACCTGTAACCCATCTACTTGCCAATTGTCTGAAATAAAGATTGGGGGCTATATGTAAAGGGGTGCAGAGCTCCAGTTCCCCTTTAAAAAAGACCGCACGGGACCCCCCAAAAATAAAAATCCCATTTTGAATTATTTGAGTTTGTGTTTCCTCATGAACAAATTATATGTATTGCAATATTAGAGTATGACCATTTTTTCCCCCCTCGTTAAATGCACTAGCTAAATAAAATCTGTACAATCATGTCAGTTGCTGCAAGGTCTCTGGTAAGTCAAAAAATAGTGGAGAATAGGACTGATTGACACAAGCACCCTAACTGCTGAACATCGGTACTCTTGAATACCAAGTGGCTTGGATAAAGGGGCAGCATTACCAGAGGGCAAGGCAGAGGACCCAGTCCTGCCTCTGGACACAAGTGACAATAACCTATGTCCAAAATCTACATTTCTTTAGCAGACTGGAAAGTTCAAACTCACTTTGAGGGAAAAACTTTGCTCAAGTATGAATCAATCTAGACCCTGTTATACCTATCCAAGTGAAATCACAGGTCCACATTAAACAGCAGTGAACAGTTGTGAATGGTCTGGTATGGGAAAAGGTACTGGCTGGGACTGCCTTTGCTGTACTCAATTCCTACCATTATAGACAGCTTTCCACCAACATGTCCAGATGCTGCCCTACTGCCACATTCCCTCCCTTTCTGCTTCACCCTACCTGTTGGTGCCTCCACATATTGGTCTGTCCCATCATGCTGTGTCAAAGTCTATATCCAAAAACTTTAGAGTATTGTAAGTATTTTATGGACAACTGTGTGCCTTGCAGATACAGAAAACGGTCTGTCTTTGCTCGTATTCTTTGAACATACATTGTATTTGTATGTAACTTCTACCTGGTACAGCCAGAGGAGGATGGGCCTCCCCTCAGTCTGGTTCATCTCAAGGCTTATTTTTCTTGCCACTGGGGTTCTGCTTAGACTTTGGGGTCTCGGTCAGGTTACTGTCAAGCACTTCATGACAACTTGTAGCAAATATTGTCAACTAATGGTAGCTTTCTTTAAAAAACATGCATAAATCCGAAGATACAAATGTAGCGTTTATGAATAGATGCTTCTGAAAACAAATCCCATGTCTGGATAGATAGTGCAGTGTCTGGGGCTCAGGTGAATATGATCCTGCTTTCCTTTGATGAATAGCTGATGCATTGTTTTAAAGGCCCAGTGCAGTCAAAATGCAGTTTTCCTGTGTCTGGTATTATTTTGTACAACAGCTGATGACACGTCACTAATACTTTATTTCGTGATAGTTATTTTTTTTTAAATACAATCTACACAGGACCTTCTAAATCAGCAGATTTGGATGGGTGGGAGTTTCGGCTTTCCAAAGTGACATCGCCATGCAGTTAATTAGTTAATAGACCAATAAAGAGTTCTAAACCTCTACAGCTCGTTTTCTATTTTCCTCTTCCTCACTCAGACCACTCCCAGACCATCCTAGTAAAATTATTGCTGGAGAAAGTTGTGCAAAAAAACTACACTAAACTAAAATGTAAGTACAATATGTAAAGTGTTGGTCCCATTTTTTATGAACTGAAATAAAATATCCTACAAATTTTCCATACACAGAAAATGCTTATTTCTCTCAAAGTTTGTTCACTAACTTGTTTACATCCCTGTTAGTGAGCATTTCTCCTTTGTCAAGATAGTGCGTCCACCTGACAGGTGTGGCATATCAAGAAGCTGATGAAACATCATTACACAGGTGTACCCTGCTGGGGACAGTAGAAGGCCACTCTAAAATGTGCAGTCACAACACCAAAGAGGTTTCATGTGTGCAATTTGCAGGCGGACTGCAGGAACGTCCACCATAGCTGTTGCAAGATAATTTAATATTCATTTGTCTACCATAAGCTGCCTCCAATGTCGTTTTAGAGAATTTGGCAGTACGTCCAACCGACCTCACAACCGCAGACTACATGTATTGCGTCGTGTGGGTGAGCGGTTTGCTGATGTCAATGTTGTGAACAGAGTCCCCCAAGGTGGCGGTGGGGTTATGGTATGGGCGGCAGGCAGAAACTACGTACAACGAACACAATTGCGTTTTATCTATGGCAATTTGAATGCACAGAGATACCGTGACGAGATCCTGAGGGCCCATTGTTGTCATCACCTTTATGTTTCAGCATGATAATGCATGGCCCCATAACTTAAGGCTCTGTAAACAATTTCTGGAAGCTGAAAATGTCCCAGTTCTTCCATGGCCTGCATACTCACCAGACATGTCACCCATTGATAATGCTTGGGATGCTCTGGATCGACGTGTATGACAGCGTGTTCCAGTTCCTGCCAATATCCAGCAACTTCACACAGCCATTGAAGAGAAGTGGGACAACATTCCAAAGGACACAATCAACAGCCCGATTAACTCTGTGCGAAAGAGATGTGTCGTGCTGCAGGAGGCAAATGGGGGGGTCACACCAGATACCAAATAGTTCTGAAGCACGCCACTACCTTTTTTAAAGTAATCTCTGACCAACATATGCATATTCCCAGTCATGTGAAATCCAGATTCGTACCCGATTAATGTATTTCAATTGACTGATTTCCTTATATGAACTGTAAATTGTTGCATGTTGCATTTATATTTTTGACCATTTTAAATGGGAACCCATTACCGTAAGGTACTTAATTGTTAACCAGAAATGATTTGATATTGATATAAAAACAGCTGCATTGGGCCTTTAAAACAGCACAGCCCTGTAGAAGTGGTTTATAGCTAAAGCAATGGAGCTCAAAAGGATGAGCGCAATCTAGTAAGACTAAGGACAAGGGATGCATCTCAATAGTCCCCTCTCCTCCATGAGCACTGATCCGAGTCTGAATGTACAATATGGATGTGTGTGTTTTGGTGTCCCGTGTGTGTAAGTATGGTATGACACTGCACCTTGTTTAAGATACAAATTCTTCATTATAAAAAAAGTTTCAAGTTGGCAACGTGGCGCTCGTCCCCTCCTCCATGAGCACTGATATCAAAACACATGTTACGTGAAAGCAATATTGTGAACAGCGCAGAAGAAGAGAGTAGGAAAAACAGAGACCATTGCAATGTGCCAATGGTACAGATGTGTCTAGCCAAAATCAGTGATTGTTGAGAAGTGGAAGCTTGAACTTTAGCCAAGGGTTTACACTACCCAAAGCAAACCTTGGCCTTTGCTATTAACTGGTGAACATTGCTCTATGAATCTTCTAAGACTGGATGATTCTCTTCAGTTTTCCACCCCGAGTCACAGTTCAAACACCATTGCAAAGAATTCAAACCAGTTCCTCCAAAAGCTCAACTGGTCTCTAGCTTGCATTCGGTTGCCATCTTTGAGAGGGAGAAAATGTGCTATTGCTATGTCACCGGTTTTTCATCCATTGTTGAACTAAACTATTTCCTATACCAGGCACTACTGGATGACCGGAGAGACCTTGTTTTTGGACCATAGTGACCGAGCATTCATTTTGTTTCATGTTTTTTTTCTTCTGAGAACTAAACCCCAAAAAAATTCAGCTTTCCATCAAACAGTGATTTTTATCTGAACAACTTGTGTACCCTATTTTCTTTTTAAAAACATACTTCCACTGTATTTCCTAACAAAGAAAACATTTTTTTAAGACAGACTCACCTAATTTCAGCCTGTACCTTGTAGTTATGTTGTTGCCATGTAAGGCTGTCAGTGAACTAACGTACCGGTTTCAATATTTGTCAAATCAAAACATTGGCAACTATTAAAATATTGACTGTAGAAAGATGATGGTATTGAAGTAGAAGCGTCTCAACCAGACTATAATAAACGTTCTACCATTTGGGAACTGAGGACATTTCATTTGGATTGTTAATTGGTTTGGTTTCTATTCTTTTTCAACGTTTCCTGTTCAACTAGTTGAAGGAAAACATTTTATAAAGTTGCCAAAATGTGTACACTTACCCATTGCTGATGACCCCTGCAAATAACCTTGTCTCCCTACACCTACAGATTGTGGATGGTATAGGTAACATTATAGCTAGTGTCTGATGAATGCCAACTGAGTGAAAGTATTCTGTATGTGTTGGATATGCATGTGCTGTGAGTGATACATACTCGACTTGTAAAACATAGGTGATTCTATGGATGTGGCCTGTACTGCAGTGAGACTAGGGTCACAGGATAAGGCAGATGTAGATGTGTCAGCTTCCTTGTCCTCAACTTCTTCAGCCTCCTCTTCCTCACCCTCCTCTTCGGGCCGCTCTGCCAACAACCTCTGGGGCATCCTAGCTGACCTCTGACCCTGAGGTCAAAATATTCAGAGAGGTTGACATCAGCTTATTTGGGTTAAATGTACTCATACTATGTGAGTGATTGTGTCAGGTGTCAGCTTTATCCATTTCAAAAGGTAACAATCTCAACATACATTCTTCACCAAAACAAAACAAGGACAACATGCAGAAAAAAAAAAAAAAATCTTAGGCAGTCTCTTAACCAAAACAACCTATTTTGAACCACGGGTTACCTTAGGGCCAAGTTTGGCTGCTGCTCTCCTCTGTGGGCGTTGCTTGGTTTTAGTCTCTTTGGAGTTGGAGAGCGTCTTCATAGTGGCAGCCGCGTGCCGCAGGATGCAGTCTGTGCCGCAGTAAACGGAGTCGGGCAGGGCGTGCTTACTGCACCCTGAGCCGATGCACTGGGGTAGGGAACCGTCCAACTCCATCTCAGCCTCAGCAACCATCTCTGTCACCTCCTGCACCACAGCCTCCTAGGACCAGACTCACGTCAGCACACATCTCAAACATGCAAATAAACACCATGGTTAAAATGTATTCAAGTTTGTGCCGTACAAAGCAAGGAAAGCCATATAACACCACAAACTACAATTTATTTCCTTGCTTGCTAGCAAAGGAATCAGTGTTTTTTTGTTGTTGTTCTCACCTCGCTGGCCTGCTCCTCATGTACAAACTCCTCCTCCCCCGAGTAGGGCAGTGTCAGGCAGTCAGGGGAGCTCTGCTGGGGGTCTGGCTGGCTCTGGCACTTGTTGGTGCAGGTGGCGCAGATCCAGTCTCGTCCACTCCTCTCAAGCTTTCGGCCTTGAATCTCGCTGACGCCAACGCAGTCGCCATGGAACCACTCCAGACAATTGTCGCAGGAGATCATGAACCTGGATAAGGAATCAGAAGAGCAATAAGAAAATGTCAGCTAAAGAACAACAACTAAAATCAACAACCACAGACAATTTAGAAATAGACAGTGGCAGATGGAAAGAGCCGAGACGTAGAGTTGCTAAACCAAAAACATACGGCTTGTTTGTTTGTTTTCACAGATGAATACCGTCCAGGACAATGCTACACACATACCTTTTGTTGTGCCTCTGTCGACAGATGCAGTAAAGGGCATGGGGGTTGTAGCCCTCACTGTCCGATATGCTAGAATACTCAGACTTTTCTTCCTCGATCCTCTCCTCTTCCACCTCGTCCTTTGCCTCTGTTACATTATCATTTTGGCTAGCCTTTTCTTCTGTTGTTTCTGGATCAGACTCAAGAGGAGGCATAGAGTCTGAGCTCGACTGTTGAGAAGGAGAAGGGCTTTGAGACTCTACCACAACCTTCTCAGGACTCCTCTCCCTTTCCTCCTGAGGCTGATGCACCTGCTGCGGTTCCAACTCATTTACAAAAATAACCTCCTCTTCATCCGCAGTGCTCGACTCTGGCTCTACACCCCTACCCCTCCCACGCCCCCTACCTCTACCACGTCCTCTACCTCTCCCTCTCCCTCTTCCCCTCCCCCTCCCTCTGACCCCCCTCCCCCTGGACTCCCCTCTTCCCCTAGTGCTCAGCCGCTCCTGGAGCTGCTTCAGGGTCAGCTCATCACTGTCCTCCTCAATACTGGAGGCAACTTCCACGACCCTACTAGCCCCATAGCTAGGGGCAGGGGCAGCCATAGTTTGGGCAGGAGCAGTCATGGGCATGTAGTCCTCCTCCTTCTCCCCAAGTAGAGAAAAAGCAGTGCCAAATGCAGATCCAAAGTCCTGCCAAGAGGTGGGATCTAGGCTGCCACCTGGGCAGGGCTCTTGGGGATCTGAGGAAGGCTCTGTGTCCATTGGAATTGGGGAGGCCGTTCCAGAGTACTCCAGGTCGGCTGGGATGCTTCTTCTCCCCCCTCGCCCACGTCTTGAATAGGTCTTGGCTGGGCGGCCTCTGCCTCGACGTGTGGGTAGGGGTGGAGATTCTGGATCTTCAAGCTCATCCAATCCCACAAACTCTCTTCTGGCAACCGTGGTCCGCCTGAAGCCCCAGGTCTTTTTGAACTCGCTGATGGTCGGCCTAGCACTCCTCTCGGCCCCCTCCACCTGCTCTGCATCTATTCTGTGCTCCTCTACACCAAGGAGAACAGCAAGGATAGAAAAACAATGACAGAAAATGTATCATCATCTCCATCCAATCACATCATTTGGACAGCTAATGCACAGTCCATTACATTAAGACTAAAAGGGGAAGGAAAATAGTTAAGGTAATACCTGTATCAGTGCCAGTGATGTCATGGATCTCATTGATATCCATAAAGCCCTCCATGGTAGACCTGTCAAATTAAGATAGAAAAATACAAACGTTATCCAATCTACCAGAAATGCTGTTGATTGAAATGAAGCACATTTACACTTCGAGAGACTTGAAGAGCAGTCCATCACTTTGCATTAATCGTTAAGTCCATTGACACATGGGTGCGTCAGCATAGGTAACAAAACATCCCAATCAAAATCTGTCAGTTTAAGCTAGACATATCAGTCTTGCATGGGCTGCGTCTCAATCCAACACATCCACCGATGTCGGCCTTCCGCATCTGCGGTGGAAGGTGGGCAAGCTACAGTGGTGTTTGTCAGACCATGAGACATCCTGAAAATAGGTATTCTCAAAAAAACATCTGTAGCGTCAGAACGGTTTGGCCAACAAATTAATATGGAAAATAGATTCTCACGATGGTGTTCTCCGTTTTGCTCTATAAACATCACGGGACTCATCTGAAGTTAGTAATTGATGTGCCAACATCTGTTTGTAGCGTCCGTACTGTATAGGATACAAACTAATGGAATCCCACTGTGGAAAACGGAGATTCCAACGAGCACGATGTTCATTGTTTTGCTTTACACCTAAAAGTGTCACAGGACTCGTCTGACTGTAACCAGTACCAGTTTTAAAACAATTAATGGAATTATGAAAAGGTAGTTAGTTAGAGTGCCCCACCCACAAAAAGTACATATTTTCCTTAGCTTTCTTATATCTCCTAGATATACAGTTGAAGTCGGAAGTTTACATACACTTAGGTTGGAGTCATTAAAACTCGATTTTCAACCACTCCACATATTTTTTGTTAACAAACTATAGTTTTGGCAAGTCGGTTAGGACATCTACTTTGTGCATGACAAGGAATTTTTCCAACAATTGCTTACAGATTAGTTCACAAATAATTAACTGTTATCACAATTTCAGTGGGTCAGAAATGTACATACACTAAGTTGACTGTGCCTTTAAACAGCTTGGAAAAATCCATAAAATTATGTCATGGCTTTTGAAGCTTCTAATAGGCGAATTGAAATAATTTGTGTCAATTGGAGGTGTACCTGTAGATGTATTTCAAGGCCTACCTTCAAACTCAGTGCCTCTTTGCTCGACATCATGGGAAAATCAAAAGAAATCAGCCAAGACTTCAGAAAAAAGAATTGTAGACCTCCACAAGTCTGCTTATAAGCAATTTCCAAACGCCTGAAGGTACCACGTTCATCTGTACAAACAATAGTATGCAAGTATAAACACCATGGGACCACGCAGCCGTCATAACGCTCAGGAAGGAGACGCGTTCTGTCTCCTAGAGATGAACGAACTTTGGTGCGAAAAGTGCAAATCAATCCCAGAACAGCAGCAAAGGACCTTGTGAAGATGGAGGAAACAGGTACAAAAGTATCTATGCCCACAGTAAAACGAGTCCTATATCAACATAACCTGAAAGGCCACTCAGCAAGGAAGAAGCCAAAAGCACCAGAATACAGTTTGCAACTACACATGGGGACAAAGATCATACTTTTTGGAGAAATGTCTTCTGGTCTGATGAAACAAAAATAAAACTGTTTGGCCATATGTTTGAAGGAAAAGGGGGGATGCTTGCAAGCCGAAGAACACCATCCCAACCGTGAAGCACAGGGGTGGCAGCATCATGTTGTGGGGGTGCTTTGATCCAGGAGCGACTGGTGCACTTCACAAAATAGATGGCTTCATGAGGCAGGAAAATTATGTGGATATATTGAAGCAACATCTCAAGACATAAGTCAGGAAGTTAAAGCTTGGTCGCAAATGGGTCTTCCAAATGAACAATTACCCCAAGCATACTTCCAAAGTTGTGGCAAAATGGCTTAAGGACAACAAAGTCAAGGTATTGGAGTGGCCATCACAAAGCCCTGACCTCAATCCTATAGAACATTTGTGGGGGCAGAACTGAAAAAGCGTGTGCGAGCAAGGAAGCCTACAAACCTGACTCAGAAGAATGGGCCAAAATTCACCCAACTTATTGTAGGAAGCCTGTGGAAGGCTACCTGCAACATTTGACCCAAGTTAAACAATTTAAAGGCAATGCTACCAAATACTAATTGAGTGTATGAAAACTTCTGACCCACTGGGAATGTGATGAAATAAATAAAAGCTGAAATAAATCACTCTACTATTATTTTGACATTTCACATTCTTAAAATAAAGTGGTGATCCTAACTGACCTAAGACAGGGAATATTTACAAGGATTAAATGTCAGGAATTGTGAAAAACTGAGTTTAAATGTATTTGGCTAAGGTGTATGTAAACTTCCGACTTCAATTGTATGTGATAAGGTGGTGAAGATTTCCCAGTTAGCTGACGATACAACCCTGTTTTTGAGAAATGAAAATCAGGTTCCAGTAACCCTACATACTGTAGAGCAATTCTCTCAAGTGTCATGTTTGGTTTTGAATATTGCAAAATGTGAAATTTTACCAATATTTAGCACTTAAAAACACAGTGAGTCCTGGAATTTCTGTAAACGATGTTGTAACCTACTACTTAGGTGTCAAAATGTAAATGTATTTGGCTAAGGTGTATGTAAACCTCTGACTTCAACTGTAAGAAAGAAAAAAAAATGTAAATGTAAAAAATGTGTTGTACTTTTATTTAACTAGGGAAGCCAGTTAACAAATTCTTATTTATAATGATGGCCTGTCCTGGCAAAACCTGGACAACACTTGGCCAATTGTGTGCCGCCATATGGGACTCCCAATCATGGCCGGATGTGATACAGCCTGGATTCGAACAAGGGACTGTAGTGACGCCTCTTGGACTGAGATGCAGTGCCTTAGACCACTTCTCCACTCGGGAGCCCCGAAGTAGCCACCCGTGGCAAAGTAACAGACACATCTCAACATAAACTGTTCATAGGAGACTGCGTGAATCAGGCCTTCATGGTCAAATTGCTGCAAGGAAACCACAAATGCCTTACGATTTATTTTTAGGACTGCCTGTTTTGCCATTTCTGAATGTGTTATTCAAGGCTTTTCTATGGGATATATTAGTAAAGGCCAAACTCAATATTATTATTATTTATTTTTGTTGTTGAATTTTAGCCCTTTTTTTCCTCCCCAATTTCGTGGTATCCAATTGTTTTAGTAGCTACTATCTTGTCTCACCGCTACAACTCCCGTACGGGCTCGGGAGAGACGACGGTTGAAAGTCATGCGTCCTCCGATACACAACCCAACCAAGCCGCACTGCTTCTTAACACAGCACGCATCCAACCCGGAAGACAGCCGCACCAATGTGTCGGAGGAAACACCGTGCACCTGGCAACCTTGGTTAGCGCACACTGCGCCCGGCCCGCCACAGGAGTCACTTGTGCGCGATGAGACAGGTATATCCCTACCGGCCAAACTCTCCCTAACCCGGACGACGCTAGGCCAATTGTGCGTCGCCCCACGGACCTCCCGGTCGCGGCCGGTTACGACAGAGCCTGGGTGCGAACTCAGAGTCTCTGGTGGCACAGCTGGCGCTGCAGTACAGAGCCCTTAACCACTGCGCCACCCGGGAGTCTAAACTCAATATTTTATCAAATAATAAAAAATATACACAGTCCCAGTCAAAAGTTGACACACCTACTCATGTTCTCTTTATTTTTTACTATTTTGTACATTGTAGAATAATAGTGAAGACATCAAAACTATGAAATAACACATATGGAATCATGTAGTAACCAAAAATGTGTTAAACAAATCAAAAATATATTTTTGATTTTAGACTCTTCAAAGTAGCCACCCTTTGCCTTGATTCCAGCTTTGAACACTCTTGGCATTCTCTCAACCAGCTTCATGAGGTAGTCACTTGGAATGCATTTCAATTAACAGGTGTGCCTTGTTGAAAATGTCTTTGTGGAATTTCTTTACATCTTAATGCATTTGAGACAATCAGTTGTGTTTTTACAAGGTAGGGGTGGTACACAGAAGACAGCCCTATTTGGTCAAAGACCAAGTCCATATTATGGCAAGAACAGCTCAAATAAGCAAGCTATGATGAAACTGTCTCTCATGAAGACCGCCACAGGAAAGGATGACCCAGAGTTACCTCTGCTGCAGAGGACAAGGTCATTAGTTACCAGCCTCAGAAATTGCAGCCCAAATAAATGCTTCACAGAGTTCGAGTAACAGACACATTTCAACATCAACTGTTCATAGGAGACTGCGTGAATCAGGACTTCATGGTCCATTGCTGCAAAGAAACCACTATTAAAAGGACACCAATAATAAAGAGACTTGCTTGGGCCAAGAAACACAAGCAATGTACATTAGACCGGTGGAAATTAGTGATGCACCGATATGACAATTTTGTCCGATACCTGATATTTCCCTTCACAAAAAAAAAACCGATACCGATAACCGATTTTAAAACCGTTAAGCATTCTAGTTAGAGGTCGACCGATTATGATTTTTAAACACCGATTCCGATAATTGAAGGACAAAAAAAGTGCTCCTCTTTTCTTTTTTAAAAATATATTTGTAATAATAACAATTACAACAATACTGAATGAATACTTATTTTAACTTAACATAATACATAACTAAAATCAATTCTCTCAAATAAATAATGAAACATGTTCAATTTGGTTTAAATAATGCAAAAACAGTGTTGAGAAGAAAGTAAAAGTGCAATATGTGCCATGTAAAAAGCTAACGTTTAAGTTTCTTGCTCAGAACACGAGAATATATTAAAGCTGGTGGTTCAATTTAACATGAATCTTCAATATTCCCAGTAAGAAGTTTTAGGCTGTAGTTAATATAGGATGTGTCGACTATTTCTCTCTAAACCATTTCTATTTCATATACCTTTGACTATTGGATGTTGTTTTAGGCACTTTAGTATTGCCAGCCTAATCTCAGGAGTTGATAGGCTTGAAGTCATAAACAGTGCTGTGCTTCAAGCATTGCTAAGAGCTGCTGGCAAGCGGTAAAGTGCAGTTTGAATGCTTACGAGCCTGCTGCTCCCTACCACCGCTCAGTGCTTTATCAAATATCAAATCATAGACTTAATTATAATATAATAAATAAACACAGAAATTCGAGCCTTTGGTCATTAATATGGTCAAATCCGGAAACTATAATTTAAAAAATAATGTTTATTCTTTCAGTAAAATACGGAACTGTTTCGTATTTTATCGAACGGGTAGCAACCCTAAGTCTAGATATTGCTTTTACATTACACAACCTTCAATGTTATGTCATAATTATGTTAAATTCTGGCAAATTAATTACGGTCTTTGTTAGGAAGAAATGGTCTTCACAGTTTGCAAAGAGCCAGGCGGCCCAAACTGCTGCATATACCCTGACTCTGCATGCACTGAACGCAAGAGAAGTGACAAATTTCCTAGATAATACTGCCTGCTAACATGGATTTATTTTAACTAAATATGCAGGCTTAAAAATATACACTTCTGTGTATTGATTTTAAGAAGGGCATTGGTGTTCATGGTTAGGTACATTTGTGCAACAATTGTGCTTTTTTCGCGAATGTGCTTTTGTTAAATCATCACCAGTTTGGCGAAGTTGAAGTAGGCTGTGATTCGATGGTAAATTAACAGGCACTGCTTTGATTATATGCAACGCAGGACAAGCTAGTTAACCTAGTAATACATCAACCATGTGTAGTTAACTCGTGATTCTGTGAAGATTGATTGTTTTCAATAAGTTAAGTTTAATGCTAGCTAGCAACTTACCTTGGCTCCTTGCAGCCACAAGGTCCTTCTGATGCTGCACACGTGTAACAGGTGGTCAGCCTGCCATGCAATCTCCTTGTGGATTGTTTTGTAATCGGCCATTACCGTCATCCAAAATGGCCGATTACTGATTGTTAAGAAAACTTGAAATCGGCCATAATTAATCGGCCATCATTCACTTACTTGCTATGCTGGTTTGCTGTTCATTTGTTCAGTTGTTTAATTCTCAACCAGTATTTCTATGGACCGCCGTTTGGCTCTTTGCGTGTCAAAATATATACTATTTGACATGTCAAAAAACCTTACTTGACGTGTCAAGAATCAATGAATCACAATGATTCATCGATACGTGTTCTATGATGCTGGTAAAGTTGTCTCGCGAAACTACAGTGCTGGTCATGGAAAAAATTGCTAGCTCATGGACACAATCAATGTTCTTCCCCAAAAACATAGCAAAACAACAATCTGTTTCAGTAGCTAGAGTTCGCTAGATTACTAATCTCAGCCCCCCAAAAATTGTCCTCTCACTGTCAACTGTGTTTATTTTCAGCAAAAATAAAGTGTAAATATTTGTATGAAAATAAGATTAAACATCTGAGACATAAACTGAACAAGTTCCACAGACATGTGACTAACAAAAATGGAATAATGTGTCCCTGAACAAAGCCAATATCTGGTGTGGCCACCAGCTGCATTAAGTACTATAGTGCATCTCCTCCTCATGGACTGCACCAGATTTACCAGTTCTTGCTGTGAGATGTTACCCCACTCTTCGCCAAGGTACCTGCAAGCTCCCGGACATTTCATGGGTGAATGGCCCTAGCCCTCACCCTCCGATCCAACAGGTCAAAGACGTGCTCAATGGGATTGAGATCCGGACTCTTCGCTGGCCATGGCAGAACACTGGCATTCCTGTCTTGCAGGAAATGACGCACAGAACGAGCAGTATGGCTGATGGCATTGTCATGCTGGAGGGTCATGTCAGGATGAGCCTGCAGGAAGGGTACCACATGAGGGAGGTGGTGGTCTTCCCTGTAACGCACAGCGTTGAGATTACCTGCAATGACTACAAGCTCAGTCCGATGATGCTGTGACACACCACCCCAGACCATGACGGACCCTCCACCTCCAAAACGATCCCGCTCCAGAGTACAGGCCTCGGTGTAACGCTCATTCTTTCGACGATAAACACGAATCCGACCATCACCCCGGGTGAGAGAAAACTGCTACCCATCAATGAAGAGCACTTTTTGCCAGTCCTGTCTGGTCCAGCGACGGTGGGTTTGTGCCCATAGGCGACATTGTTGCTGGTGATGTCTGGTGAGGACCTGCCTTACCACAGGCCTACAAGCCCTCAGTCCAGCCTCTCTAGGCCTATTGCGGACAGTCTAAGCACTAATAGAGGGATTGTGTGTTCCTGGTGTAACTCGGGCAGTTGTTGGTGCCATCCTGTACCTGTCCCGCAAGTGTGATATTCGGATGTACCGATCCTCTGCAGGTGTTGTTACACGTGGTCTGCCACTGCGAGGGCGATCAGCTGTCTGTCCTGTTTCCCTATCTAAGGCGTCTCACAGTACGGACATTGCAATTTATTGCCCTGGCCACATCTGCAGTTCTCATGCCTCAGGCACGTTCACGCAGTTGAACAGGGACCTTGGGCATCTTTCTTTTGGTGTTTTTCAGAGTCAGTAGAAAGGCCTCTTTAGTGTCCTAAGTTTTCATAACTGTGACCTTAATTGCCTACCGTCTGTAAGCTGTAAACAGCTAGCTATTTATTTTTATGAACTGAAGTTCAATTTCAATAGGCAAACAAGTGGCAACCTAGCTAATACTTACAAGGATTCCTTAATCATTGCTAAGAATAATGAAAATGACTGCAGTTTCTACTGGTCATTGTTTTCAGGCTGGTTGTATTGGTGCTAGCTAGGTAGCAAGCTACCTCAGAAGTTGCGGTCGAACAAATGATGCCTTGTTGTACAGCTTTTAACAGTGCTACTGTATATTTTTTGACACGCAAAGACACATACAGAGTTCCATAGTATGTATGTCATGAAGCTAATAGCAGTGACGCTATTACTGTGTAACTCCGGTAGGGCAACATCTGAAAAATAGCGCACTTGGTAGTGTTAACCGGTGCTCGACCAGTCTGTGAAAGCCAACATCACCCACAACAGAAAACGGTTGATTTTCAAGGGCAATGAATTCCATTATCTTGGCTTTAATGGATTTCGCCTTTGAGTTGTCTCGCTGAAATGTTGTTACTCTTGTTACTCAAATGACTGCTTGACTTGTTGACTACTCGATCCACACAGCAGACATTGTGGGCTAGTTTAGGAATGCTGTGTTGCACCTATAGTGCAAAATTTTACTTGGCGTCATTACGTCATGTACCTTCATTATATAGGTATGCACGTCAGCTTGACATCGATTTTGCACATCGGCCAATACCGATGATGTTGACATTTTTAGCTAATATCGTCTGATTCTGATATGTTCACCGATATATTGTGCACCCCAAGTGGAAATCTGTCCTTTGGTCTTATGAGTTCAAATTTGAGATTTTTGGTTCCAGAATAGGTGGATGCAGAATAGGTGAACGGAGGATCTCTGCTTGTGTCGTTTCCACTGTGAAGCATGGAGGGGGTGTGTGATGGTGCTTTGCTGGTGACACTCAGTGATTTATTTAGAATTCATGGCACACTTAACCAGCATGGCTACCACAGCATTCTGCAGCGATACACCATCCCATCTGGTTTGCACTTAGTGGGACTGTCATTTGTTTTTCAACAGGACAATGACCCAACACACCTCCAGGCTGTTTAATGGCTATTTGACCAAGGAGAGTGATGGAGCTGACCTGGCCTCCTCAACCACCCGACCTCAAACCAATTGAGATGGTTTGGGATGAGTTGGACCAGAGTGAAAGAAAAGCAGTCAACAAGTGCTCAGCATATATGGGAACTCATTCAAGACTGTTGGAAACACATTCCAGGTGAAGCTGGTTGAGAGAATGCCAAGACTGCGCAAAGCTGGCATCAAGGCAAAGGGTGGCTACTTTTTTCATTACTACATCATTGCATTTTTGTGTCATTTCATAGTTTTGATGTGTTCACTATTATTCACCAATGTAGGAAACAGTAAACCATTAAGGAAAACCCTTGAGTAGCTGTGTCCAAACTTTTGACTGGTACTGAATATCTAAAGGGGTCCATAATTATTTATTTTTTTAAATAGCTGCCATCTTTAAATAACTGCCTGTGAAATCACATCACCTGATGTAAATAACTGACAGTAGCTCACTACATGACTCTTGCTAACACTGGGCCTACCTGAGCCCATAGAAATATAATTAATCATTCTGGTTCACTGGCTGGGCCGCACTAACGCCCTGTACCAGAGTTATACACAAGCCAAGTTTGAATTCAGAATCAGACAAGCATTAAAAAAAAGATGTATCTAGCTCGTAGACAAGACTATGAGCATTATGTCATGACTAGAAAGAGACATCACTTGGGTGTTCAAAAACCGTGCATCCCCCCATGTCCATAACATCAAACAAAGACCATTTCTGATCAAGTATTCCTCCCTCATTCATCCCGTAGAAAATGTGAATTTCAAGCAGGACTTGCTGTTTACTACAGAGGCTTGTAAATTATACATACAGTTAATTTTAGAAGTTGAGTTGTAACACTGACACCGCAAAAATGAAGATTAATGAGGTCTACCACTGAAATATTACATTACTGCCACTGAATGAAACCATTGTAGGCATGTAGCTAGCTAACGCTTTATCTAGTGACTAAAACAAAAGTATGCCGTTTTAAAAACTAGACACCCTCCCCCCACCTAGCAAGCTAGCTAACAAGCTAACGTTAGTTAACTTCAGTTCGTGGAATTTTTGCACTAACGTTAGCAACCTAGCTTGCTAGCCAAGCGGCGTGTGTAGTGGTATTATATCTAGCAGTATAACTACCAAACATTATTGATACAAAATTTAATTAAAATAACATACAAGCTAGCAAGCCTACCTGGCGTTAGCTAGTTAACTGGCCTATGCTATTCACAGGGTCAAGGAGCCTTACCGCGTGACAATGTTTTAATGTAATTTAATTTGGCTAGCTTGCGGCTAACTAACTGTTGTTGTAAAATATAATTGTATTAATAAATCTTACGATATTTTTTTTAAACAATAGCTAGCTACCTTACTGGTTATCCAGTTGTGTTCTGTCGTAGGAAAACGTCTACACAGCCTTCCATTTTGTCTTCTCCTCCACTGTGTTGTTGTGTTCACGACAACTTGGAACTACGAAATCTCCGGTCTACGACCTCAGTGCGTTCAAGACAACTGGGACCGCGGAAAAAACGAGCAACGATTTGTAATTTTTTTTTGAATGGTCATCCAAATCGAAATTTATGCTGCGTTCATAACCAAGTGGGAAGGTGATAATAACCAGTTGTGAAGTTGTAAATACAAGTTGAATGCATTCACATGCTTTGAAATCCATGAGAAACATGATTGGCTAATGGCAAATACGCTGTGTCAACCATAAACTAAAAGTACAGCTAGGGGTGAAATAAGTATAGCCAGTTATAAGTGTAATGTCTTAGCAGATTATAAGAAAAGGCAATCAGTTTAAAGTGGAGAAGGAATGTAACATCTACTGTTACAGGAAACTCACTCTACATCTAAAGATGAAGTTGCGTGAAAAAAAGACTGGGGTGGTGAAATAATTTTCTATCATGGACAAAGGAACTCAAAAAAGGTAATGATACTAATTAACAATGATTTTGATCTGAATGTGTAAACTGTCAGGAAAGATCCGCAAGGAAGATGATTTGGCTTATGGCTGAAAGGCCTGGAGGAAAAGAGATTGAGGATTTTTTTGTGCTATTTTTGCATATTGAAGACATTTAATGTTTCGGAAATGGGGGAGAGTAGTACGGACGAAGTGGAGGAAATTGTGAAAAAGTTGGTGAAGCAACAGTTGTGCTGGAATGCCAACAATATGGGTGTCAGTTCTGATGGTATGGAGCGGGAAGATGAGGGTCAAGGACCGGAATGATAGTGGAAAGACATAGAAAGAAGAGAGATCATTATACAGAAAGCCGTAGAGCATCTAGTAGAGAAAGCATAAAGAGGGCCAATGAAGCAAAAGTAATAATGTGTTGCAGTGGAAAGTGGTGATAGTGTTTGATGAGACAACAGGGCCTCATTTACACCAAATCTGACCAACTAATGCCGCAGAGAAAGAGGTAGATGAAGTCAAATTAGCTTGGTTCATTGGAAATGGTAGATTGTTAATATTGTTTGCTTTGTAGCCAGGCTCATCATGAGAAGATTCTGAAAATGGAAAAGCTTAATGGGAAGAAGATTAAAAGCCTTGTCCCTGGTGCTTATGCTAGATTGCGGGGAGTCATCACTGGATTTCCCATATCTATGTCCATAGATAACATTGAAGAAAATGTGAAGAGAGGAAGAGTGATTGAAGCCAAAAGGTTGACCAGTAGAAAATATTGCGCTCATGAATGTGCAGTGTTAAAGGACACTTTGATCATGAATAAAAGTAGAAATGCCAGGGTGAAGGTTATTGTGGAGATGGCAAAAGAGATATTGGGCGTAACAGATATTACTGTTGAAATGGTTGTTGATATGCTGAGCAATCCTAAGGGTGGAGTGTTTCAGCAATATATAGATGGAGTAAGGGAGTGGGGAGGGGTTTTGGGATGGGGGGGTAGAAGTTAGTAGGGATTTATTTGGTTTTTATTATATTTTCATGGCAGTACAGAATTGGCCAGATCATGATTGATCGTACAATCCAGCACAGTAAGTGGCAGCATGCACTTAAATGATTGTTTGCGGACCGCCATGATATCATAGAAGAAGAAGAAGAAGAAGAAGAAGAAGAAGATTTGGCTCATTAATCTATATGGTCCAAATCAGGATGATCCAAACTTCTTCCAAAATATTCATACCAATCTATTGAACTTACAGGCAACAAACGATCAAATCATTATGGTGGGAGGCTATAACAGTGTTAAGTACCTCAATGAACCGTGAAGGAAATCACACTACAAACTATCATCCTCGTGCCCTTAAGGAGTTTACAAATATCATGGACACATTAGAACTAGCGGATAGCATACATGTGGAGACAAAACAAATGACATTCTTGTCTCTTTCTCTCTGGCACCAAAGGTTAAAGAAAGTATTAATAGGAGACAGAATGTGATCGGACCATCATCTAATTGGTCCTCACATAACTCTTACACAATTTCCACTTGGCCGGGGATATTGGACATTTTGATTAAAGTCTACTGGAGGACAATTGTTTCTTAATTAGGGCTAGGCCCCTTTTTTCTCAATTTCTGTCTGAATGACGTGCCCAAAGTAAACTGCCTGTAGCTCAGGCCCTGAAGCCAGGATATGCATATAATTGGTACCATTGGAAAGAAAACACTTTGAAGTTTGTAGAAGTGTTTTAAAAATGTAGGAGAATATAACACAATAGATATGGTGGGAGAAAATCCAAAGGAAAACCAACCAGAATTCTTTTGGGGAGAGAGACCATCCTCTTAGAAATGCAAGACAAAGGTCATATTGTAAATTAGCTCCCTGGATGTAATTCCTATGGTTCAACAGGGTGTCAGCAGTCTATGTTCAAGGTTTTCAGGCTTGTAACGTCAAAAACGAATAAGAAATAACCGTTTTGGAAATCCGTGTTTGCGCGCGGCATGAAGACAATACGCACTTGCTAAAATCGGGTTCCTATTGAACATACATATTCTTTCAGAAATAAATATTATAGTTTGATTACATTTTAGGATATCTGAGGAGTAAATAGAAATGTATTTTCACTTGTTGAACCAAAGTTTAGGGGTAGATTTTCGGATTCCTTTCTCTGCAAGTTGAACGAGTGGATTACTCAAATCAATGGCACCAACTAAACTTGACTTTTTGGGATATAAAGAAGGATTTTATCTAACAAAACGACACTACATGTTATAGCTGGGACCCTTTGGATGACAAATCAGAGGAAGATTTTCAAAAAGTAAGTGAATATTTCATCTTTATATGTGAATGTATGAAAACTGAAACGCTGGAAAAATATTTTGATGTGGGGCGCTGTCCTCAAACAATTGCATGGCATGTTTTCGCTGTAATAGCTACTGTAAATCGGACAGTGCAGTTAGATTAACAAGAATTTAAGCTTTCAGCCAGTATAAGACACTTATACAGTGCCTTGCGAAAGTATTCGGCCCCCATGAACTTTGCGACCTTTTGCCACATTTCAGGCTTCAAACATAAAGATATAAAACTGTATTTTTTTGTGAAGAATCAACAACAAGTGGGACACAATCATGAAGTGGAACGACATTTATTGGATATTTCAAACTTTTTTAACAAATCAAAAACTGAAAAATTGGGCGTGCAAAATTATTCAGCCCCCTTAAGTTAATACTTTGTAGCGCCACCTTTTGCTGCGATTACAGCTGTAAGTCGCTTGGGGTATGTCTCTATCAGTTTTGCACATTGAGAGACTGAAATTTATTCCCATTCCTCCTTGCAAAACAGCTCGAGCTCAGTGAGGTTGGATGGAGAGCATTTGTGAACAGCAGTTTTCAGTTCTTTCCACAGATTCTCGATTGGATTCAGGTCTGGACTTTGACTTGGCCATTCTAACACCTGGATATGTTTATTTTTGAACCATTCCATTGTAGATTTTGCTTTATGTTTTGGATCATTGTCTTGTTGGAAGACAAATCTCCGTCCCAGTCTCAGGTCTTTTGCAGACTCCATCAGGTTTTCTTCCAGAATGGTCCTGTATTTGGCTCCATCCATCTTCCCATCAATTTTAACCATCTTCCCTGTCCCTGCTGAAGAAAAGCAGGCCCAAACCATGATGCTGCCACCACCATGTTTGACAGTGGGGATGGTGTGTTCAGGGTGATGAGCTGTGTTGCTTTTACGCCAAACATAACGTTTTGCATTGTTGCCAAAAAGTTCAATTTTGGTTTCATCTGACCAGAGCACCTTCTTCCACATGTTTGGTGTGTCTCCCAGGTGGCTTGTGGCAAACTTTAAACAACACTTTTTATGGATATCTTTAAGAAATGGCTTTCTTCTTGCCACTCTTCCATAAAGGCCAGATTTGTGCAATATACGACTGATTGTTGTCCTATGGACAGAGTCTCCCGCCTCAGCTGTAGATCTCTGCAGTTCATCCAGAGTGATCATGGGCCTCTTGGCTGCATCTCTGATCAGTCTTCTCCTTGTACGAGCTGAAAGTTTAGAGGGACGGCCAGGTCTTGGTAGATTTGCAGTGGTCTGATACTCCTTCCATTTCAATATTATCGCTTGCACAGTGCTCCTTGGGATGTTTAAAGCTTGGGAAATCTTTTTGTATCCAAATCCGGCTTTAAACTTCTTCACAACAGTATCTCGGACCTGCCTGGTGTGTTCCTTGTTCTTCATGATGCTCTCTGCGCATTTAACGGACCTCTGAGACTATCACAGTGCAGGTGAATTTATACGGAGACTTGATTACACACAGGTGGATTGTATTTATCATCATTAGTCATTTAGGTCAACATTGGATCATTCAGAGATCCTCACTGAACTTCTGGAGAGAGTTTGCTGCACTGAAAGTAAAGGGGCTGAATAATTTTGCACGCCCAATTTTTCAGTTTTTGATTTGTTAAAAAAGTTTGAAATATCCAATAAATGTCGTTCCACTTCGTGATTGTGTCCCACTTGTTGTTGATTCTTCACAAAAAAATACAGTTGTATATCTTTATGTTTGAAGCCTGAAATGTGGCAAAAGGTCGCAAAGTTCAAGGGGGCCGAATACTTTCGCAAGGCACTGTATGTACCTAAATGTTCAAAATCCATAATATTTATGATTATTTATTTGAATTACGTGCCCTCAAATTTCACCGGAAGTTGTCAAAATAATCTAGAACTGATTTTTTCCCCAGCACAATATAGGTTCAGCAAATCCCATTATTGTTGTATCTTTAAATGTACATTCAGAGGTCATTCAATTCAATATGCATCAGTAAAGAAAAAGCAGTTTTGGTCTAAAGAGACTAAAAAGGGAAATACAGGAACTAACAGTATATTTTTTTATGAATACATCTCTTGATGCTCCTGGACACATCATCAGTGATGTAACCTGGAGTCATAGGGTGTTTCGGGTCTTACAACATCAGATACCCTCACCCAGGCGACTCAGCCGAGTTTGACCATACCCCAACTGGTGTCCAGGTGGCATTACGCTGCTTCCTATGGATCTCCTCTCTTGATCCAGAGCCATCTTAAAGCTTTTTCAGCTGCCTCGATGGTGTTACTGATGGCGCTCCTCCTCTCCGCTCTATTGACGCAGAGTGTGCTGTAGGCTCTACAGAGGGATTGACTAGCAAAACCCCTGCAGCCTACCACGATAGGCAAGCAACTAACCTTTCAACCCTGCTTACGACAGTCGATGACCAGTCCCCCATACTTGGCCCTTCTCCTCTCGTATGCCTCCTTCAAGACGATCTTCCAGAGGGACTTTTAGCTCCAGAATAATGATGGTCTTCCTGGACTCTGAGACCAGGGTTATGTCTGGTCTCAGGGTTGCCTTGACAATGTGCTGCAGGAACATGAGCAGCTTCTCCAGGTCTGTTGTCAGCTGCCAGTTCTGAGGAGAAGCCTGCTGGTGGTTCAGATTTTGAGCCTGGCTGCTCTCCAGCTCGAACGAAAGTGGTCTTCTGACAGGTGGGCCAAGCTTGCTTACTCTTGTCAAATCCTGTGCAGATTGTTTCTGCTATTGTCTTGAGAACCTGGTCATGGCGCCAGTTGGTAGTGTCGTACCGGGAGGTTGAGATGGTTCCCAGACCAGCTCTTCCCAGGGTCACTGCTACCACAAGGACACTGTGGCACAACTGAGACTCAGCTTGCAGCACGGCTTCCTCTGCTTTCAATTTCTTCCCTGTCTTAACAACTACCCCCGCTTGGGCCACTTTTGGGTCACTCAACTCCCTGTATTGCCTCACTTCCCTCGCCTGAGAGTCCTTGAACTCCTCTTCCAGGGACTTCAGGGGCAGCCTCAGATGGGGACTTCGTAGATGAGCAGAGGCCAGAGTATCCCCTAGAGCAGGGGTGGGCAACTCCAGTCCTCAAGGGCCTGATTGGTGTCTCACTTTTTCTCCATCCCTAGCAAACACAGCTGATTAATCAAATTGCATTCTAAACTGTGAAACCAATCAGGCCCTCGAGGACTGGAATTGCCCACCCCTGCCCTAGATAAAGCCATGCTGATGCATGCACGCCTTGAACTTGTCTGGAAGTCCTGACCGGTCAGCATGCTCTCCAACTCTTGACAGGTGGCCTGGATTGATGTTGTGTCTTTCAGGCTACTGTTGAACACCTTGCCAAGGCTCTTCACTGGCTTTTCCAGGATGGTGGGGATCAGTGTTCCTGCTATAATGAAGCAGAATCTATCTATGTCCTTGGCCTTCTTCAACACCATTCACCTCGAATTTGTTGGCTTGAAGCTCATTCTCGCCCATCCAATCAGCTTTTTCAACCCTTGCTGAATCCACCTGCTTCCTGGCACTGACTTTGTGGTGACTGCCAGGTCGTCCATAAAAGCTCTGATTGGTGGTTGTTGCACCCCAGATTTGGTTCAGAGGCTTCAGCTTCAGCAGACTTCATAATCATGTTCATCGCCAGGGCAAACAGGATCACAGAGATGGTGCAGCCTGTGATGATTCCCACTTCCAGTCTGTGCCACTCTGATGTTGCTGACCGTGATGAGACTCTCATGCTGAACCTGTCATAGTAGTCCAGGATGAGATCTGCCACTTGGTCTGGGACATGGTGTTTTATCATTGCCAGCTTGTGAGGGATCGATCCGTAGGCATTGGCAAGGTCAAGCCAGAACACTGCCAAGTCACCCTTGTTCTATCGTGCTTCTTTGATGAGCTGGGTCAACACACCTGGTACTTTTGCAATGTCTCCCTTTTGGACAGATGTATCGATGTAGTCATTCTTAGAGAGGAAGTCTGCCAGCCACCTGGCTACAATGCTGAAGAAAATCTTCCCTTCGACACTTAGCAAGGAGATGATCCTGAATTGGTTGATTCTCTCTGAATCTTCTTGCTTCGGGATCCAAACTCTTTCGGAGAATCTCAACTGCTGTGCAACCTTGCCTCTCCTCCAGAGGACCTTAAGGATCTTCCCGAGTAACAGAGGACAGTACTTGTAGACCTTGTACGGGACTCCGCTTGGTCCAGGAGCTGAGCTAGACCTTGCCCTCTTCACAACGTCCTGTACCTCTTTCAGAAATAGCTCCCTGTTGTCGAACTCTGTGACTGGTACTAGTGGGTGTATCAAGATATTGCACTGCCCCATCTCCTGCTCCTTGTCGGGGTCACTGTATGTGCTCTGGATGTGCTAGTCAATCTCCTCTTTGGAACAAACCAAGTTCCCACTGCGCTACTGTCCTAGTAGCTGCTTTGTGAAACCAAAGGGATTGGCTATAAAGGCAGTTCACATCTTGGCTCTTTCTTTCCACCGTCTTCTATGCCATTCAGCCCTACGCATAGTCAATATCTTCTTTCTCAAGATGCTCCGTAGCTCTGCCAAGGGTGGCCGTTGCTCATCACTGGCCTCCTTGTGCTGTTTCTTGAGGATATTCAGTTCCTGCCTGATCTTGTGGATTTTCGCAGCTCTCTGGTTCATGGTGTACAGTGTTCTAACAGGCCTCTGCTCCACTGTGCCAAACCTTTCCTCTGATAGGCTGACTAAGATTGTCATCATACTTTGTAGCCTCCTGTCTGCACCTTCCTTTTCTGTTGCTTCCAGCACCTTGTCTGCATCCTCGTCAAACTGTTGCCACACTGTTGTCTTGCAGGTTTGCGGCCATTTGATTCAAACCTTCTCCGATGGTCTTCCAGGAGGGTCTTGTTGCGACACATGGAGGCTCCGGGCTCTTTGGTGTGACTCTGGGCCTGGCTCCTCCTGCGTCTCACCAGGTTCGCTACCTGTGTGTTGTGTCGCTACTACCTCCTCTAGACATTTAATCTAAAATTTATTAATTGTAAGGCCTCTGGCATTCTTGCAGACCTTTCCAAACACACATATTCCATGGTCGTATTCAGTTGTCCGTTTCAATGCATCATTAGCCTTCGGTTCGTCAGATTGGGGAACTCATTCTCCCTCCTCTCAGGCTCCCATGGGGATATGTTTCCATGTGTCGATCTGTAGCTTAGTTTGCGTCTCCTCCGCACGGAGGAAGTGGTTTTGTTTGCCAACCCTCCCTGCCCCGGTTGCAGTCTTTCCAAGCTGTCCACAGTACAGGTAGATTGCAATAAAAACGGTACGATAGAGGCACAAAACAAGCTAGAGGAAAAGCAAAAAGAACTGGAGGACCGACCATATTCAAGAACAATCTAATGTAATAAATTACAAAAATAAAGCAAACTAGATGGAGTATGTCGAAAAATGCATCACATTTTTCCTTAATAATCTTCAACACAGGAAAGCCACCAAAAATAATGGGTAGAAACTCACTACTAAAGACAGTCATTTAGGACTCTCCAACTTATTTTAAAAAAAGAGGAAGCTAAATATTTTAAGCAGATGTTTTCTTTTCAGTCTCTCCCACTGAATGATGATTACAGTAAGGATTTTATTTCCTAATAAATAAATGAATGAGTTAACAAATCCCTAAAAAGATCAGTGCGAAGGCCAAATTACAGAGAAATAACTTTGAGGCTATTAAATCCTTTCAGTCTGGAAAAACTCCAAGGCTTCATGGTATACCGGTAAAGGTACAGTATATCAACTATTTTTTTGATGTACTCAAAGCTCAATTTTTAGGTTGCTTTAACTAGTCTGTCAGGTACTCAGCAAGAAGGTCTGATTTCACTGTTCCTAAAAATCAAATCAAATCAAATCAAATTGTATTTGTCACATACACATGGTTAGCAGATGTTAATGCGAGTGTAGCGAAATGCTTGTGCTTCTAGTTCCGACAATGCAGTAATAACCAACAAGTAATCTAACTAACAATTCCAAAACTACTGTCTTATACACAGTGTAAGGGGATAAAGAATATGTACATAAGGATATATGAATGAGTGATGGTACAGAGCAGCATAGGCAAGATACAGTAGATGATATCGAGTACAGTATATACATATGAGATGAGTATGTAAACAAAGTGGCATAGTTAAAGTGGCTAGTGATACATGTATTACATAAGGATGCAGTCGATGATATAGAGTACAGTATATACGTATGCATATGAGATTAATAATGTAGGGTATGTAAACATTATATAAGGTAGCATTGTTTAAAGTGGCTAGTGATATATTTACATCATTTCCCATCAATTCCCATTATTAAAGTGGCTAGAGTTGAGTCAGTGTCAGTGTCAGTGTGTTGGCAGCAGCCACTCAATGTTAGTGGTGGCTGTTTAACAGTCTGATGGTCTTGAGATAGAAGCTGTTTTTCAGTCTCTCGGTCCCAGCTTTGATGCACCTGTACTGACCTCGCCTTCTGGATGATAGCGGGGTGAACAGGCAGTGGCTCGGGTGGTTGATGTCCTTGATGATCTTTATGGCCTTCCTGTAACATCGGGTGGTGTAGGTGTCCTGGAGGGCAGGTAGTTTGCCCCCGGTGATACGTTGTGCAGACCTCACTACCCTCTGGAGAGCCTTACGGTTGTGGGCGGAGCAGTTGCCGTACCAGGCGGTGATACAGCCCGCCAGGATGCTCTCGATTGTGCATCTGTAGAAGTTTGTGAGCGCTTTTGGTGACAAGCTGAATTTCTTCAACCTCCTGAGGTTGAAGAGGCGCTGCTGCGCCTTCTTCACGATGCTGTCTGTGTGAGTGGACCAATTCAGTTTGTCTGTGATGTGTATGCCGAGGAACTTAAAACTTGCTACCCTCTCCACTACTGTTCCATCGATGTGGATAGGGTGGTGTTCCCTCTGCTGTTTCCTGAAGTCCACAATCATCTCCTTAGTTTTGGTGACGTTGAGTGTGAGGTTATTTTCATGACACCACACTCCGAGGGCCCTCACCTCCTCCCTGTAGGCCGTCTCGTCGTTGTTGATAATCAAGCCTACCACTGATGTGTCGTCTGCAAACTTGATGATTGAGTTGGAGGCGTGCATGGCCACGCAGTCGTGGGTGAACAGGGAGTACAGGAGAGGGCTCAGAACGCACCCTTGTGGGGCCCCAGTGTTGAGGATCAGCGGGGAGGAGATGTTGTTGCCTACCCTCACCACCTGGGGGCGGCCCGTCAGGAAGTCCAGTACCCAGTTGCACAGGGCGGGGTCGAGACCCAGGGTCTCGAGCTTGATGACGAGCTTGGAGGGTACTATGGTGTTGAATGCCGAGCTGTAGTCGATGAACAGCATTCTCACATAGGTATTCCTCTTGTCCAGATGGGTTAGGGCAGTGTGCAGTGTGGTTGAGATTGCATCGTCTGTGGACCTATTTGGGCGGTAAGCAAATTGGAGTGGGTCTAGGGTGTCAGGTAGGGTGGAGGTGATATGGTCCTTGACTAGTCTCTCAAAGCACTTCATGATGACGGATGTGAGTGCTACGGGGCGGTAGTCGTTTAGCTCAGTTACCTTAGCTTTCTTGGGAACAGGAACAATGGTGGCCCTCTTGAAGCATGTGGAAACAGCAGACTGGTATAGGGATTGATTGAATATGTCCGTAAACACACCGGCCAGCTGGTCTGCGCATGCTCTGAGGGCGCGGCTGGGGATGCCGTCTGGGCCTGCAACCTTGCGAGGGTTAACACGTTTAAATGTCTTACTCACCTCGGCTGCAGTGAAGGAGAGACCGCATGTTTTCATTGCAGGCCGTGTCAGTGGCACTGTATTGTCCTCAAAGCGGGCAAAAAAAATATTTAGTCTGCCTGGGAGCAAGACATCCTGGTCCGTGACTGGGCTGGATTTCTTCCTGTAGTCCGTGATTGACTGTAGACCCTGCCACATGCCTCTTGTGTCTGAGCCGTTGAATTGAGATTCTACTTTGTCTCTGTACTGATGCTTAGCTTGTTTAATAGCCTTGCGGAGGGAATAGCTGCACTGTTTGTATTCAGTCATGTTACCAGACACCTTGCCCTGATTAAAAGCAGTGGTTCGCGCTTTCAGTTTCACACGAATGCTGCCATCAATCCACGGTTTCTGGTTAGGGAATGTTTTAATCGTTGCTATGGGAACGACATCTTCAATGCACGTTCTAATGAACTCGCACACCGAATCAGCGTATTCGTCAATGTTGTTATCTGACGCAATACGAAACATCTCCCAGTCCACGTGATGGAAGCAGTCTTGGAGTGTGGAGTCAGCTTGGTCAGACCAGCGTTGAACAGACCTCAGCGTGGGAGCCTCTTGTTTTAGTTTCTGTCTGTAGGCAGGGATCAACAAAATGGAGTCGTGGTCAGCTTTTCCGAAAGGGGGGCGGGGCAGGGCCTTATATGCGTCGCGGAAGTTAGAGTAACAATGATCCAAGGTCTTTCCACCCCTGGTTGCGCAATCGATATGCTGATAAAATTTAGGGAGTCTTGTTTTCAGATTAGCCTTGTTAAAATCCCCAGCTCCAATGAATGCAGCCTCCGGATAAATCGTTTCCAGTTTGCAGAGAGTTAAATAAAGTTCATTCAGAGCCATCGATGTGTCTGCTTGGGGGGATATATACGGCTGTGATTATAATCGAAGAGAATTCTCTTGGTAGATAATGCGGTCTACATTTGATTGTGAGGAATTCTAAATCAGGTGAACAGAAGGATTTGAGTTCCTGTATGTTTCTTTCATCACACCATGTCACGTTAGTCATAAGGCATACGCCCCCGCCCCTCTTCTTACCAGAAAGATGTTTGTTTCTGTCGGCGCGATGCGTGGAGAAACCCGCTGGCTGCACAGCCTCGGATAGCGTCTCTCCAGTGAGCCATGTTTCCGTGAAGCAAAGAACGTTACAGTCTCTGATGTCCCTCTGGAATGCTACCCTTGCTCGGATTTCATCAACCTTGTTGTCAAGAGACTGGACATTGGCAAGAAGAATGCTAGGGAGTGGTGCACGGTGTGCCCGTCTCCGGAGTCTGACCAGAAGACCGCCTCGTTTCCCTCTTTTTCGGAGTCGTTTTTTTGGGTCGCTGCATGGAATCCACTCCGTTGTCCTGTTTGTAAGGCAGAACACAGGATCCGCGTCGCAAAAAAACATATTCTTGGTCGTACTGATGGTGAGTTGACGCAAGAACTTGTCTGGCCTCTGGATTAAAACCCAATTATGGCGTGCACCATATTACGTATTGTATCTTTAAAATATACAACTTTTACATTACCCTGCAGTTTACCTATAAAATGGGCTGATGATAAGGTGTCCATGCAGTGCCTTAACATCTTATGGCTGGGGGCAGTATTGAGTAGCTTGGATGAATAAGGTGCCCAGAGTAAATTGCCTTCTACTCAGTCTCAGAAGCTAAGATATGCATATTATTAGTATATTTGGATAGAAAACACTCTAAAGTTTCTAAAACTGTTTGAATGATGTCTGTGAGTATAACAGAACTCATATGGCAGGCAAAAACCTGAGAACAAATCCAACCAGGAAGTGGGAAATCTGAGGTTTGTAGTTTTTCAACTCTTGTCCTATCGAATACACAGTGGGATATTGGTCATATTGCACTTCCTATGGCTTCCACTAGATGTCAACAGTCTTTAGAACCTTTTTTGATGCTTCTACTGTGAAGTGGGGCCGAATGAGAGGGGAATGAGTCAGGGCTCTGGCAGAGTGCCATGAGCTGACCATGCTCGTTCACGTGAGAGCGAGCTCTGTTCCATTGCATTTCTACAGATAAAGGAATTCTCCAGCTGGAACATTATTGAAGATTTATGTTAAGAAAGTATTCACAACCCTTTACTTTTTCCACATTTTGTTGTTACAGCCTGAATTTAAAATGTATACAATTTTGATTTTGTGTCACTGATCTACATACAATACCCCATCATGGTCAAAGTGAATTTGTGTTGTTGTTGAAATGTCTTGAGTCCATTCTGTGTTCAATAATAGTAGTTAACATGATTTTTTAACAATGACCACATCTCTGTAGACCACACACAATTATCTGTAAGACCCATTAATTGAGGAGGGAATTTCAAGCACAGATTCAACCACAAAGAGAGGTTTTTCAAGGCCTCGTAAAGAAGGTAGGTGTAAAAAATATATATAAAAAAATAAACCTTAATATCCCTTTGAGCATGGTGAAGTTATTAATTAGACTTTGGATGGTGAAACAATACAGCCAGTCACTACAAAGATACAGGCGTCCTTCCTAACTCACTAGCCGGAGAGGAAGGAAATTGCTCAGGGATTTCACCATGAGGCCAAAGGTGATTTTAAAACAGTTACAGAGTTGAATGGTTGTGATATGAGAAAACTGAGAATGGATCAACAACATTGTAGATACCTTACAATATTAACCTTAATCACAATTTGAAAAGATGACACCTGTACATAATATAAATACTCCAAAACATGCAACCTGTTTGTAACAAGGCACTTAAGTAATACTGTAAAAAATGTGGCAAAGAAATTAACTTTTTGTCCTGAATACAAAGCACTATGTTGGGGGTAAATCCAACACAACACATCTGTGAGGACCGATGCTGGAGACGAGAAGCAAGTACAGGGAGTGAACATTTAATGGAAAACGGACATCAAACAAAACAAGAACAGCGTCTGGACAGGGGGAACAAAATTACCTTACGACAATAATGCTGACACGGGGAACAAAACTGAGGAACAGACAGATATAGAGAAGGCGGTCAACAACGTAAAGGAGTCCAGGTGAGTCCAATGATCGCTGATGCGTGTAATTATGGTGACATGAGTGCGTAATGAAGGGCCCTCAAGCGCCAGATAGGGGGAGCGGGAGCAGGCGTGACAGTACCTCACCATCTAGGGGCGCCACCCGGCATCCCATCGGAGCAAGCCTGACGGGCCGGCCGAGGCATGACAGATATGGAGGGGGCGGTCAACAACGTAAAGGAGTCCAGGTGAGTCCAATGAGTGCTGATGCGTGTAATTATGGTGATATGTGTGCGTAATGAAGGGCCCTCAAGCACCAGATAGGGGGAGTGGGAGCAGGCGTGACAGTACCTCACCATCTAGGGGCGCCACCCGGCGTCCCACCTGGGCGAGCCTGACGGGCCGGCCAAGGCATGGGCGCTGGACAAGCCGGCTGAGGTATATAAGCCCGACGAGCCGGCTGAGGCGTGGGAGCCCGACGGGCCGGCTGAGGAGTGAGAGCCCGACGGGCCGGCTGAGGAGTGGGAGCCCTACGGGTCGGCTGAGGCGTGGGAGCCCAACGAGCCAGCTGAGGCATGACATGGGATGGGAGCCTGCCGAGCCAACCGAAGCAAGGAAACCTCTCGAGCCAGCTAAGGCGTGGAAGCCCTACGAGCCAGCTGAGGCACCCCTGGTTCCATCGGTGGTGGCACCCGGACCCAACGTCACCACCAACAACAAAAAACAAGAAATCTCTGATGCTTCAAATAGTGGTGTCAGCATTCTGTGAGGACCAATGCTGGAGACGAGAAGCAAGTATTTGTTACTTTTATTTCTTACTTTTTTTGGTATTTTTCTTAAAACTGTATTGTTGCTTAAGGGCTTGTAAGTGAGCATTTCACTGTAATACACCTGTTGTATTTGGTGCATGTGACAAATTAAATTTGAAGTACAGGGAGTGAACATTTAATGGAGAACGGACATCAAACTAAACAAGAACAGCGTCTGGACAGGGGGAACTAAACAACATTACAACAATAATGCTGACTCAAGGAACAAAACTGAGGATCAGACAGGTATAGAGGGGACAATCAACAACAAGGAGTCCAGGGGAGTCCAATGAGCGCTGATGCGTGTAATGATGGTGACAAAAATGCGTAATGAAGGGCAGCCTGACAGCCTCGAACGCCAGAAAGGGGGAGTGGAAGCAGGTGTGACAACATCACTGAGTACCACTCTTCATATTTTCAGGCATGGTAGTGGCTGCATCATGTTATGGGTATGCTTCTCATCGGCAAGGACTAGGGAGTTTTTTAGGATGAAAAGAAGGAGACAGCACAGACAAAATACTACAGGAAAAACTGGTTTAATCTTCTTTCCAACAGACACTGGGAGACAAATTCACCTTTCAGCAGGACAATGACCTACATCACAAGGCCAAATCTACACTGGAGTTGCCTACCAAGATGACTTTGAATGTTCTTTAGTGGCCTAGTTGCAGTTTTGACACGGCTTGAAAATCTATAGCAAGACTTGAAAATTGCTTTCTAGCAATGATCAACAAACAACATGACAGAGCTTGAACAATTTAAAAAATAATAATGGTCAAATATTGTACAATCCAGATGTGCAAAGCTCTTGGACTTACCCCAAAAGACAAAGCTTTTATAGCTGCCAAAGGTGTTTCTAGCATGTATTGTCTCAGGGGGGTGAATTCAAATCAAATCAAATTAAACTTTAATTGTCACATGTCCCGAATACAACAAGTGTAGACTTTACCATGAAATGTTTACTTACGAGTCCTTAAAACAACAGTGTAGTTCACAAATAGATAAGAACATATTTACCAAGTAGACTAAAAAAAAGTTTTTTTTTTTTTAAGTAGCACAATAAGAATAACAATAATAACGAGGCTATATACAAGGGGCACCGGTACCGAGTCAGTGTGCGGGGGTACAGGTTAGTTGAAGTAATTTATACATGTAGGTGGGGGTGAAAAGTGCAAATCAATCCCAGAACAACAGCATAGGACCTTGTGAAGATGCTGGAGGACTGCTGATGCTGAAGCCACTGCTCCAAAACCGTCATTAAAAAAAGCCAGACTACGGTTTGCTGCATATGGGGACAAAGATCATACGTTTCGGAGAAATGTCCTCTGGTCTGATGAAACAAAACTAGAACTGTTTGGCCATAATGACCATCGTTACATTTGGAGGAAAAATGGGGAGGCTTGTAAGCCGAAGAACACCATCCAAACCGTGAAGCACGGGGGTGGCAGCATCATGTTGTGGGGGTGCTTTGCTGAAAGAAGGACTGGTGAACTTCACAAAATAAAAGGCATCATGAGGCAGGAAAATTATGTGGATATATTGAAGCAACATCTCAAGACATCAGTCAGGAAGTTAAAACTTGGTCGCAAATGGATCTTCCAAATGAACAATGACCCCAAGCATACTTCCAAAGTTGTGGCAAAATGGCTTAAAGACAACAAAGTCAAGGTATTGTAGTGGCCAGCACAATGCCCTGACCTCAATCCTATAGAAAATGTGTGGGCAGAACTGAAAAAGTGTGTGCAAGCAAGGAGGTCTACAAACCTGACCTGGAATGGGCCAAAATTCACCCAACTTATTGTGGGAAGCTTGTGGAAGGCTACCCAAAACGTTTGACCAAAGTTAAAGAATTTAAAGGCAATGCTACCAAATACTAATGGAGTGTATGTAAACTTCTGACCCAGTGGGAATGTGATGAAAGAAATAAAAGCTGAAATAAATCCTTCTCTTTACTATTATTCTGACATTTCACATTCTTAAAATAAAGTAGTGATCCTTAATTGCCCATAGACAGGGAATATTTACTTGGATTAAATGTCAGGAATTGTGAAAAACTGAGTTTAAAAGTATTTGGCTAAGGTGTATGTAAACTTCTGACTTCAATTATATGTGATAAGGAGGTGAAGATTTCCCAGTTAGCTGACGATACAACCCTGTTTTTGAGAAATGAAAATCAGGTTCCAGTAACCCTACATACACTAGAGCAATTCTCTCAAGTGTCATGTTTGGTTTTGAATATTTCAAAATGTGAAATTTTACCACTTAAAGCACTTTTAGCACTTAAAGACACAGTGAGTCCTGACATTTCTGTCAACGATGTTGTAACCTACTCAAAACTACCCGAAATACTAATGAAATTAAAGATATTAATGTCAATCCCTTAATTAAATCTATAGAAAATACATTTTATTCATGGTTGGCAAGAGATGTATCTCTTCAGGGTAGAGTTCTCCTGTTAAAGGCAGAGGGTTTATTCAAACTTCTTATCTTGTTATATCTTTAGAGATTCCCAAGTTTACGTGTACCACTCTCGACAAATTATTATTCCATTTAATTTGGAAAAATAAGCCACAAAAGATCAGAAAGAATGTTATTACCAACAAGATTTGTGATGGTGGTGTAAATGTTTTAGATTTTACACTGTTTAATCAGACTACAAAAGTGAACTTGATGAAGAAGTATCTAAAAAAAACTACTGTTTATTTTCCAGAAAATTGTGGGGCTTATTTTTTTACTCCAATGCCCTTATGCTGTGGTTAAAATTCCTGTTAAATTTGCAACATTTTCAAAAACAAGCTCTAATGTGCTGGTCCTTGAGCACAACTTCTCTCCATATAAATATTTTACTTGGAATAACGGTGATATTAGATATAGAAATAAAACCTTTTTTTCCATTTTTAGTTTTCCAATAACATCTTTGGTTAGTCAACTTATAAATGATAATGGTAATCTTAATATGTACAATGAATTATTAGCCAAATATAGCTTTGTTATGTTGTGTAAGGAATATGACATTTTAAAGAAAGCTATTCCCAATGGAATCTTTACTTTACTGAAGGATCGATCAAGCTTTTCATTATATGCACTAAGTTGTGTAGAAATGAATGGCATCAATATATTAGACATTTAAGAACAATTTAGTCAGAGACATTACAAACAGGAAGTTTACCCCTGCTGCAAGTTTCCAATGGGCATCATCATTTTATGTGAAATGACGGCATGGGTGGACTAATTAACATAAATATTTGTTAACTAATAAAGTAGGAAAAGTCTCTTTCAAGATCCTTCACAGATGTTATCCTTGTAATAGTCTTATTTCTAAATATGTAATTAATGTTGAAAATTAATGCAGCTTTTGTGATTGTTTGCATAGTGAAATATTTTGGACTGTTAGGAAAATATATATTAGTGATAAGATGGGTAAACCTATAAGCATTAACATCTTTGGTAGTGGCTGCCAATAAATGGTGAATTTGTTTATTTTATTGGGAAAAATGTTCATCCATAAAATTAATTTCATGGGGGGGGAAAAATGTTTCAATACAATATTACATAACATCTCTAAAATAAAGAAAAAGCTAATTATCAAAGAAGTGTCTACAGTATTTGTGACCGACCGGCTCGATTTGGTCTTATGCAGCAACATTTGAAACAGTGTTTTTTACATTGGATAAAATTAGAGACGCAACAGAGCTAGAAAATGGTATATCATACACCACAACAATGGGAAAGTAATTCTGCTTTGAAAGTTTAATAACTTTTGAGAAAATGGCACTTAAATGTTTTGGTAAACCTACTGAAGAGCTATTCTTTGTCTACACCCATTCAGCATCTTTTACACCCTCTTAAGCCTTATCCCCACCCATTTCTTTAAGGATTCACATGTGAGCCCATGTACTAAACAACCAAAGCTTTCAAGTCTAAAGGCTGGTTTATACTACGTCTATTGACAGTTGTCGCAGTGACATCATAAACATTCTATTGTCGTCAGACATCAAAGTTGTCGTTGTCGTTATGAAAAAGTATAATCACAAAAACTATTGCCTGCATGACATCGGCAGCACTGGTGTTCCAAAATAGCATAACTAGTGTATTTCAACACCAATAAACCCACCCATTTAAAAATTATTTTAGTTTATGTCAATCTAGCAAACCAGGTAACTAAAAGCAACTTTCTAAACAATGTTTCAGTTCGCTTCTAGCTTGTTAGCCAGCTAGCTAATGTTAAGTTAGCTGGCTAGCCAGTTCAAATAATGACAATATTATATAGCTGACAACGTCTTCACTTTAGCTCATTTGTCATCATTATTACGGAAAAATAAACTCACAACAAGATCATTATTTACAAGTTAAGGGCGAGCCAATTACAGAAAATAGCTTACGGTTGTGAAAGGTGTGACAAAATAAAAGCAAGGCATTCTACCAGAGAATTTTAGAACCTGGACACTGTCTCGTTGGCCTAACGTTATAACCTAATTTGAACCACATTGTTAGCCCACAAAATGTTATGTGTTATTACATACAGCCGGGAAGAACTTTTGGGTATCAGAACGGCGGTAACTCACCAGTATTACCAGAGAGACATCAGGGATTGTAAACATACACTGTTTCATGGAAACATGGCTCTCCCGGCATATACTGTCGGAGTCGGACCAGCCATCTGGATTCTCAGTCTTTTGTGTCGACAGGAATAAAAATCTCTCCAGGAAGAAGAATGGGGGGTGTATGTTTCATGATTAACGACTCATGGTGTAATTGTAATAACATACAGAAACTCAACTCCTCAACTCAACCCGAACTAGAATACCTCACAATCTAATGCCGACCGTATTATCTCCCAAGAGAATTCTCTTCGGTTATTGTCACAGCTGTGTATATCCCCCCTCAAGCCGATACTATGACGGCCCTCAAGGAACTTCACACAAGCATTTCGCTACACCCGCAATATCATCTGCTAAACACGTGTATGTGACAAATAAAATGTGATTTTATTTAATCCCAACTCATAATGTTACTACCCTGCATGAATCTTCAGGTTAGCTAGCCAACCAGGTTCAACGTTAGCAAGCTAGCTAACATTAGGCTATAACTAGCAATGCAAATGGCTCTGAGATACAAATAATATTACTACACAGATCATACACGTAACGTTAACTAGCGAGACAGCCAGCTAACGTTAGCTAGCTAGCGAACAGTATGCTTTAACTTTAAATGAAAACGTCTTTCTGACAAAATTAGAAACTTACTATATCTGAAAATGTCCAAATGTATCAAAATGTAATTTTTTTGTGTCTCTCTGGATTTATTGTATTTTGGGGGGTATTTTGTTATGTTTGATATTTGTATATTGTTTTGTACAATGTTCGAGCAATGCATCATTTTATTTTCTCACAAAAAACGAGTAATTTACCAGTTGAAGGGCCGTTCAACTGAATTGTTTCCTGTCATATGTGGTAAATACCACCTTCCCACTTGGTTATGAACGAGTTGTTATTATCAATGAAAATACATTTATTCAAAAATACAAGGTAGACCGGAAGAGGCAAGTCTGTCAGACCATTCTAGCCAATGAGAGAACACATGCATAATGGTTTCCACTAGTTACCACAGCCACAAAGTAAAAAATAATCAACCTTCATCATAACAAAAATGTGCCTTTTGGTTTAATTTAAGGTGTGGGTTAGGAATAAGGTTAGCATTGTGGTTACGGTTTGGTTAGGTTTAAAATCACATTTTAAGAAGATACGTTGTAGACTTCTACAGGGTTTATGACTTTGTGGCTGTGGGAACTAGTGACGACCAGGCACGTTTTTTCTCAAAGTTGCCGGTATATCATGTGTCCTACTTATATCGCACAACACCGATATTAAGTGTTTTTTCTCAAAGTTACCGGTATGTCATGTGTCCTACTTATATCAGTACACTCGTAACAACCTAATCATTACGAAACTTCTACTCGATCAAATAATCCACACGTAGCAAATAAGCCATTACATTTTTTGTTAACCAAATTCGACACTGTCTCATTGACCTCCATACAAAAAGTATTCGCTTGGTGAGCGGAAAAAACGCTTCATATTTATACATCCAGTGAAATATCGGTCTTATTGTTCTATTTGTGGCATAGAGCTAGGACTCATCTTTGTATCTGCCATTATAGGGTCTGTGATACCATGGTCAGCGCCATAGAGCAGTGAGGAGGAGGAGGAGCTCTGCGTGTCCGGAAGTAATTTAGCCATTCATTGTAGTCATTGTGCTCTGTAGAGTTGCTATTTTCAAAAGTTTTCATGTGTCAATTAACTCGTGACATTCCTGGATTACTCATTATATTAATCAAGTTTAATTTAATCAACAGATAAGACAGTCCGTTGAAAAAATATAGTCTAGAGTAGCCTCAACAGCAATCTGTAGGGTAGTGGCCATGGTGTAGCCAGGGGACATCTAGTTTCCGTCCTCCTCTGGGTACATTGACTTCAATACAAAACCTACAACGCACATGGTTCTCACACCCTTCCATAGACTTAAACAGTAATTATGACAACTTCCAGAGGATGTCCTCCAACCAATCAGAGCTCTTGCAGCATGAACTGACATATTGTTCATGCAATCAAAGGATCAGAGAATGAATAGTACTGAAAGCAGAAGCTAGAGCTAGCTAGCACTGCAGTGCATACAATGTGGTGAGTAGTTGACAAAGAGAGAGACAATAGTTTAACAGTTTTTAACCAATTATTTTATTTTAAAATGCAGCTAGCTAGTTTAGCCTACTCAAACACCTGGCTCAAACAGAGGAATGCTATGTTAGCTAGCTGGCTATGGCTATCCAACACTGGAATTATTTCAAGTCAAGGTAAGCTTTTATAAATGTATTGCTACCGGGGCCTGCCGGTGTAACTGCTAAACTGACTGCATGATTGTGGCGAGTTTACTAATGCATTGATTCTAGTAGCTATGTTGACTATAATGTTAGGTAATATGGTGACAACGATGTAGGCTTTGTGTAGCAGTTAGCGTTATGATATAAAGGTTTGGCTTGGAAAGTTTTTTTTGCCTGGTCACATACAGCTGATGTGTTGTGTACTGAAGTCCACAAGCGAAGGGAAAAGGTGAGAGGAGAGCGTATAGATGTGAGAAGGAATTATACAACGAGCAAACTGATCATGCTGTTTATATGTGGCTGCTATGAAAGTGAACTGTGTTTGCATGTGATCAGGGGTGTATTCATTCTGCCGATTCTGTTTTTTTTCCTTCTAAAAATGGAAGCAAACAGAACAAAATGGGGATAAACATACCAGAATTTGTCCAATAGAAACTCTCGTTTGCAACTGTTGGACTAATGATTACACCCCAGATCAGCTAGATGCAGGCAAGAGTGTGCAAGGCGGTTTTGAATGTGTCACTGTTTGTCACCTTGATTACTCAAAAATATATTTCGACCTGTGCACCCACATCATAGGCTAGGTTGTAGCAACCTCATGATGGGTATAGGGAAAATTTGAATATCATGTAGTAGCCTAAACCTAACAATGTTACATTGAGCTGGGTGAATGGAATATGAATGACAGCCATCCAACAGTCATCCAATGTGCTGTAATAGAAATAAGGCCATGCTCATAAATAAAAAATTGTCCTCCCTCATCTTAAACGTTACCGACCGACCACCACTGCTGTGTACTAGCAGTGTTGGCAAAATCACTACATATCCCACAGAGCCAAGCGGGGTGAGGCTGCCCGTTGTCACAGTTCCAAGACCAGTCAGTCCAAGACCAGCTAACACTACACCAATAATTCAGAGACTGAAACAAATAAATCCGATTACTTATATTTAAGTGGAGAAATTTTAAAAACCATCCCCGAACACAGCTATAACTGTCAATAGTAAAACAAAGCTTACAACGTTTGAGTGAAACCTGAATACCAAAAATGGTAAAGTTGCTTCCTGACATGGAAGATTCCTCCTCACCACTCTGAGGTGATCTCCATTTTAAAGTAGTACATTTTCTTCTTCATTGGCTGATTTGCTCCCAATTCAAAGGAATCTCCACCCAGTTGACTACTTTCAAATGATGAAAGCCCTCAGTGGCAATGTCCATGCCAAACGGGTTATATGCATGATGAGTCGTCTTTATGGTGAAAGGTGCTTCTACATAAAGCCTTTTGGAAGTATAGCTACAAAAATTCAAGTAACCACAAAAGCTGCCTTCTGTGCTCAAACAATAGCCTACCAATAAGTAGTCCTCCTTCCTAACCTTTGTGGACTTAATCATTTATATATACACACACATATGCATATATATATACATACATAGTGGGGCAAAAAAGTATTTAGTCAGCCACCAATTGTGCAAGTTCTCCCACTTAAAAAGATGAGGCCTGTAATTTCATCATAGGTACACTTCAACTATGACAGGCAAAATAAGAAAAAGAAAATCCCAGAAAATCACATTGTAGGATTTTTAATGAATTTATTTGCAAAATATGGTGGAAAATAAGTATTTGGTCAGTAACAAAAGTTTCTCAATACTTTGTTATATACCCTTTGTTGGCAATGACAGAGGTCAAACGTTTTCTGTAAGTCTTCACAAGGTTTTCACACACTGTTGCTGGTATTTTGGCCCATTCCTCCATGCAGATCTCCTTTAGAGCAATGATGTTTTGGGGCTGTTGCTGGGCAACACAGACTTTCAACTCCCTCCAAATATGTTCTATGGGGTTGAGATCTAGAGACTGGCTAGGCCACTCCAGGACCTTGAAATGCTTCTTATGAAGCCACTCCTTCGTTGCCCGGGCGGTGTGTTTGGGATCATTGTCATGCTGAAAGACCCAGCCACGTTTCATCTTCAATGCCCTTGCTGATGGAAGGAGGTTTTCACTCAAAATCTCACGATACATGGCCCCATTCATTCTTTCCTTTACACGGATCAGTCGTCCTGGTCCCTTTGCAGAAAAACAGCCCCAAAGCATGATGTTTCCACCCCCATGCTCCACAGTAGGTATGGTGTTCTTTGGATGCAACTCAGCATTCTTTGTCCTCCAAACACGACGAGTTGAGTTTTTACCAAAAAGTTCTATTTTGGTTTCATCTGACCATATGACATTCTCCCAATCTTCTTCTGGATCATCCAAATGCTCTCTAGCAAACTTCAGACGGGCCAGGACATGTACTGGCTTAAGCAGGGGGACATGTCTGGCACTGCAGGATTTAAGTCCCTGGCGGAGTAGTGTGTTACTGATGGTAGGCTTTGTTACTTTGGTCCCAGCTCTCTGCAGGTCATTCACTAGGTCCCCCCGTGTGGTTCTGGGATTTTTGCTCACTGTTCTTGTGATCATTTTGACCCGACGGGGGTGAGATCTTGCGTGGAGCCCCAGATCGAGGGAGATTATCAGTGGTCTTGTATGTCTTCCATTTCCTAATAATTGCTCCCACAGTTGATTTCTTTAAATCAAGCTGCTTACCTATTGCAGATTCAGTCTTCCCAGCCTGGTGCAGGTCTACAATTTTGTTTCTGATGTCCTTTGACAGCTCTTTGGTCTTGGCCATAGTGGAGTTTGGAGTGTGACTGTTTGAGGTTGTGGACAGGTGCTTTTATACTGATAACAAGTTCAAACAGGTGCCATTAATACACGTAACAAGTGGACAGAGGAGCCTCTTAAAGAAGAAGTTACAGGTCTGTGAGAGCCAGAAATCTTGCTTGTTTGTAGGTGACCAAATACTTATTTTCCACCATATTTTGCAAATTAATTAATTAAAAATCCTACAATGTGATTTTCTGGATTTTCTTTTCTTATTTGGTCTGTCATAGTTGAAGTGTACCTATGATGAAAATTACAGGCCTCTCATCTTTTTAAGTGGGAGAACTTGCACAATTGGTGGCTGACTAAATACTTTTTTGCCCCACTGTACACACACACACACACACACACACACACACATCAAAATAACTTATAAATGCCTCATGAGCTAAATTCAATTGTCGTACCACCATCAGAACCCAAAATATAAGCTTGTTTTACTCCAATGTTTGTAAACAATAAAATTGAAAACAAACGCTGTATAGCCTAGTTTTGAATTTGAGCACACCAACAAATGCTACTTAGCTAAACCATTAAACATTGTTACCAGTAGGACAGCAGGTGGCAATAAAGCCCACTTATTCCATGAAAGCACTTTCACAAGACAGGTTGGTCAGACCTGTTTTAATTGTTTTCTTTAAGACATTAACAATCCATTTACTGTATGTACAATATGTAAACAAGAGCACGTGAGACAAAAAAGGGGACAAATAAACATGCTCAGTATAATAATAACTTTTGTAGTTTCTTTTACCCTCCAACACGCTTTATCATAGTGCGAAGTAACCACAACAACGAAGGTAGATGCGAGAAATAGATCTGACAGAGTCCGAACAGAGGGTCCTAGTGACATTCATAGGAAGTCTTATAATGCATTTTCAAATACAACTGTTTTCCAGAGTCGAGCTGTTTCAAGACATTTGGAACATTCACAAACAGTGCTATAAAAAAGAGAACCTCATATGCTTGTTGTAAGCACTATAAATATTGTCCATGTGTCTTCTTACAAAAACATTGTACAGTTTTAGCCATTGTTTTTTTTTTTTATACATCACAGTTGGTTAAATTCTATGTAAACACTGAGTTACTATATAATGAGTATGAACCAATAATGCAGACACACAGGGGGAGAGATTGATAACTTAATGACAATTTACTAAATTATGAAATATTTTAAACTGTATTGACAATGTAGAATTTATATTTTAAATCTGTTGGGTGTCCCAAAAATGGCTGGCACAATAATGTGCCGTTTCACTTCCGTTGGCAAATAACTATGAAGACTTGGGGTATATTTTAAAGAGCAGCATCACAGTTTAAGATTGTCTAAAGGAAAATTCCACCCAAATGATGCAATACGCAGCATCATACTGGCTGTATTTCTGTATTTTAACATTTACATATCTTAAACTTGATTGCTGACATGCAATTCATTTTGGGACTATATAAACCATGGGCTAATGAAACAAATACCAAAAGATAGTTTTTGGGTGGAGTTTTCCTTTAAGAGTGCTGTCAGAATACAGAAAACTTTGATGTCTGATCTTTTGATGGGCTCTCCTGTAGATACCTATATCGTTAAGGTAGGTGGTAAGAGGGACATCAAATGGGGATGAAAGGAGGAGAGAGGTAATGAAAATGTATTACATCCAGATGAAATACAGTCACAAGGACAAAGTAAGTAACTCCTTCAGTCTAGGGCACAGACTTTGAGGAGGATGAAAGATGGCTTGAAATGTCAGATCACGAAGCAGACATTGAACAAATCGAGACGGGACAAGCCAGCTGAATCACAGAGGAGCAGGCCTTCATGCAAAGAGTGTCCATGGCATTTAAAAGCCCTGAGCCTGACTAGGAGAGGTTGTTTGGTGGTTTAATTGCCTCTGTGGTCATACTGAGATTCGGTCGACATTCCCAGATTAGTTGGTCGCAGAGAGATTTGGTCTATTGTACATATCCTCTAGTCCCTTTCCGACAGATACATACATTTAACAGAATGTAGGATTGTAGAGTAAAAATGTGTGAGTGCAGTGTAGTGGTTAGGGCACAGTAACAGAGGCCCTGTCCTTGCACTTGTCCACGCTGCAGGTAGGAGAGGAGCCTTTGTCTGTGGGGGCAGATGCTGTACCAGAGGGGGGCTGGTCGCTGGAAGAGGGACCTGGTGGTTTGGCTGAGGGGTCAGAGGTTGACTCCACCTCTGGTTCCTGTTGAGAAGCTGTTGCTGTCAGAACAGAGGGAGGAGGACATGATACAAGTTTAGATAATAAAATACAGAGAAAGACGTTGTGTATGTTTTTTTTTGTGCGAGAGCAGGGACTTTTCTGCCATTGTAATCCTTGGGTGGGCCGCCTGAGTTTATTCGGGTCACGTAAGTCCAAAATTGTATATATTTTTTTAAATATATTTTCCGGGATGGAAAAATGAATCTATATATTTGTGACTATAATCATCTTTGAGAACTAACAATTAGTGATGCACCGATATAACATTTTTGGCCGATACCGATATCCAATATTTTCCTTGCCAAAAAAAAACGATAGCGATACATTTTTTTAGCGGCCTTTAAAGCATTCTAGTACAGTTAAATACTTAAAAACACACACATGGATGCAGCGATCTACACTGCATCTCAGTGCAAGAGGCGTCACTACAGTCCCTGGTTAGAATCCAGGCTGTATCACATCCGGCCGTCCCATAGGGCGGCACACAATTGGCCCAGCGTCATCCGGGTTTGGCCGGGGTAGGACGCCATTGTAAATAATAATTTGTTCTTAAATTAACTGACTTACCTAGTTAAATAAAGGTTGCACACACACACTGACCAAAAAGTTATTTTGTTGGCATTTACGTATGTCCCCATTACCAGTAAAACATCATCAAAACCTATTTTTTTCACTTACTTGCTGTGTTGTTAAGTTGTTAATTTGTTCAGTCGTTTCATTCTCAACCAGGATTTCTATGAAAACACCGTTTGGGTCTTTGCGTGTCAAAACAAATACACTATTTAACACTATTTGACGTGTCAAATAAGTTTGTTGACCAAACAGGACCTGAATATGACTGCACGTCACATAATAATTTAATGCATTTTTTACGTAGTTATTACACATTGATTACACTGACTCATATTTCATATGTCACAAGGATTCATCAATACGTATGCTATGATGCTGGTAAAGTTGTCACGCGCACCTACAGTGTTGGTCATTAAAAAAAAGCTAATGAATACGAAAAATGTTCTTCCCCAAAAACATAGCAAAACGACAATCTGTTTCAGTAGTTATAGTTAGGTGTCATCATCTAAAATTACCCTAATTTATAAGACAGTTCATATTTGATTAATGGTGGTCGGACCCATCTATGTGAAGCTAGTCACAATAAGGACTTCGCAGTTAGATTCAAAATAAAAGGCATATTTCTACTATTTGTATTTATTTGCTTCACTGTCAATGTCATACCTCTATTTTGAAGGCAAACCGCAAATTCCACTATTGTGCCTAATCCTTATTGTGGCTAGCTTCACAACACACCACCCGGTCCGGTCGAGCCTCACTAGCCAGATGAAGCTAGCTGGCTGCTTATAACGTTAGCTTTGGGCAACAGGGTTCAGTAGCTGGCTAGCTATTTATTTTCATGAACTGAAGTTCAATTTCAATAGGCAAACAACAAGTGACAACCTAGCAAATACTTACTCACAAGGATTCCTAAATCATTGCTAAGAGTAATGAAAATGACTGCAGTTTCTACTGGTCATTGTTTTGAGGCTGGTTGTATTGGTGCTAGCTAGGTACCAAGCTAAAGCTAGCTACCCCAGAAGTTGAGGTCGAACAAATGATGCTTTATTACCAACGCGGTATTGTAAACACATCGTTCATGGTCGGTGTTTGCTGACTTTGTTATACAGCTTTGACAGTGCTACTGTATATTTTTGACACACAAATATACATACTATGGAACTCCGTTTGGGTGTCGTGAAGCTAATAGCAGTGACACGATTACTGTGTAACTTCGGCAGGGCAACATCTGAAAAATAGCACACTTGGTAGTGTTAACCGGTGCTCAACCAGTAGGCAAAAACCAACATCACCCACGGCAGAAAACAGTTGATTGACAAGGGCAATGAATTTCATTATCTTGGCTTTAATGGATTTCGCCTTTGAGTTGTATTGCTGAAATGTTATTACTCTTTCAAATGACTGCTTGACTTGTTGACTGCTCGATCCACACAGCAGACATTGTGAGCTTGTTTAGGAATGCTGTGTTGCACGTATAGCGCAACATTTTTACGTGGCATCATTACATCATGTACCTTCATTATATAGGTATGCACGTCAGCTTTGACATCGGTTTTGCAAATCGGGCGTTAAACTAAACATCAGCCGATACTTATGTTGCTATTTTTTAGCTAATATCGTCCAATTACAATATGTTAACTGATATATCGTGCATCTTTCTCTACTGACAATCACCTAAATAAAAACTAGACAGTCAGGCAGAATTAAATTCCCAAAACAATGAATTTAATAAATTCAGCAAAAAAAGAAACGTCCCTTTTTCAGGACCCTGTCTTTCAAAGACAATTTGTAAAAATCCAAATAACTTCACAGATCTTCATTGTAAAAGGTTTAAACACTGTTTCACATGCTTGTTCAATGAACCATAAACAATTAATGAACATGCACCTGTGGAACGGTCGTTAATAGCCTACCGTCTGTAAGCTGTTAGTGTCTTAAGGTCACAGTTATGAAAACTTAGGACACTAAAGAGGCCGTTCTACTGTCTCTGAAAAACACCAAAAGAAAGATGTCCAGGGTCCCTGCTCATCTGCGTGAATGTGCCTGAGGCATGCTGCAAGGAGGCACGAGGACTGCAGATGTGGCTTGGGCAATAAATTGCAATGTCCGTACTATGAGACGCCTAAAACAGCGCTACAGGGATCGTTACATCTGAACATCACACCTGCAGGACAGGTACAGGATGGCAACAACAACTGACCGAGTTACACCAGGAACGCACAATCCCTCCATCAGTGCTGTCAACAATAGGCTGAGAGAGGCTGGACTGAGGGCTTGTAGGCCTATGGTAAGGCAGGTCATCACCAGCAACAACGTCGCCTATGGGCACAAACCCACCGTCGCTGGACCAGACAGGACTGGCATCACCAGGTGTGGTGGTCGGATTCGCGTTTATCGTCGAAGGAATGAGCATTACACAGAGGCCTGTACTCTGGAGCGGGATCGATTTGGAGGTGGAGGGTCCGTCATGGTCTGGGGCGGTTTGTCACAGCATCATCGGACTGAGCTTGTTGTCATTGCAGGCAATCTCAACGCTGTGTGTTACAGGGAAGACATCCTTCTCTCTCATATGGTACCCTTCCTGCAGGCTCATCCTGACATGACTCTCCAGCATGACAATGCCACCAGTCATACTGCTCGTTCTGTGTGTGATTTCCTGCAAGACAGGAATGTCAGTGTTCTGCCACGGCCAGCGAAGAGTCCGGATCTCAATCCCATTGAGCACGTCTAGGACCTGTTGGATCGAAGGTTGAGGGCTAGGGCCATTCCCCCCAGAAATGTCTGGGAACTTGCAGGTACCTTGGTGGAAGAGTGGGGTAACATCTCACAGCAAGAACTGGCAAATATGAGGAGGAGATGCACTACAGTACTTAAGAGGCTCCTCTGTCCTCCACTCGTTACCTGTATTAATGACACCTGTTTGAACTTGTTATCAGTATAAAAGACACCTGGCCACAACCTGAAACAGTCACACTCCAAACTCCACTATGGCCAAGACCAAAGAGCTGTCAAAGGACACCAGAAACAAAATTGTAGACCTGCACCAGGCTGGGAAGACTGAATCTGCAATAGGTAAGCAGCTTGATTTGAAGAAATCAACTGTGGGAGCAATTATTAGGAAATGGAAGACATACAAGACCACTGATAATCTCCCTCGATCTGGGACTCCACGCAAGATCTCACCCCGTGGGGTCAAAATGATCACAAGAACGGTGAGCAAAAATCCCAGAATCACACGGGGGGACCTAGTGAATGACCTGCAGAGAGCTGGGACCAAAGTAACAAAGCCTACCATCGGTAACACACTACGCCGCCAGGGACTCAAATCCTGCAGTGCCAGACGTGTCCCCCTGCTTAAGCCAGTACATGTCCAGGCCCGTCTGAAGTTTGCTAGAGAGCATTTGGATGATCCAGAAGAAGATTGGGAGCATGTCATATGGTCAGATGAAACCAAATAGAACTTTTTGGTAAAAACTCAACTCGTCGTGTTTGGAGGACAAAGAATGCTGAGTTGCATCCAAAGAACACCATACCTACTGTGAAGCATGGGGGTGGAAACATCATGCTTTGGGGCTGTTTTTCTGCAAAGGGACCAGGACTACTGATCCGTGTAAAGGAAAGAATGAATGGGGCCATGTATTGTGAGATTTTGAGTAAAAACCTCCTTCCATCAGCAAGGGCATTGAAGATGAAACGTGGCTGGGTCTTTCAGCATGACAATGATCCCAAACACACCGCCCGGGCAACGAAGGAGTGGCTTCGTAAGAAGCATTTCAAGGTCCTGGAGTGGCCTAGCCAGTCTCCAGATCTCAACCCCATAGAAAGTCTTTGGAGGGAGTTGAAAGTCCGTGTTGCCCAGCAACAGCCCCAAAACATCACTGCTCTAGAGGAGATCTGCATGGAGGAATGGGCCAAAATACCAGCAACAGTGTGTGAAAACCTTGTGAAGACTTACAGAAAACGTTTGACCTCTGTCATTGCCAACAAAGGGTATATAACAAAGTATTGATATAAACTTTTGTTATTGACTAAATACTTATTTTCCACCATAATTTGCTAATAAATTCATTAAAAATCCTACAATGTGATTTTCGGGATTTTTTTTTCTCATTTTGTCTGTCATAGTTGAAGTGTACCTATGATGAAAATTACAGGCCTCTCATCTTTTTAAGTGGGAGAACTTGCACAATTGGTGGCTGACTAAATACTTTTTTGCCCCACTGTATGTTAAGTTTGCTGAAAATAAACGCAGTTGACAGTGAGAGGACGTTTCTTTTTTTGCTGAGTTTAGTATTCATTTAGTTATCATGTTTGAGCAAAATAACACTGCATTATCCATGTAAAAATGCATAGAATTGCAGGAAACTAGCTTGAAAACTGCACAATTTCTTCTCAGCTCCATGCCAGCATATGTAGAACTGCAGGAAATTAGCTTTAAAACTGCAAAAAGAAATCTCAGCTCTTTGGAGAGATTTGTAAACGCCGATCAACTAAGCCCCTTTATAATCAAGAAGAAGAAACCCCTGAAGTGGGGTTTTTCAGAAATGTTGGAGCATAGGACATTTTTGGTGCAAATTACATCTTTTGTGTGTGTAATAACTCAATTATTATTTTACCTGACTGTGTGCAGGACTTCATGTGTTCTGGCCAGTGGGCTTGCTGGCAGGGGTAGTCACAGTAGCTGGTGTTCCAGCAGCAGTAGAAGATGGCCTCCTTCCTGCAGTTCGCACACCACTGCTTCTTCTTGGTCTCATCCACTGCCTGCAGTTTCTCCACCTCCATCTGCTTCTTCACCTCCGCCACCAGACGCTCCCTCTCCTGCTCCAGACTCTGCCTCATCTCTGCCATAGTCAGCTCTACAGGACATGACAGGACACATTTAGAAAATCTATGAATAGAATTCACTTGATATCAAATATAATGAAGGAATATGAATGTAACACATGGATAAAAATGTGTACTATGCATGTGTTTTATAAACTTCCTTCAACACATGCATTGAATGAGTATATTAGAAACACAGCTATAATGCACACACTTGCATTATTAAAATGTTAGAAACACAGATAAGATAACACATTAGTCAATCTCATACACACATGAATTGGCTGACAAAGACAAACATACATGTACAAAACATTAGGAATGGCAGGTGGTTAGTGCCTTGGGCCAGTAAGCGGAAGGTTCCTAGATCGAATCCCCAAGCTGACAAGGTAAAATCTGCCCCTGAGAAAGGCATTTAACCCACTGTTCCCCGGGCGCCAAAGACGTGGATGTCGATTATGGCAGCCCCCCCGCACCTCTATGATTCAGAGGTGTTGGGTTAAATGCAGAAGACTCATTTCAGTTGGACAACTGACTAGAGATCCCTCTTTCCATGACATAGACTGACCAGATGAATCTAGGTGAAAGCTATGATCCCTTATTGATGTCACTTATTAAATCCACTTCAAATCAGTATAGATGAAGGGGAGGATTTTTAAGCATTGAGATAATTGAGACATGGATTGTCTATGTGTGCCATTCAGAGGGTGAATGGGCAAGACAAAATATTTAAGTGCCTTTGAATGGGGTATGGTGGTAGGTGCCAGGCGCACCGGTTTGTGTAAAGAACTGCAACGCTGCTGGGTCTTTCACGTTCAACAGTTTCCTGTATGTATAAAGAATGGTCCACCACACAAAGGCCATCAGCTAACTTGCAATGGCGTCAACATGTGCCAGCATCTTTGTGGAACGCTTTAGACACCTTGTAGAGTCCAAGCCCTGACGAATTGAGGCTGTTCTGGTGGCAAAGGGGGGGTGCAACTCAATAGTAGGAAGGTGTTCTTATTATTTTGTACACTCACATTGATACCAACCTAAAAGATGATTATATTTTTAAGGAAAGGGCAAGTATAACAAACCAAGATTGTGTTTCATCTCCGACAGCTCTTGCTGATGTAGCCACTGAAGCTTCTCTATCTCTATCCTCAGCCGCCGGATCTGGGCAAAAATATTCAACAGTTATCACAATGCAGTGAGACAGGAGAGAAGTTTACTTATGTTACAGACTCAACCAAAAGTCTCTTCAGCAGCACTCACCTCTGCGATTGTGTTTCCTGAAGTGCTTTTGGAAAGGTCGTTGTAGATTTCTGTCATCGTCCCTTTAATCGTGTCCATCATCTGAAGAGATCAGGTGAGATTATAACAATTCACAGATTGATCACAGTCAGGTAACTTTCCATATCAATATAACACAAATATAATCTGTGAATCAAGAAACTTTCCCCTGTAAAGTTTCCATCTATTTATTCTGTTTAGACATATAGCATCAGGCTAACTCACTTTGCTGGTGTACTTTGCGATGTCAGCTGCCACATCTGCTGAAGCTGTGGGGATCTGGAAGTCTCCTGCCAGGTAAGAGGAGGAAGAGGTGGAGGAGGCACCAGAGGTGACCAAGGTAACTGATGAGGTTGAGGTCTGGGGACCATCTTTAGGCTGCACGGCTGCAAACCACAGAAGAAAAGAGGAATGAAAGAAAACTACAATTCAGCTCATATGAACTAATATGAGATAATTGTGTATGCGTTTACAGATGTTGGGGAGTTGTGTTTAGTGGACTGGGTTTCTATGTACCTTTTGCTGCCTGTCTGGTCTGATAACGTGTACTGGAGGATGCTTGCAACTGCTGCTGTGACTGGACCTGCTGTGGGCTGCGTGTCTGTGCCTGCGTCGGAGCCTGGACAGGAACAGGAACCTGTGTCTGGTTTGGCCCAGCCGGCTGCTCCTCCTGCTGCATGGGCCACTTCTGGGAGGACGTCTGGAACTTGTTGGCGGGGTTCCACACCACTGCCCGAGCTGTCTCTTTGGGCAGCAGGGGACGCTGTTTCTTCGCTGCCGACTGGGCTGAGGCAGCTGTGGAGGAGAGGGTGGTGGCTAGGGTGGGAGCTGCAGGGGGGGTGGTGAAGGCCGTGTTGGGCTGGCTAGAGGACAGGTTGAGTGTGGGGTTGATGAGGGGCTGACTGGGGTCTTTGGGGTTGGACAAGGTGGCGGAGGCTAGAGGGGGGGTCACTACGGTGGGGAATTTACCTGGTCAGAGAGAAAAAAAAACATTGATTAAATAAAGACAGACAAACTGTATTTTCCTCCCATCTGATGAGCCTTTAGGCCTCAGTCTCTCAAAAAATTATCATACGAAGCAACTAGAGTACACAAAACAAAATAAACAAGACTTGAAATGAGCCCTCACCTTCCAGCTTGGTGCCAGGGGGCTCCTTCGTGGGCTTAGGGGCTACAGCCCCTGGCTCCCTCCTGGCTCTCTTACGGTCTCTGCCCCCCTGCTCATCCCCCAGGTCAATTACCAGCTCCCTCTCTGAGTCGGAGTCCTGGTCTGGGCCAGCAAGGGCCCGGGGTGCGCCTGCCCTACCCACCTCTAGGGCCTTGGGCCTGTCTGTGGGGGGCTGAGTCTGGGGAGTCATGGGCTTCTCCCGGGAATCTCTCTCTGGACCATTGCTGCCATGTCTGTCTTTCAGCAGGGCTTCAGAGTTTTTTTTATCCCTGGTCCCTGTGACTGCCCCCTTGTCCTCTACCGGTGTGCTTGCCTTGGGCCTCTTTCTAGACTCCCTCTCTGCTTTGTCCTTGTTGTCATGGGCGGCGCTCTTCGGTCTGTGATCCTCATCGCTAAGGTACTCGCTGTTGCTGGAGTCTGACTTTTCAGAATCCTCAGAGTCACTGTGTTCCACGCCCTTATATACGTCCTCAGAGATCTCATCAATGCCTGCACAGGGATAAAGAAACAACATATAAATCATATAATTAATACATGATGAACATGAGCGTATCATTTATAGGTCTTCAAATTTGTTCCTCTAGACTAGGGATGTGCAACTTCAGTCCTCTGGGACCTGATTGGTGTCACACTTTTGCCCCAGCTAACACATCTGACTCCAATAATGAAGATCTTCAGCTTAGAATGCAATTAGTTTAAATCAGCTGTGTTTGCTAGGGATGGGGAAAAGGGTGACACCACTCCGGCCCCGTGGACTAGAGTTGCCAATCCCTGCTCTAGACACAATTCATGAATGGTGTGTGAAAGTGTGTGAGTGTATGTGTGTACCTAGTTGGGCCTTGCAGCTCTCGATGGTCTTGTCCAGGCTCCTCATGGGTCTCTTGGGGGTGGTGAGGAGGAGTGATGACCCCTGTTGTTGTTGTTGATGCTGTACTGTCTCACTGAGCTCCTTCAGGTCCATCTCAGCCTTCACACGATCTGTGACAAACAACATTATAGGTTTCATAAACATTTTGACAGATCGAAATTCATGACTTCTCCATTACTTTTAACCAAATTTCCATGACCAACAATTTGTGGCGTCTCTATGTACATAAATGTAGTACCGACACTGGGAAGCTGCTCTCTGATCCCATGTACCCATGTTGTTGTGCAAGGCACTTAACCCCCCCCCACCAAGTAGAATACCTATTAGGCAACTGAATAATACACATGGGGTCAATCCAAGGTGTTGGGTTAAATGCGGAAGACAGATTTTCGGTTGAATGCATTAAGTTGTGCAACTGACTAGGTATCCCCCTTTCCCTCAGTCTGGAGAGGTACTGGATCATACACATAAATGTTCATTTATCAAGGCCCGGTTGAGCAGCTAATTTCTAAAATGTGTTTTGTTAGAGGGGGACTGGAACAAAAGCCTGCACACCCAGTAGTTCTCCTGGAGGATGGTTGACCACCCTTGATGTAAAACATTGCAACCAAATATGTTTTATACCTTTATACAATAATGTGCTCATTCAATATACCAAAGATCAAATAGCTAACTGTATGGTCGGTTACTAATATTTTTATTCAGCTGAAACAAGCCCACAAATTTTCTTCAGGAAATTCACCTTTTCTAGTTTAGTCATGTTTCTCTTAGCTACCTTAGAAGTGTTTACGTTGCAGGCTGATTGGTATCTATTGACTTGCAATGTCTCATACATCGGATGCCCAAATCAACTGGAAGTATCTACAAAACCAGTTCATAAAACTACTGATCACAATTTACACATTATTATTTTGATTAACATGACTCGATTCATCGAGATTAAAAAGAATCCCAACTAATACAATGACAAAGTTAATTGTTAGTTTCGTCAAAAATAATAATTTAAATGAATAATCTGTATGACACTTTTTCTGGGACATGACTAATAACAACTAAACAGTTCTCTCTCTAGTTAACTGGCCAGGCAACAATATATGTTTTGAATTGGCTACCCAATTAGTCTGTTCTCTATCATATTTTATAGGCTAGGCCTACCTACTGCTGCAATCATAGAGGGAATGTAATGTCCGACTGTCTCTCTCCTTGAGCAAGGCACACTCACGCACATGCAGGTGACGCTTGCGCACACACACATATGCACTGAAGTGTAATATTCCGATCCTGTCTGATATGTTTATTTTATGTAAAATATTTAAAAAACTGTGCCTAAATTATTTACATTAACAGAAATGATTTAATTAATTTCCATGACTTTTCAAAAACATTTTGGATTTGATCATTTTCCTAAAACATTCCAGGCCTGGAAAACATAATTTAAAAATTCCATGACTTTTCATGACCTTATGAACCCTGACACTAAAACTCAACCAAAACCAAAACATAACCCCTAACCCAGGGGTGGGAAAACATTTTGGCTCAAGGGCCACATCGGGATTTTAAAAAAAATGTCAAAATCAATTTGCGGGCCAGAAAATGGGCAGTAATTTGAAAATATATAATAATTTGTACATACTATATAGTTTTAGACGTTCAGGTGCGGAGTGTGTTTTTTATTATTTATTTATTTTTACTAATTATAACCCAAAATAAAATGTAAAAAATCTATACTCAAACCTCCCACCGTAGTTTACCCAACCCTGCCCTAACCAAACAGACTGCACAAGACAAGGTGCTACATAAGGGGGTGGAGTTAGATGGGACTCACCCAGGTTGAGATTGAGGATGCTGCCTGTGCCTGGGGCCCTCTCCTGTTTGGGCACCAGACCAGGGGAAAAGGGCTTGGGGCTGCCCGTCATGCTGCCTGCATAGCCCATCTTCACTGAGGCAGGGGATGCTGAGGCAATAACGCATAACACTTTAACCTCCACAAATGGTTTGAGTCTTGATCCTAACCTGTGTTTTGAATGTGACTATACGGTGTTAGTTAGTTATATGATCCGCTATATAGTTATATGATTCAGGAGCATGTTAATTACCGGTATAGTCCATAGAATCCTCCCCAGCGCTGTAGTGGAATGGGGGATTCCTAGGCCCTCTCTCCATCCCATCCTGCTCCACGTCAGATCCTGTGTGTACAGACGAGTTGGTGCTCATGGGAGAGCGAGGCATGTCCGTGAGAGAGATCCTCCGTCCCATCCCGCTCGACAGAGAGCTCTTGCCCAAGAGCATCTTGGGAGATGCGGTCATGTCGAAGTTGAAGCGCATCTTGTCAGGTTTCTCCGTCTTCACGGTCCCTGCCTCGGGGTTGGCTGGGTCCAGCAGCATCTGAAGCTGGTTGTTGGGCGTATAGGGGGTGCGGAAGGGGGCGTAGTTGAACACCCCAAACTTCTTGCGGATGTTCTCCACATAGACCTCCATCTCCTGCATGGCACTGTTGAAGATGCTCTTGGTCTTCTTCACAGAGAAGGGAATCTCCTTGGAAATGAGGTAGCAATTGTTAATGGGAACCCACGCCCTGCAGAGAAAAAACACAGGGAGACAAGTTAGGAGTAGGATAAGCAGAGAGACCTATGATTACCTTCAGAGGAGTCCAATACCATACGAATGCAAACAGTACTTCAGTAATTACTATGAAAAGTCCCTTCCATCCGCCACTTTCATTAAATAGCAAGGCTCACCGGTCATGCTGTCCGAAGAAGCGTGCGTCCACCTGTCCATCCTTCTCCCGTAGTGCTTTGGCTGGCCAGAAGGGGAAGCCCTTCAACTTTGCCCATACCAGGGGGTGTGGGTGACCCTGAGAGGGGTGGCAGACCGAGGGTCACGGTTAGATAAAACAACAAACACAAACAGAGGAATAGGATTCACAAAGACTTTACCTGTGTTGTAAAGAGTATTTTTGAGATTTGAAACATTACATTTAGGCTAATCTACATTTGTCTTCAGGACAAACCGAATTGTGACCTTAAGTCACAGGACAAACATTTACATTTATATCCATAAAATGCAAAAGAAGATGAGGAAACATTTGTCTTACACATGGCTCGCAAAACCAGTTGTCCCTCTTTTGGCACGAGGACAGGTAGCACTCCGGACAGACCTCAATTTCATTCACCTGAAAAAAACAGCATTTTCCACATTACTGAAATACATTTAGAAAGGAGAAAACAAAACACACAACTGAATGGCATTTCAGTCATCATGTAAAAATGATACTCACTTCATGTTCACAGATCTTCACAACAACCTTTGCTGTTGCTGTTAGTTTGTGATTTCCTGGAACAAACATGTTTGTAAGAGCCAAGTTTTATTTCCAAAGCATGTTGCAAGTGAGGAAACTGTCTTAAACATGTGTTTTTGACCTACCTCCATTGTAGATGATGCAGTTGTGTAAGATCCATTTCATGTCAGCCAAAAAGGATTCTGTGCAGCCATACATTTTCTTTTTCATATTCTACCAATATAGCAGAGAAAAATATGATTTGATTACACCAGAGCCATGTATTTAGAGAGTTGGGCCCATTGAACTAGGATTTAAAATAATTTAATAGGATCTCAATGGTTGGGCCATTAAAAGTGGCGATCAGCAATTGCTACATCCATTTTTGGACTTAATACTATTATGTACCTATTGATTCTTGAAGAACATCATTTATAAATGGATCATGAGCTGTTCAACTGTCGTTCCCCATCAGAACCCAAAATATAAACTTGTTTACACCAATATTTGTAAACAAAGTAAATGTAAACAAACACTATATAGCCAAAAAACATGGTTAAAACTATAATTTTGATATCATGGATGTTCAGTCCTTGTAGCCATAGCTCTGTCTTTGAATTTGAATGTGGTTACATTTCTCCAGCCCCATCCCCCTGCTTTTTACCAAAACAATGGTGGTGAGTACGCTTTATTGTTTTAACTGCTGATTGACGCTTTAATGTTTCTGCATAATGATTCATTTACATGACAAAATTCTATGGCAGCTATGTTAGCGCCCCATTAACATTACATGGGGAATATTTAAACGCTATGTTAATTTAAAAAATCTAAAATTTGGCCCAACTCTTAATGCCTTTTTTCCTCACCCATCTACACACAATACCTCATAATGACAAAGTGAAAACATGGTTTTAGACATTTTTAAGATTCTTCAAACTCTTGTCAAAGTTGGTTGTTGATCATTTCTAAACAACAATTTAAGTCTTGCCATAGATTTTCAAGACGATTTAAGTAAAAAAATATGCTATCTGAGCAGCTAACCGATCGCTGCAGCTGTACATAGTCCATCGGTAAATAGCCCACCCAATTTACCTACCTCATCCCCATACTGTTTTTATTTATTTACTTTTCTGCTCTTTTGCACACCAGTATCGCTACCTGCACATGACCATCTGATCATTTATCACTCCAGTGTTAATCTGCAAAATTGTAGTTATTCGCCTACCTCCTCATGCCTTTTGCACACAATGTATATAGACTCTTTTTTTTCTGTGTTATTGACTTGTTTATTGTTTACTCCATGTGTAACTCTGTGTTGTTGTCTGTTCACACTGCTATGCTTTATCTTGGCCAGGTCGCAGTTGTAAAAATGCGAACTTGTTCTCAACTAGCCTACCTGGTTAAATAAAGGTGAAATAAATTAAAAATTAAAAACTAACTAGGCCAATCAGGAACATTCAATGTCGTCTTTCTAAGCATATTTGTGTATATTTGGCCTTGTGTTAGAAACACTTTGGGTTTATTTTGACAGATTTTGGCAAGAGTGAAACCTCTCGGTTCGTCTCCTTCTCCCAAGCCATTCCCCCTACCATAACAACAAAGATGAGAGATCACTTCTACCTCTCTGACAAAACGGTTTTAACTCGCCATTTGAGTTTCGATCCAACAGAATCGGTCATATGGACACTGAAACATATTGAGACATTATTTTACTGTAATAGAGAAGTTAATCTTTTGAACCATACCTTGTTTGTTTCAACTCCTCACATTTCAAGCAAGAGCCAACACTACTAAAACAGATGTACCAATGAACATTCATTCTAGAAAAAGTATGCTCAGTTTGTCCTGCCCGCATTATGGTACCACGTATCGCTAGCAGCATTTTTGTCAAATATCGTTATACTAGCTATTTGGATGACTGTTTTATAAATCTGCAATAAGCATAAAACAATTATATAAGGAATTGGCAACTCATTCTGAGAAATAAGGTAAGCCACTTGATTTCAACATCTGAACAAAGTGGACAGACTAGCATGCTGTTCAAACAGTTGGAGATGGACAGAAGGGTGTGTTCATAACAATTCAACTATTTTGCCTTGTTAGTTGAATTCAGAGCTTGTGAAATTATATCTTTGATCCAAGTTGGCTAAACTTAAAATATAAATATAAGCTGACTTCTCACTTGGGCTTGTGCTTGAGAGATTATTTATGAGATTGGTGTTAATTGACTATAATACCTGCTACATTGTTAGTGAATGTGCATTATGCATGGTTCTGGTTAAATGTAACAAAAAGTACATTTTATAGACACACCTGAAAGCCAGATCAGTGATCATAAGAAAAACAGTAGGTACAACTATTTTGATAAAGTAATTAAACTATTAGTGCATCTTTCACAACAATTTTTGTTGTGAAATTGTTAGACATTACTTGTTAGATATTACTGCACTGTCGGAGCTAAAAACACAAGCATTTCGGTACATCTGCAATAACAATCTGCTAAAACGTGTATGTGACCAATACAATTTTATTTGATTTATAGTTGTGGAAGGCATATATTCAGTCTAGGTATAATTTCACAAGCTCTGAATTCATTAGCTTATTTTTGACTCTTTTAAATGCAATGTATTTGACCTTTAATTGTACAACAAAGCTTATTTAGAGAAAATATTTTTTTAAATGTAGATATAGTTTTTTTTTTTTTCAGGCCATATCGCCCAGCCATACTGTAACCGTTTTAAAATCACCATTGGTCTCATGGTGAAATCTCTGAGCAGTTTCCTTCCTCTCCAGCAACTGAGTTAGTTAGTAAGGACTCTGGTATCTTTGTAGTGACTGGGTGTATTGATATGCCATCCAAAGTGTAATTAATAACTTCACCATGCTCAAAGAGATATTCGATTTGCTTTATTTTTACCCATCTACCAAATCGGTGGTGCCCTTCCTTGCAAGGCATTGGAAAACCTCCCTGGTCTTTGTGGTTGAATCTATGTTGTGAAATACACCGCTTGACCGAGGGACCTTACAGATAATTGTATGTGTGGGGTACAGAGATGAGATAGTCATTAAAATATCTTGTTAAAAACTATTATTGCACACAGAGTAAGTCCATGCAACTTGTTCACAATTTTTACTCCTGAACATATCCTGAACAAAAACATAAATGCAACATGTAAAGTGTTGGTCCCATGTTTCATGAGCTGAAATAAAAGATCCCAGAACTTTTCAATATGCACAAATAGCTTATTTCTCTAAAATTTTGTGCACAAATTTGTTTACGTCCCCGTTAGTGAGCATTTCTCCTTTGTCAAACTAATCCATCCACCTGACAGGTGTGGCATATAAAAAAAGATGATTAAACAGCATGATCATTACACAGGTGCACCCTGTGCTGGGGTTAATAAAAGTCCACTCTAAAATATGCAGTCTTGTCAAACACAATGCCACAGATTTCTCAGGTTTTGAGGGAGTGTGCAATTGGCATGCTGACTGCAGGAATGTCCACCAGGGCGGTTGGCAGATAATTCTGTTAATTTCTCTACCATAAGCCACCTCCAACGTTGTTTTAGAGAATTTGGCAGTACGTCCAACCGGCCTCACAACCGCAAACCACGTGTAACCAGACCCAGGAACGCCACATCAGGCTTATTCACCTACGGGATGGTCTGATACAAGCCACCTGGACAGCTGATGAAACTGTAGGTTTGCACAACCAAAGAATTTCTACACAAACTGTCAGAAACCGTCTCAGGGAAGCTCATCTGCTTGTCGTCCTCACCAGGGTCTTAACCTGACTGCAGTTTGACGTAGTAACCAACTTCAGTGAGCAAAAGCTCACCTTCGATGGCCACTGGCACGTTGAAAAAGTGTGCTCTTCATGGAAGAATCCAGGTTTCAACTGTACCGGGCAGATGGCAGACAGCGAGTGCCCCATGGTGCTGGTGGTGTTATGGTATGGGCAAGCATAAGCTACGGACAATGAACATAATTGCATTTTATAGATGGCAATTTGAATGTACCGAGATGCTGTGACGAGATCCTGAGGCCCACTGTCATGCTATTCATCCACCGTCCCATGTCACAAGGATCTGGAAGCTTAATTCCTGGAAGCTGAAAATGTCCCATGGCCTGCATACTCACCAGACATGTCATCCATTGAGCATGCTTGGGATGCTCTGGATCGACAGCGTGTTCCAGTTCCCGCCAATATCCAGCAACTTCACACAGCCATTCCACAGGCCAGAATCAACAGCCAGATCAATTATATGCACTGCATGAGGCAAATGGTGGTTACACCAGATACGGACTGGTTTTCTGATCAACGCTCCTACCTATTCTTTTTTTTAGGTATCTGTGACCAACGTATGCATATCTGTATTCCCAGTCATGTGAAACCCATAGATTTGGGCCTAACTTATTTATTTCAATTGATTGATATGATCTGAAATGGTTGCGTTTATATTTTTGTTCAGTGTATTTAGGCTTGCCATAACAAATGGGTGGAAAACTTACTCAAAACATATTAGCTTTTCATTTTTTATTAATTAGTAAACATTTCTTAAAACATAATTCCACTTTGACATTATGGGTTATTTTGGGTAGGCCAGTGACAAAATCTAAACGTAATCAATTTAAAATTCAGGCAACACAACAAAATGTGGAAAAAATGAAGGCTTGTGAATACTTTCTGAAGGCTCTGTATTATCTGTAGACCACGATGTATAGACTCAAAAAGCTCATCATTGTCTTGCTATTATAGGGCTCCAAGTAGGGAATTGATAAACGTCTGCTAAATTACTGAAATGTGAATGTAATGGTACCTTCTCTAGTGTTGCGAGGTCCATTGGGTGGTATATGTACTCAGCATAGTCAGGGTGCTGCTCCAGAGCCACAGGCTTCCAGAAGGGCTCAGTCTGTCCACAGAAGAAATAAGTATTAGTTCAACTCTCATAAACAACAGAAGCGATAGACCCATCTCTAGCCCACAGTGGGTACCTAGAGGGCATGAGAGAGACTTTCACTAACTTACCCCTGGCTGTTTCATCTTCTGGAGGGCAAACTTCAGCAGGTAGGACAGCTGGTCTATCGTTAGCATAGTCATGGCCTTGCTCTGTGTCTCTATGCACTCTGCTACTGTGATTTTCTAGAAAAATGACGAAGTCAGGACAATGTACCATTGACAAATAGTAGCTGGGTAAACACAACCACTCACAGTAGGTCGCTGGGCTGGCTATTAACTATGCATCTACAGTATGTCATAATCTATAGGAGACTGTGGTACTAGTCCTCATAGGAGGCAACATCCATCTAGAGAGGGACGATAAAGATCCTGCCCACTTTATGTTAGCCCCATCTAAACAGGCCTGGGGTCCATTCCATTTAAATTCAATAATTAGGAAGTACCACGTGTAGTACCATTATTATAGGATAATATGTTTATTTTATTTTTTTACTAGAATGCAGAGTCCAATTGGAATTGACCCCAAGCATGCCTCCAACCCCATCACCGGACACCCCAAAGAGCAAGCGGACATTAAGCTAGTGGTTAAGCGAGAATGTGCCTGGAACACTCCCATACCGCTTTCACACGTATATACACCTACACACCCACACGCACGGCACACACGTGAGTGAGTACCTCACACTCTGGACAGAACCAGTCACCCTCGGGCTCTGCTGGCAGTTTGAGGCACTTGGCGTGGTACACCCTCGGGCAGAGCTCACAGCAGAGCACCTGGCCCTCGCGGTGGCACAGCCAGCAGTAGAAGTCATTCCTGCTGTCCTGCGGGACAACATCAACAGGGTCTGTGGTGAGTGATGACTGCTTCACATAGTAAAAGGGACCATGTCTTAGTTCTGACTGAAATGCAGGCAAGAGAAACAGGGGGCGGGTTTCAAAACACACGCAGAAAACAAAACACAAAAGGTGCAGTGCAACAGAAACACACAGATAATCACAAAGTGGCAAGTAAGGCAGGGTAATAAGCAACATGTAAGGCAAAATAAGGCAGGCACCAAACACAAGACAGTTTAGTTGGTCTAGTCAATATCAATGTAGGCCTATACGATAGTAATGTCATTGTTCTTGATCTAAACCGGAAGTTTGTGTTATTGTCATCTTTTTAAGTTGTCAGACTTGCAATGTGCAATTTCATTGATGACTTTCCCTGGTGGACCAATAACCAGTTTTGTGTTGGGTATCATGCGTGACACTACATCAACCCACACCAGCCAATCAGTGAACAAGACACAATACTAGTCAGCACATATCTACAGTGGGGCAAAAAAGTATTTTGTCAGCCACCAATTGTGCAAGTTCTCCCACTTAAAAAGATGAGAGAGGCCTGTAATTTTCATCATAGGTACACTTCAACTATGACAGACAAAATGAGAAAAAAAATCCAGAAAATCACATTGTAGGATTTTTAATGAATTTATTAGCAAATTATGGTGGAAAATAAGTATTTAGTCAATAACAAAAGTTTATATCAATACTTTGTTATATACCCTTTGTTGGCAATGACAGAGGTCAAACGTTTTCTGTAAGTCTTCACAAGGTTTTCACACACTGTTGCTGGTATTTTGGCCCATTCCTCCATGCAGATCTCCTCTAGAGCAGTGATGTTTTGGGGCTGTTGCTGGGCAACACGGACTTTCAACTCCCTCCAAAGACTTTCTATGGGGTTGAGATCTGGAGACTGGCTAGGCCACTCCAGGACCTTGAAATGCTTCTTACGAAGCCACTCCTTCGTTGCCCGGGCGCTGTGTTTGGGATCATTGTCATGCTGAAAGACCCAGCCACGTTTCATCTTCAATGCCCTTGCTGATGGAAGGAGGTTTTTACTCAAAATCTCACAATACATGGCCCCATTCATTCTTTCCTTTACACGGATCAGTAGTCCTGGTCCCTTTGCAGAAAAACAGCCCCAGAGCATGATGTTTCCACCCCCATGCTTCACAGTAGGTATGGTGTTCTTTGGATGCAACTCAGCATTCTTTGTCCTCCAAACACGACGAGTTGAGTTTTTACCAAAAAGTTCTATTTTGGTTTCATCTGACCATATGACATGCTCCCAATCTTCTTCTGGATCATCCAAATGCTCTCTAGCAAACTTCAGACGGGCCTGGACATGTACTGGCTTAAGCAAGGGGACACGTCTGGCACTGTTACTGATGGTAGGCTTTGTTACTTTGGTCCCAGCTCTCTGCAGGTCATTCACTAGGTCCCCCCGTGTGTTTCTGGGATTTTTGCTCACCGTTCTTGTGATCATTTTGACCCCACGGGGTGAGATCTTGCGTGGAGCCCCAGATCGAGGGAGATTATCAGTGGTCTTGTATGTCTTCCATTTCATAATAATTGCTCCCACAGTTGATTTCTTCAAACCAAGCTGCTTACCTATTGCAGATTCAGTCTTCCCAGCCTGGTGCAGGTCTACAATTTTGTTTCTGGTGTCCTTTGACAGCTCTTTGGTCTTGGCCATAGTGGAGTTTGGAGTGTGACTGTTTGAGGTTGTGGACAGGTGTCTTTTATACTGATAACAAGTTCAAACAGGTGCCATTAATACAGGTAACGAGTGGAGGACAGAGGAGCCTCTTAAAGAAGAAGTTACAGGTCTGTGAGAGCCAGAAATCTTGCTTGTTTGTAGGTGACCGAATACTTATTTTCCACCATAATTTGCAAATAAATTCATTCAAAATCCTACAATGTGATTTTCTGGATTTTATTTTCTCATTTTGTCTGTCATAGTTGAAGTGTACCTATGATGAAAATTGCAGGCCTCTCTCGTATTTTTAAGTGGGAGAACTTGCACAATTGGTGGCTGACTAAATACTTTTTTGCCCCACTGTATGTGACTGTTCAGAATGTGTGACATGTTCATTGTCAGTGGAACTGAATTCAAAAGTTTTGGCTTGGGGTTGAATCATGTCATACATGTAAAACAAAGCATTCACAACACAAACAAAAATATTTGGCAGGCATATCCACTCTTTCCAAAAAAGGCAGTTTAGAAAAGTAATTTTAAAGTATTCTACTCTATAAACAGTTATCATGATTAATCAGCAGACAGATAAATAATCTTAATAGTCAATCATCAATACATGGTAGACATTTTTGGGATATGAACAAATGCATCTGACCACAGAACATGAAGCAGTGTCTTTCATTTAAACCTGGAAGCACAATCAGTCATGCACAGGTGCACAATCGGTCATGCACAGGTGCACACACACACACACAGTCACAAACTACACCTCCACCCCACCTGGTCTTTGTTGTTGCTGTGGACGGCTCCAGGTTTCTTCTTCTTCTTCAAGGGGCTGGGGGAGGTGTCTGAGGGGTAGTGGCCGTTGGAGGAGTGGGTTGGGCTGGACACCTTCCTCTTCTGAGTCGCCAGCACCCGCTCTGCTGACCCGGGGTCAGACACTAGTGGCAGGAGCAGAGGGGACACCAGGTAACCATACATACAACACAGAGAGTAGCAGCTTATAGGAATCTTAGAAGGACAGAGACAAGATCCCTGGCATGAAAGGCTAGAGCTACAGAGGCACTCCCAGTCCCAGGCCACTCTACACAATGACACTCAGATGGGGGGTTATTGAAGGTCAAAGGCAGAGTAAATCCTCAAGCATTCTTTTTGTTAGCAGAACCCCTTCATTGAGCGACTTAATATGGTGGTTTGCCCAGGAATACTGAATCCAACCAGATAAGGGATTTTGGTCACCAAACCCTACTGCTTGGTTTCCCAATCTGGCAACAAATTTCATATGTTAAGTCAGTGTTGTCGGGCCCTGTGATAGTGATCACGTGTGAAGGATGCCTCCTAAATGGTGACTTAGGCTAACATCCACAGCACGTGATGGTGAGGCTGAACCCGTGCAACAACCTCAGAGGTAGTGGAGATATGATTTTAACTGAATGGCACAATGGTTGCTCTGTGTAGCTCTATGAGATCCACATCAAACAACAAGTATGTTTAACGGTAAGATAAACACTAGCAGAAGAATACTAGAATATGCGGTCTTCTCGAAATACAACATTGGTCTTAGCATGCAGGGCCTTGTTCTTACCTTTGGATCGCAGTGCCACATCCATCCCCTCTACCACATCCGACTCAGTCTGTACCTCGTCCTCAGCCAGACTGCACAGCACAGAATGAAAGGAGGAGAGAGAGTCAGTCACAAACAGTGTTCACAAAACAAATCATGTCACACAGTAAACAAGTGGAACACCACCTAGGGCAGGGTCCCAGGGGACAAAGTCACCAGAGTTTCAGCAGGTTTCCATTGTGGTTACCTCATCAGCTTTATTGAGAAACATCAATAGGTTACTATTGTTACCAAATCTAAGGCGCAACTGATGTGGCACAGAATTGACTTCGACCTCAGATCCATGGCCTTTAAGATCATTCATGATCACGAATTGTAAGTCGCTCTTGATAAGTCTGCTAAATGACAACCACATGTTTTTTCAGGGTAATCATGTCTTCCTATGCATGTCTATAATCATTGGTAATCACAGTCAGATAAACTTTAGAAGTTGGGAGTTTGTGTTCCATGGGGTGCCACTGGAGAGAATCTCCATGGCAACAGGTCCTCCTTATTCAGCTTGCACAAGAGTTGCAATAAAATGCAACACTTGTGCTTCAGCACAACAAACAAGGCCATCCAACCGAGTAGGCTGTGTGCTCCTGTCCTCCAGGACACAATGGAGAGACAAGGGCTTCAGTCCTGATGAGGGCCATGCATTGACGAGTTTGTTTGCGTCCCCATTTGCCCACCTACCTACACCAAAGAAGATCTTTCTGTACAATGCAAGCTCATTCAAAAGAGCAACGCCTTAAACACATTTTGGGGTTTTCAATGATTACAAAACACTTCAACAAATGCGTAGGCTACGTCACAAAAGGGTTTTCACCTTCAAAATGGATGGTGACTCACAGAAGATTGCCTCAGACAGTCATGGATGAGAGTGTAAAAATATGGTGATTTTTGGTAGCCACCCAAACCCCAGCTCTCACAACTGGCTATTCCTATACTGAACAAAAATAAATGCCACAATTTCAACGATTTTACCGAGTTACAGTTGATATAAGGAACTCAGTCAATTTAATACATTCTTTAGGCCCTAATCTATGGATTTGACGACTGGCCCTTTGCGTGGGACTGGGAGGGCATAGGCCCACTCACTTGGGAGCCAGGCCCACCAACTGGGGAGCCAAGCCCAGCCAATCAGAATTAGTTTTTCCCCACAAAAGGGCTTTATGACATACAGAAATACTCAGTTTCATCAGCTGTCCGGGTGGCTGGTCTCAGACGATCCCGCAGGCAAAGAAGCCGGATGTGGATGTCCTGGGCTGGCGTGGTTACACGTGGTCTGTGATTGTGAAGTCGGTTGGACGTACTGCCAAATTCTCAAAAATGACAGAGACGGCTAATGGTATAGAAAATAACATGAAATTCTCTGGCAACAGTTCTGGTGGACATTCCTGCAGTCAGCATGCCAATTGCACGCTCCCTCAAAACTTGAGACATCTGTGGCATTGTGTTGTGTGACAAAACTGCATATTTTAGAGTGGCCTTTTAAAGTTCTGGGATCTTTTATTTCAGCTCATGAAACATTGAACCAACACTTTACATGTTGAGTCTATATTTTTGTTCAGTATAGAAACCCACTACACCAGATCACTTCAGTAAGCTCTACGGAGTCACCTTGGTCTGACTAGCTAGCTACAGGTTTTTACCTGTTACATAGGTCTGTTAACTAGCCTGTTCTTAACAGCCGAAATAAGATTTCCACAGCAAATCATATCAATAACAAAGAATATTGTGCAAAAATGTAAACTATAGCCTCTTCCATTTACAGAAACGGACAAATCAAAGCCTGGAGCTTTTTGTGTATTTGGCTTTGCTCTCCTCTAATTCCCTCTCAGGAAGAAAAATGAGGAGAAGAAAGGGGAGGGGGTCCTTGGTGATGAATGGGGTTCTTTGAGAGTTCAGCCCCTCCTTTGTCAGGGCCACTGAGGGCCTCGTTCCAAGGATGTAGTCGTATTCATTGTCCGAAAATAATCCTCAGGATCCAACACAGGTCCCACTCTGAACCAGACCCAATACCCTGGTGGCTCCTGATAGGAGAACGTCTAGGTACAGGTAGCCTAACAGGCTAATATTCAGCACTAGATCTAGAATAATTTTTGTTTTCAAGAAGTGGACAAGTGGGAATGTTACAGATGTTCTCAGAGGAACATTTGAGAGAAAGATTTGGATAAGATTAGAGTTGATATATTCTTCAGAACCCACATCCATCATGGTCATTGATCTGGAAGACAAAAAGGACAGAGTAGAAAAAGGAGAGGCACAATGCTCCAGAGCCAGAGCTGAGGGCAGCCATTGATGCATCCAAGCATGACTACCACTGTGAGAGGCCATTAACTAAATCTACTAAGCCAATAAAGCCACCCTCATTAACATGCACTGTAAACCTTGACGTCCTGCTCATCAAACCAAGTCCATGACACTGAGCATTCATAAACCTAAGGTAATGCTTAACAACCCTGTCACCACATTCACATGAGAAGTCTCAATCAATAAATCACTAGGCATAATCGCCATTATCAAAAAGACTGAGGCATGAAATCACCCATAATGCAATCTGGATAACGAGAGAAGATCAAGAAGATACAAATGGAAAAAAACTCTAAAAGTATCCAGCATATGAGTCTCGTCTTGTTTAGACATGCTGCCCTTCAGGGCCTTCCTGTTCCAGGCACAGAACAAAAAAACGAACGAGGCCCATATGAAAGAGAGCAAATGTTAGCCAACTCTCTGTGCTACGTGTCCTACCAGCGAGAGCACTGTGAGAAGACTGAGCACTTTAATCATGCAACCCAGCAGTAAGCCAAGGTTCACACTCGTTATTCACTCAAAAATAGGCCCACCGAGCAGCCAGAGTGACACAAGAACCACCTGATCCTGTAGCGTCTAGCTAAGCAGATCATTTAGTCGTCCTGTTCTTCCAGAGGGCATTTCAGACCAGGAGCAGAATTCCTGAAACCTGGCAGAATCACAGGAGAACAGATAGCAAAAAAATCTTCCGTATCTATGAATATTCCAGAAGACCAAAATTCAGGATAACATTAGCAAACACCACAAAAGATTAATGGCTGATAGAAGCAGAAAAAAAGACACACACATTGAATCTGTGCCTTGAGATTCCACTGGCTCCTCAGAGACAGGCAAGCAGAGGCAGAGCAGGGTTCTCTCGTCACAGAAAATGGAGGCCACAGCAGACTCCTCTCCCCCATGCCGACTGAGGCTCCAGTCACAGGCACACACACGAGGAACAGGAGATCCGTGGAGATTACAGCTCAACATCCAAACACCAAAACACAGTTAAGCCAAACCACCGTCACTGCCGAGTACAACAGGAGGGAAACTGACAAGACAGGCGAGAGAGAGAGAAGAAATCCAGCTAATTGGAAATCAGTTATCCAATGTAACCCCCATATTCAGTTTAACTTTTACTGTGCCCACTGCTGTCGAATAATAATTAGGCATAATAATATGAAAGAGACTGAGAGAAAGATAAATTGTTTGACTATAAGAATAAAGACAGCTGGCAAACTTAGGACCTATCCCTGGGGAGAATACACTGTTTCTCCGTCTCATGCAACACAGTTGTGTCTAGTACAGAGAGAGGGTCTGGATTCCTGCTCTGTAATTGGTGCCATGAAAGCAGGGTTGTTTCATTGAATGCTTTGTGTTGGTGTCCTTGAATCCACTGAGGATCAGTATTGTTGATGGAGAAACAACCTGGCGCCATTGCCACCCTGCAGCCCCTGACCTCCAGAGAGAAGACTGACTCTGAGGGACATAACGCACAAACAACATCGTCAAGATTAAATTTACCATTCACTCAAGACCATATGAAACCACTAGTTTTAGGCACAGTCTTGCAGAAATAGGGTCTATGCTTTTGCCAGCATTTCATACTATAATCACTGCAAAAAGATTAGATTCATTATACACGATTTTTGTACATTTTTTAAAACCAAAAAACATGTTCATCATCAGAGATAATTCACACTTAGTAGCATACCTTGTCTTATACCACAGTATATGTAAGAAAAATCCTTCAGCCTGATTTTTACACTGGGCTGGAGGAGATGAAACAAAGATGGCTGTAGAATTTTCCAGAAGGCCCCTGCTCGCTCTGTGCTGCCGCTCTCACTGCGATTGTCAATCTTTAACCTCAACTGCTGCTGTAATTGGCTGGAGGGTCTGCGGGGCGGGACCGGATTGGTCGGCTGTGGTATGCTACACGACTCGCTGTGCGCAGGCTTCTTTCTTCCTTAAAACACATTTTCTGCTGCAATGCAGAGATTCCCTATGCATTAAAACGGTGTAATTTCACCTCGGTTTAAAAGGTTGTCAGTCTGTTTTGATTGCAACCGAGCGAATGGGTAGAGGTTTTAGAAGAGGGTTTTTGAGTTGTTCTTTGTGGTTAGGAGGCAGTAAATCACAAGCAGACCATATAAAAGCCTGGTGTCCAATTTACGAGCAATGCTGCCTCAGCTAACCCCAGCAACCCCAGAGGACTGCCTAAAGATAACCTGTCACCAGATTACTAACATTAGGCCTACCACTAACATAACGCTAATGGAGCTCAACGTGAATTTATACACATCTCCAAGCTCACCTAATGATTGTTCAAAATTGTCCATTTCTTTTTTTTCCGGGGGTGTTGGATCACTTTTGGCTTTGTCCATGAGTGTACTGAAATGTTTTACCTTTTTTTATTATTTAACTTGGCAAGTCAGTTAAGAGCAATTCTTATTTACAATGATGGCCTACCTTGGCCAACGCTGGGCCAATTGTGCACCGCCCTATGGGACTCCCAATCAGGGCCGGATGTGATACAGCCTGGATTCAAACCAGGGACTGTAGTGACGCCTCTTGCACTGAGATGCAGTGCCTTAAGACCGCTGCGCCACCCATCCCCCATCCTTTCATGAACCACAGTAAAAGAGGAAGCTAACGTAATGGTGGTTGATGTGCCATTCACATACTGTAATTAGAACATGCTTTGTATAGAGCCAAACCAAGGTGGTTGATAGTAAGGATGTAGAAATTCTAATATAGATTTGACACCAAAGTTAGCTCATAATTGTGAATGGAAATACATTAATTTTTCTAGTATTGTAGGCATATCAAAGTCAAATGTGGATTTTAAGATCTGCCGTGCCATGGTAACTGATTACATAATTAGAACCTATGAATGACTTTCTGATTCATGCAAACATTTACTTTTAGGCACTATTTGGAAACAGGTAGGGAAGGGGCTAGTTATTAATTGTGATTCCTTATTTGAATTAAGAACCATAAAGTAATGTCCTATTAAACACCAGTGGAAACAGTACTATAAATTGCTACCAAAAAGGATTATTGTGAATTGAGAGCCAGATATGCAGTTTCTATAACCTACTTTACAATAGGGGATATGATTATCTTAACACAAGTATTTCAGAAACGTCAAACCAGGCATTTAAATGAAGCAGCAGATCAATGGTGTTTTTGTCTCTACAGCTATAAATAGGTGAGAGGCCCGAGCGGTGCAAGGGGGGAGAACACAAGCACACAAATGCAGACAAGTATGAGTTGGGCTGAAGTCAAACAAACCATCACACAAAGAAGATACACACAATCATCAATCACTAAAAATATAGTGTTTCTCTGGGTGGCAGTTTGATTTGTAATGACATGAGTAGAGCATTACCCAGAGGGACAATCAGTTTCTAACACAAAATGGCCACTGTTTGAGGCACAGAGCAGAAGAAGCAGCTTTACAAGGATGAGTGCTACAGAGTCAACGTAGCACTGGCCTGTAAACTGGAGGACTTTGGCCGTAAATTGAGACCCCATATTCCATGAGCTTCAAAACAACTAGACTACACAGGGCTACTAATGTGTGGAGGAAGAATGAAATGTACCAATTTCCCTCAGACACTCCATTTTTGGTTTCGGAACACTGAATGAACTCTGAGGACTCAGTTCTGATGAGGGTGAGACACTAAATTAATTTAGTGTCAATTGGTGAAGAATTATTTCATATTTTCGTATTACATTTGTTTATTTAACTAGACAAGTCAGTTAAGAACAAATTCTTATTTACAATGACGACCTACCCCGGCCAAACCCTAACCCGGACGACGCTGGGCCAATTGTGCGCCATCCAATCACGGCCAGTTGTGATATAGCCTGGAATAAAACCAGGGTCTGTAGTGACGCCTCTAGCACTGAGATGCAGTGCCTTAGATCACTGCGCCACTCGGGAAAATCTGCAGACATTAATTATGAAAGTATTAATTTTGTCCCCCAAAACACTACTTACTGTAAGAAACCAGTGTTGAGTTAGCTATCAGTGTCTGGAGACCCCCCGCCCCGGTCAGTCTAACAGGCACATGTGTTTCCCCCACGACCATTCTCCCTGGCCTGGCATGACACACTAAATCACAACAACAAAAGATACATAACACCCCCCCCAATCCCACCACCCCACTAGTCCTCCTCAGCCACCCATCCCCAGCCCTGTGTGCCATGACACACAAGGCTGGCACAGCAGAGGGGAGATAGATAAGAGATTTCTCATTTGTAGCTTACTCTCTTTTGCATTATAAAAAAAGACAAGGAAACCAAGGATTTGCCATGGTCCACTCTGCAGTCCACTGCATGGCAGCCTGGATGTCTGGGGAACACATGTGAGCCTGCCTGCCACACACAAACACACAGAGAGAGATAGACAGAGAGCACAGAGGGGAGAGTCCTAACCCAACCCCCACCTAAGCTCTCTGTGGTACAGGGGCCTTGCAAGGACTCTCCTGCCCCCAAAGCCCCCCCCCACCCCACTCCTTTGGGAAAGCAATCTGTGATTTTCAGGTATTCATATCCAGATTTGCACAGCAACATTCACACAACAGAGGAGGAGGAGGAAGGAATGTTGTAATTAGAGTTTAGATAAATAGACAGGGCTTACCTCTGTGGATGCATGGCTGCCTGACACACTGTTATGGCAACACTTATAAAACATGGAGGACACTCTCAGCCGGGGAAGGCTCCGTTCTTCAGGCAAGGCGATCAGGCCTGTCTGATGGTAGCCAGGCCCTGACTGGCCCCTTTGTCACAGGCGGGATGTAAGACCGCATCCGATTGGCCGAAGGGTTTCCTGAGTAATTATCTTTGTTCAGCGCAAGCAGGAGCAGCTCTGAGTGCAGGAGAGACATGGAGATAAAAAAGAGAGAGAGCTAGGCCCAAATCACAAAATAACACACACACAATGTAATACTGTTTCCTAAGGTTGCATCTGGTGCAAGTTATGTTATTTTCACAGATTATATAGTAGAAATGGCAGCATCTACTAAATGAAAAACAGACAGCAGGGCTGCTCTGTTGTAACCTCCATTTTTGTAGAGAAGGCCTTTGTCTAAACCCCTCCCTTCTTCTCAACCGTCTTCAGAGGAGAGAGGGCACATAGGCTCGTTCTTCACCAAAACTACAACCAAGGCCTGGAGAAATTGCACACAATTTAAAATATAGACCAGGGAATGTTTCCCTATAATATAAGTGGAATTAAAAGAAAAACTGAATGGTAAATCCAGATCATATTAAAAAAAGTAGGATTAACATAAAAGGAACCAAGTTACAATTATTCTGAAATAAATATGAATAAATTCAAAAGAAAGGCTATTTATGGGCTTGTTCCAAAATAGAAATAGCTATTATGTATACTACAACAAGATGGGACTCATTTTATCTACTAAGAGTTACATTAAAACATTTTTACAAAAATAATAATTTTATAATGAATAAATCATCAGGCCAAACAGCATTACTTGAAAGTACAGTTTCTCTAAAAGAGAAACATACAACTAAAAATACACACACAAAAAAAACACAAAAAAAACAGCCAATACTTTGCAAAAAAAGATTTGAAAAATAAATACATACAATAGGTTACATATTGTTATATACCAGGGGTCATCAACAGGCTCATTAGTGATTTTTTGGGGGCTCCCCAGAGTAGTTTGGGGGTTGTTTTCAGTTTTTTAAAAATACTAAAATCACCAGCCCCCCAAAAAAGGTCATTTAGGAAATCTGTTCCCAAGTATTCCAATTTATTTATAAAATTAGGCGTGATTGTGTCTCAATGTAATCAAGGCATGAAATGATTGTATTTGAAAATAACAATCTATTTTTTGGCTGACTTGTGGTCAGTTTGAAGTGTACAAATTACTATAATTATGTTCCGGCCCCAGACCATCCACTCCGACAAAATTCAGCTATCGGCTGAATCTAGGTTACTACCCTTTCTAAACACTACCTGTAATCGCAAATTTTGGGGTACAGTGTTATGTTTGTTGTAGGGCTGTTTAACATTCTACTCTGTGGATGGTTAATGTTCTGGAGTATTTATAAGGCCTAATCCATAACATATAGGCTAATTTCTGGTCTTACAATTGAGGTTGGAAGTAGCACTTATTACACTAAAGAAAAGTTAGGAAAAGGGGAGACATTTTGTAATGCCAGACAATGCAGACCAGAACAAATGGCAGTATGTGCATGTACGTGTGTTCCAAGGAACCTACCGCTTGCATCATGTGCTCCGTGAAAATCATCAATAATTCACTGTACCTGGGTAACAGCACCTGTCTGTTATTGTTAACTCTCAGACAGGCCAGTTTGTCAATTGGAGTATGTTTTAAATAGCTCGCCAGGCCACACTCCCAACACAGAGGTTACAAGCAATGGTAACTAAGGCTCGCACACATTGAATGTGGATCTACCATTCTTCTGTTTCGTCTGTCAACATTTTTCACACAATTCCAAATGTAAAATCGGTGCGCACTCGGTTCTCAAATTTCGTTCAGAGGTGGTAAATATTCTCGGCCAGCAAACGCTATTGGTGTGTCTGAGCCCTAACACTCTGTGCTTGTAACTTCTACTACTCTTCACTGTGCCTTCACCATCTGCCACTATTCCTTACCACTGGTGCAGATATGTGAATAGCAAAGCCATTAGGCTATATCATTATAGCCTTTCCGAAAGGTAGCCTAGTGGTTAGAGCGTTGGGCCAGTAACCGAAAGGATGGAATCCTCGAGCTGACAAGGTAAAAATCTGTCGTTCTGCCCCTGAGCAAGTCAGTTACTGTTCCCCGGGCACCGATGACCTGGAAGTCGATTAAGGCAGCCCCCCACACCTCTCTGATTCAGAGGAGTTGAGTTAAATGTGGAAGACACATTTCAGTTGAAGGCATTCAGTTGTACAACTGACTAGGTATCCCCCTTTCCCTTTTGAAAGGATATGTTGTTGTGAGCACAGGACATGTGTGCTTAGTGGAGAATTGGGGCCGAAAGAACACAGAAGTCATTGGTTTCATAAAACAATCCAAGCACGTGCAATGCTGTCCTCTAGTGAATAAAATGAGAATAACGTCAGACAGGTTCAGACGCCCCTGGCCCTCACAGGTTCACCATTTCCACTGGTGACTCTTAACGCCTGCCTCTATATGAATACTTATCTGACATATTTGTCGGACCCAATTATGCTAATGTGACAACTGTCTAGCCTAGATAGATGGACATACGCTCCTCTGAACTATTTGTGCGGTGTCTTGCCTAAAAGGACAACTGTTTGGCCAGAGGGTTATTGGTTATTCACGCTGTGCCTTTTTACCGCTTGCTCTGTTTGACAAATTTGTATGACAAATGTTGTCGAAAGGACTAGGTCTATATTGATTGGTTTTCAATCAGCTCGTACTCCTGGTACCTTGACCATTGTGTAACGTTTCCGGAACAATTAACAGTTAGCTAGGTTTAAAAAGTTAAGTACAGAAAATGTAATCCATGACTGTAGCTACTCGGTACTCCACTTACAAAAATGACATATTGATACAGAAATGGACATATCTATAAATCCTGGCATTTGTACAAATGATATGGCAGAGACAAATTATACCATAACAGCTCATATCAATATGGTTTGACAGCCTATACTAAAATACATATAATTGTGTTAATATTGAAAGTGAAGGCTGGGGTCAGGAGTGGCTGAATGAGTGACAAGCCATGGTGAAAGATGAAACCATCATTGACAGTAGGATTACACTAATGTGTACCTAGTTACCAAGGTTGGTTCCTTTTGGCTGTACAATTCCATATACTTAACAGACTTGTAATGTGTAACTACGTAGCTATATCAAACGGGTTCACCATCACCACTAGCTACTTCCTTTGCGTAGTGGGCTTTGTTGGCTACAGTAACTAGCTAACGTTAGCTAGCTAACTAGCTGCTGACGTTAATAATAACAACCGTTTCCTGATTCACATTGAGAAATATTTCCTATTTTACACGATTTATTTAGCTAAAACTAACGGAATAAATGGTATTTCACGTAAAACAATCAATACGTACCCGATAATGAAGATAAGTATGTAAAATAGAATCTGACTGGACGGAATGAAAGATGGCTTGGAGGTATCCCTTCTTTCCCTCAACATTGATTGGGCGGATTCGATTACGCTGAACTTCGGGGCACCGGTGCATGGTCCGTGACATCCATCCTGCAGAAACATAAACATCTTTTCCATAACATATATTTTCAAACTAGTTTTCATTAGGAAGGCAGATAAAGCGTTTTTATCAAAAGCAATACATTTTGCATGCGAAAATACAGAATCCTACTCTTTACTCCTCGTGCTTAACTGCGTCACTTTTGTGTGGAGCAGACTTCGCCGTGGGCTTTGAACGGGGCACCTGGCTCACGCCCGGGAGGCAGCCCGGGTCCAAAACGAATGGAATCAACTTTCACCCTGTGCCAGATTAATCGAATCCCCTAATTGACTTGATATGAAACCGACACCTCCTCCACCAATTCCCTTGCACGTGATTTGTTCAGCATAGTGTCAACCATGAGTTAAATGAGGCGGGTTTTTCCTATCTACGTCAATGGGCGGTTTTTGAGTGTTAGGAACCGAACTGGGAGGGGACGTTTGACTGACCAGTAAAGAAGTGCGTGGTGTTGTGTACATTTGTATCGTTTCTAAGCTAGTTAACACATGAACGGCAATTTACACCGTGAACTGGTAGTAGTGGCGGGAACAAAATAGGACAGTTTGCATCTGAATGCAAGCGGGGGCTGCGAGTGACTGAATTGCGGCAGGTAGGGAGAGCTGTATCGGTCAGCCATGGGTTTCCGAAAGAAGAACAAGAGCCCGCCGGTGCTGAGCCACGAGTTCGTGATCCAGAATCACGCGGATATGGTTTCATGTGTGGCTATGATAATTCTCCTCGGCCTGATGTTCGAGGTACGGTGTTAAACCCTGGAATGTATGCTGCACAGTATATAAGAAAACGCCTCGTCTGAACTGTGACGACAACGTCAGCAAGACTCAAAGGGGACTGGGCGCAAGCGTATCCCTTCTCATATGTCACACGGATTGCCAAGGAAGACAGGAGGCACACTGTGCTAAATAGTTGCTGGTCAACTAGCATGTCACACCAACTAGCTAGCTATCTAATATTACCAAATGGATAGATAGCGCTAGCCAGTTTGCTATCACATCCATGCATGTGACCGTAAACGATGGGGATTGTTTACATTACTCAACTCCCATTCAAGTCTGCAAAAACGTAATTAATTGAGTGCTTGTTGCTGATAACTGAACTTGTATCTAAGTTAGCCTGCTAGGCAACTTGTTCTGAAAATGAAACACGATCGCATGTTGGCTATCTAGCCAATTCCCCATCCAATTTGTCAGTCTCATTGAGTACGTTTACAATCATACACACTAATAATCCGATATTAAACTGATTATGGCAGTAGGCAGATTATGCAATAGTCATGTAAACGCCGTACTCTGTTGATCTTAATCTTATGAATGTCAAAATCGAAGTAAACATACGCCAATTAAAACACCTTGTCTTTCGAATTATTAAAACATGTAAACACCCTAATGGCGTTCCAGCGGTGTATTTGGTCTGCGCATGTGCTAGCACCAGCCGAGCGAGCCTCCCTCTAGCACTAGTGAAGTATGTTAGGAACAACTGTATGCGTGTTAGAAGTAGTTTTCACATACACACGTCATATGTTTGAAATCAGAACATTTGTTTCCCAAAAATAACATATTCGCTGTGGTAGAACGTTTATTTTGATTGGCGATTTTCAGCAGTTATCAGAGTGCCATCAGGTAGCCTGGTTTCAGATGTATTCATGTAAATAGGATTATTAGGGAAATCGTTCTTCTTGCAACGCATGTATCGGTTTTAATCGAACCATTATATTAATCTGGCTATCCACAATAATCGAAAACATTTTATTGTGATTGACTCCTATGCATCTGCATTATCAGGAAGAACTACTCTTGTTACAAGGTACCATGACAATACTTTTTGCTACAACATTGCTTCTATTTGATATCTTTCGTTTATTGCAGGTCACAGCAAAGTTTGCCATCATGTTCATCACCATTCAATACAATGTGACTCAAAGTCTTGGTAAGTCTACATCATTTTTATTAGTTATTTTACCAAGTAAGTTGACACATTCTAATTTACAGCAATGACATGGGGAATAGTTACAAGGGAGAGGGGGATGAATGAGCCAATTGGAAGCTGGGGATGATTTGGTGGCCATGGAATTAACCAGGACACCAGGGTTAACACCTCTGCTCTTACAATAAGTGCCCTGGGATCTTTAGTGTCAGGACACCCATTAAACATTTCATCCGATTGATGGCACCCTACACAGGGTAATGTCCCCAATCACTGCCCTGGCACATTGGGGTATGTATATATATATATTTTTAGACTAGAGGAAAGAGTGCCTCCTACTGGCCCAGCATCTGGTCTCCCCTCCTGGGACTGACCAGGACCAACCCTGCTTAGCTTCAGAGCCAAGCCAGCAGTGGTATGCTGCTGAAATATTTCTTTGTATTTATTTCAAAAACGTAATATAATTTTACAGTATTTAGTGCATGTATCCAGTACCTTGTATTTGAAGCCATTGACCAAGTTGTTTTTTTGTTCATCTGTATGTTATCAGATGAGAGGGCTGAGCAAGTGAACCTGTACCAGTACGGTCCTAAAGACATAGCCACTGTGTTCTTCTACCTGCTCATTGCTGTCATACTCCACGCCTTAATACAGGAATACATTCTCGATGTGAGTGTCTCTGCACACAGACCCCTGTTGTGTGTGTGTGACTGAGAAAGAAAGGAGGATATCTGTATAGGTAGTTAATCTACAGAACACATAGTCACTGTGTGTGCTCGTGCGTGTCTTTCCCCCTTTTTTCAAGCCCAAGTGTGATCATAACTTAAGGTCTGGCCTTGTCTCGCTTAGCAGTCTTATCCTTCTCACCCTCTTAGGTAGTCAAATATTATCCTCCACGGCCACTTCCTTCTCTTACACAGCCCACAACAAATGATAACAGACACGTTTCTCTTCGTCGGTATGCATGTCTCATGTCCTATTTTCTCTGATTTCAGAAAATGAATAGGCGGTTGCACCTGTCGAAAACCAAACATAGCAAGTTCAATGAATCGGGACAGCTTGCTGCCTTCTACTTATTGTCCTTCATCTGGGGCTGCAGCATCTTAACGGCGGTAAGAAGACCAATGAAATGCTGCCAGGAGCCTTGAAATATTATGTGAAGACAAGCAGTCCATCCCGTGGAATTTGTTCTTTGGCTCATGCCGTCTCTTCTTATCTGTTAGGAGGAATTTGCGACAAATCCTACTTTCTTATGGGAGGGCTACCCACACACCCACATGGTGTAAGTAAGGATTTATACATACATTTTACGCCTTCTGGTCACTCATTTATTATTTCATCATGTCAGAGGGACAGGGTTAGTACTGTTTTCATCACAACTTTTTGCGTTCTAGAACACAATAATTCCCCACAAGTGTTCTGTGACAGCTCAGATTTGAGTTGGCACAGTGGAAAGGCCTTAGTGACCCAGGGTGGATTGCAGCCCTAGTATTGCGCATGGGAGTACACTGTCCGGCTGTCTCATCAAATCAATTTTAGACATCAGGTTCCCCTAAAATATTTATTCCAAATGTGATGTTTTACCCAAGCTAGACACACAGTGCTAAATGTCTGTCTTTTCCATCCCTCTCCTCATTTCTCATTGTGTAGAGGTGTTATTTAAATCCATTTTATTAGGGGAAATAGATTAAACAGAAATACATAAATTGTGAACTGAATATTTTCTCCCAGGTTACATACATTTTTCTTATTGATGGACTTTCATCTATCTTTTAAAATTATGTTTGTAAATGCATGTAACAGAATCTGTTATCATGATCAAGCGTTCATGTCCCATCATATCCACTCGCTCCCTGCATAGATAGACCGGATCTCTGCCTGCCTGTAACCTGCCCTCTCTGCAGCTTTCAGGTGAAGTTCTTCTACATTTGCCAAATCGCATACTGGCTCCATGCCCTTCCTGAGCTGTACTTCCAGAAAGTGAGAAAGGTAAGGGTGCATGATCACACCTTGGGTTAGGTCCTAAAGATGACACATCTGTCATTTAAACATGGGAGGATAAATCTTGTGATTCTGTAATTCCCCATTGTTGCAATACATGGTTCATATTCTTTATTCTCCTCTTACAAACCCATTTGTGACTGTAAAAGTCATGTGGCACTGAAACTGCTGTGGCACACACCTACACTGATACAGCAGTCATGAATAAAGGCTCTTTCCTGCTTGTGTGTTTCAGGAGGATATTCCCCGCCAGCTCTATTACATTTGTCTTTACGTCTTCCACATCACCGGTGCCTACATCTTAAAGTGAGTGTGCGTCATCTCAGGGAAGTGGTTAGATAAGAAGATAAAGACTGTATGAATGGAGCTACCGTACAGCACTTCCTTACTTATGCACTTTAAAACCTCTGGGATAGGAACCTAAAATTACATACCCAAATCTAACTGTCTGTAGCTCAGGATCTGAAGCAAGGATATGCATATTCTTGGTACTATTTGAAAGGAAACACTTTGAATGTGGAGATGTGAAATTAATGTAGGAGAATATAACACAATAGATCTGGTAAAAGATAAAACAAAACAAAAAAACATGTGTTTTCTATTTTTATTACAAAAGAAAGGCCATACATTGAGAGAGGAATCTGGGGATAATTTAGATGTCCACAACAGGGCAACAGACTGATATATTCAAGAAGGAGAGAGCTACATAATATGTTGTATGAAGTCTCACAGGTGTCCCTCACGAGTTTGTCCAAATGTACCCAAGTGGCCGAATTGTTCAGTTGATACATTTTCAAGTTGATAAATATAGAGAAAATAAGTTTACACGCAAAGATGAAGGGGGCTGTACTTTCCAGTCATGTTCAGCTGAGGTCCTGGCTGCCTTTTAGGCCGACATGATGGTGGAAGTGACTCCACATCATCCTCTAGCACAGTTTGCCAACCTCCTCTCCCTCAGTGGTAGTTGCCCGTAGTGCACTGGCCCTCCTCCATTTCTGAGCTGGCCTCTTCACACGTCTATATGGCTGGGTGGGTGTGGAGCCAGAGACTGCAGCAGGGGTCAGACTGGAGGAACCAGTCCCTACGTTTGAGTGAGTGGGGGATAGAGGACTTGAGTGTGGTCTCTTTGGAGTTGGCTCCCCAGTGGTCACGTCTTCCGCTATTGAGGATTTAAAAAATTTTAAAAATCAGAACTCAAATTTACTATTACTTATTTTATGTGACTTTTATTTTAGCAGGGGTTGAGCCCTGCATCAATACTTTTACGGATGAGCCCTGCATCAATACATAAAATACACAAGACATCTATAAACATATATAGAGTATGGGAAACACAATCACTATAATGAAATATGTGGACCAATAGGCATTAAGACACTCAAACCACAGCCACAGCATGTCATAGCTAACATAAACATACACAGTCAAAAGTTTTAGAACACCTACTCATTCAAGGGTTTTTCTTTAGTTTGACTATTTTCTACATTGTAGAATAATAGTGAAGACATCAAAACTATTAAATAACACACATGGAATCATGTAGTAACCAAAAAATCCACCCTTTGCCTTGATGACAGCTTTGTACACTCTTTGCATTCTCTCAACCAGATTCACCTGGAATGCTTTTCCAACAGTCTTGAAGGAGTTCCCACATATGCTGAGCACTTGTTGGCTGCTTTTCCTTCACTCTGCGGTCCAACTCATCCCATACCTTCTCATTTGGGTTGAGGTCGAGTGATTGTGGAGGCCAGGTCATCTGATGCAGCACTCCATCACTCTCCTTCTTGGTCAAATAGCCCTTACGCAGCCTGGAGGTGGGTTGGGTCATTGTCTTGTTAAAAAACAAATGATAGTCCCACTAAGTGCAAACCAGATGGGATGCCGTGTCACTGCAGAATGCTGTGTTAGCCATGCTGTGTGCCATAAGTGTGCCTTGAATTCTAAATAAATCACAGACAGTGTCACCAGCAAAGCACTCTCACCATCACACCAGCTCCATGCTTCACGGTGGGAAACTCATGTGGAGATCATCCGTTCACCTACTCTGTCTCACAAAGACACGTTGGTTGGAGCCAAAAACCTCAAATTTAGGCTCCTCGGACCAAAGACAGATTTCCACCAGTCAAATATCCATTGCTCGTGTTTCTTGCCCCAAGCAAGTCTCTTCTTCTTATTGGTGTCCTTTAATAGTGGTTTCTTTGCAGCAATTTGACCATGAAGGCCTTATTCACAGTCTCCTCTGAACAGTTGATGTTGATGTGTCGGTTACTTGAAATCTGTGAAACATTTTATTTAGGCTGCAATTTCTGAGGTGCAGTTAACTCTAATGAACTTATCCTCTGCTGAAGAGGTAACTGGGTCTTCCTTTCCTGTGGCGGTCCTCATGAGAGCCAGATTCATCATAGTGCTTAATAGTTTTTGTGACTGCACTTGAAGAAACTTTCACAGTTCTTGACATTTTTCAGATTGACTGACCTTCATGTCGTTTCTCTTTGCTTATTTGAGCCGTTCTTGCCATAGCCCTATTTGGTAAGACCAAATCCATATTATCTTCTGTATACCACCCTTACCATGTCACAACAAAACTGATTGGCTCAAACGCATAAAGAAGGAAAGAAATTCCACACTGACTTTTAACAAGGCACACCTGTTAATTGAAATGCATTCTAGGTGACTACCTCATGAAGCTAGTTGAGAAAATGCAGAGTGTGTAAAGCTGTCATTAAGGGAAAGGGTGGCTACTTTGACTATTTTGATTTGTTCAACACTTTTTGGTTACGTCATGATTCCATGTGTTATGTCATAGTTTTGATGTCTTCACTATTATTATACAATGTAGAACATAGTAAAAAATAAAGAAGAACCCTTGAATGAGTAGGTGTGTCCAAACTTTTGACTGGTACTGAAAATACAGTACATTTGAAAAGTATTCCTTCCAATTGAAATTTTCCACATTTTATTTGGTTACAGCCTTATTCTAAAATAGATTAAATGTGTGTGTTTTCTCAATCTGCACACAATACCCCATAATGATTTATTTTTAATTTAATTTTATTTCACCTTTATTTAACCAGGTAGGCTAGTTGAGAACAAGTTCTCATTTACAACTGCTGACCTGGCCAAGATAAAGCATAGCAGTGTGAACAGACAACACAGTTACACATGGAGTAAACAATAAACAAGTCAATAACACAGTACGAAAAAAAGTCTATATACATTGTGTGCAAAAGGCATGAGGAGGTAGGCAATAAATAGGCCATAGGAGCAAATAATTACAATTTAGCAGATTAACACTGGAGTGATAAATGATCAGATGTTCATGTGCAAGTAGAGATACGGGTGTGCAAAAGAGCAGAAAAGTAAATAAATAAAAACAGTATGGGGATGAGGTAGGTAAATTTGGGTGGGCTATTTACAGATGGACTATGTACAGCTGCAGCGATCGGTTAGCTGCTCAGATAGCAGATGTTTGAAGTTGGTGCGGGAAATAAAAGTCTCAAACTTCAGCTATTTTTACAATTCGTTCCAGTCACAGGCAGCAGAGAAGTGGAAGGAAAGGCGGCCAAATGAGGTGTTGGCTTTAGGGATGATCAGTGAGATACACCTGCTGGAGCGTGTGCTACGGGTGGGTGTTGCCATCGTGACCAGAGAACTGAGATAAGGCGGAGCTTTACCTAGCATGGACTTGTAGATGACCTGGAGCCAGTGGGTCTGGCGACGAATATGTAGCGAGGACCAGCCGACTAGAGCATACAGGTCGCAGTGGTGGGTGGTATAAGGTGGTTTAGTAACAAAACGGATGGCACTGGGATAGACTGCAGGGTAGCCTAGTGGTTAGAGCGTTGGACTAGTGACCAGAAGGTTGCAAGTTCAAACCCCCGAGCTGACAAGGTACAAATCTGTCGTTCTGCCCCTGAACAGGCAGTTAACCCACAGTTCCTAGGCCGTCATTGAAAATAAGAATTTGTTCTTCACTGACTTGCCTGGTTAAATAAAGGTAAAATAAAATCTAGTTTGCTGACTAGAGTATTGGAAGCTATTTTGTAGATGACATCGCCGAAGTCGACGATCGGTAGGATAGTCAGTTTCATTAGGGTAAGTTTGGCAGCGTGAGTGAAGGAGGCTTTGTTGCGAAATAGAAAGCCGACTCTAGATTTGATTTTGGATTGGAGATGTTTGATATGAGTCTGGAAGGAGAGTTCACAGTCTAGCCAGACACCTAGGTACTTATTGATGTCCACATATTCTAGGTCGGAACCATCTAGGGTGGCTTTTATCCCCAGATTCCTCTCTCAATGTATGGCCTTCCTCTCTCAATGTATAGCCAGGAGGAAGGCATGGCCAGCTGTTGAAAAGTGTTTGTGGAAGTTTTCGATTATCACAGATTTATCGGTGGTGACCGTGTTACCTAGCCTCAGTGCAGTGGGCAGCTGGGAGGAGGTGCTCTTGTTCTCCATGGACTTTACTGTGTCCCAGAACTTTTTGGAGTTAGAGCTACAGGATGCAAATTTCTGCTTGAAAAAGCTGGCCTTTGCTTTCCTGACTGCCTGCGTGTATTGGTTCCTGACTTCCCTGAACAGTTGCATATCGCTGGGACTATTCGATGCTATTGCAGTCTGCCACAGAATGTTTTTGTGCTGGTCGAGGGCAGTCAGGTCTGGAGTGAACCAAGGGCTATATCTGTTAGTTTTTTTAAGCGGAGCATGCTTATCTAAGATGGTGAGGAAGTTACTTTTAAAGAATGACCAGGCATCCTCAACTGACGGGATGAGGTCAATATCCTTCCAGTATACCCGGGCCAGGTCGATTAGAAAGGCCTGCTCGCAGAAGTGTTTTTTTGGAGCATTTGACAATGATGAGGGGTGGTCGTTTGACTGTGGACCCGTAGCGGATACAGGCAATGAGGCAGTGATCGCTGAGATGCTGATTGAAGACAGCAGAGGTGTATTTGGAGGGCAAGTTGGTCAGGATAATGTCTATCAGGGTGCCCATGTTTACGGATTTAGGGTTGTTCCTGGTGGGTTCCTTGATGATTTGTGTGAGATTGAGGGCATCTAGCTTAGATTGTAGGACTGCCGGTGTGTTAAGCATATCCCAGTTTAGGTCACCTAACAGAAGGAACTTTGAAGCTAGATGGGGGGGCGATCAATTCACAAATGGTGTCCAGGGCACAGCTGGGAGCGGAGGGGGGTCGATAGCAGACGGCAACAGTGAGAGACTTATTTCTGGAGAGATTAATTTTTTTAAATTAGAATTTCAAACTGTTTGGGTATGGAACTGGAAAGTATGACATTACTTTACAGGCTCTCTCTGCAGTAGAATGCAACTCCTCCCACTTAGGCAGTTCTATCTTGATGAAAAATGTTATAATTGGGTATGGAAATCCCAGAATTTTTGGTGGCCTTCCTAAGCCAGGATTCAGACACGGCAAGGACATCAGGGTTAGCAGAGTGTGCTAAAGCAGTGAGTAAAACAAACTTAGGGAGGAGGCTTCTGATGTTGACATGCATGAAACCAAGGCTTTTTCGATCACAGAAGTCAACAAATGAGGGTGCCTGGGGACATGCAGGGCCTGGGTTTACCTCCACATCACCCGAGGAACAGAGGAGGAGTAGGATGAGGCTGCGGCTAAAGGCTATCAAAACTGGTCGCCTAGAGCGTTGGGGCCAAAAAATAAAAGGAGCAGATTTCTGGGCGTGGTAGAATATATTCAGGGCATAATGTGCAGACAGGGGTATGGTGGGGTGCGGGTACAGCGGAGGTAAGCCCAGGCACTGGATGACGATAAGAGAGGTTGTATCTCTGGATACAACATGCTGGTTATAATGGGTGATGTCACTGCATGTGTGGGAGGTGGGACAAAGGAGGTATCAGAGGTATGAAGAGTGGAACTAGGGGCTCCATTGTAAACTAAAACAATGATAACTAACCTGAACAACAGTATACAAGGCATATTGACATTTGAGAGAGACATACAGCAAGGCATAAAGTAATCGCAGGTGTTGATTGGGAGAGCTAGCTAAAATAACAGGTGAGACAACAACAGCTAATCAGCTTACACAACAACAGCAGGTAAACTGGCGATGACTATTGATGAAGCAAAAACCGGTTTAGACATTTTTGCTAAAAATAAAAAACAGGTATTACATTTACATAAGTATTCAGACCCTTTACTCAGTACTTTGTTGAAACACCTTTGGCAGAAATTACAGCCTTGAGTCTTCTTGGGTATGATGCTACAAGCTTGGCTACACCTGTATTTGGGGAGTTCCGTTCATTATTCTCTCAAGATTATCTCAGTCTCTGTCAGGTTGGAGGGGGAGTGTCGCTGCACAGCTATTTTCAGGTCTCTCCAGAGATGTTTGATCGGATTTAAGTCCGGACTCTGGCTGTGCCACTCAAGAACATTCAGAGACTTGTCCAAACTCCACTCCTATGTTGTCTTGGCTGTGTGCTTAGGGTCATTGTCTTTCGCCCCAGTAGGTTTTCATCAAGGATCTCTCTGTACTTTGCTCCGTTCATCTTTCCCTCGATCCTGACTAGTGTCCCTGTCGCTGAAAAACACCCCCACAACATGATGCTGCCACCACCATGCTTCACCATAGGGATGGTGCCAGGTTTCCTCCAGACATGATGCTTGGCATTCAGGGCAAAGAGTTCCGTCTTGGTTTCATGAGTCCGGAGAATCTTGTTTCTCATGGTCTGAGTTATTTTGGTGCCTTTTGGCAAACTCCAAGTGGGCTGTCATGTGCCTTTTACTGAGGAGTGGTATCCGTCTGGCCACTCTACCATAAAGGCCTGATTGGTGGAGTGCTGCAGAGATGGTTGTACTTCTGGAAGTTTCTCACATCTCCACAGAGGAACTCTGGAGTTCGGTCAGAGTGACCATTGGGTTCTTGGTCACCTCCCTGACCAAGGCCCTTCTTCCCCGATTGTTCCGTTTGGCCGGGCGGCGAGCTCTAGGAAGAGTCTTGGTAGTTCCAAACTTCTTCCATTTAAGAGTGATGTATGCTACTTTGTTCTTGGAGACCTTCAATGCTGCAGACATTTTTTGGTACCCTTCCTTAGAGCTGTGCATCGACACAATCCAGTCTCGGAGCTCTAAGGACAATTCCTTCAACCTCCTGACTTGGTTTTTGCTCTGACATGCACTGTCAACTATTGACAGGTGTGCCTTTCCAAATAATCTCCAATCAATTGAATTTACCACAGGTGGACTCCAATCAAGTTGTAGAAACAACTCAAGGAAGATCAATGGAAACAGGGTGTGCCTGAGCTCAATTTCGAGTCTCATAGCAAAGGCTCTGAATACTTATGTAAATAAGGTATTTCTTTTTTTATAAATTTGCAGAAATTTCTAAACCTGTTTTCACCTTGTCCTTATGGGGTATTGTGTGTAGATGAATGATGAAAAAATTTATTTAATTCATTTTAGAGTAAGTCTAACTTAACAAAAGGTGAAGGGGTCTGACTACTTTCCGAATGCACTGTTTCCCCGGAGAGAGTTTGGTGTCTGAGGTGATGGGTGGGGTTAGTTGTAAACCTGTATGAATGTATTTGCTTTGTCCTCAAAATACCTCCCATACAGGCAACCTTTTTAATCTTCCAACATACAGGTCAAGTCTGACAAACTAATTTGTTGTGTGAAAGTGACTGGAAAAGTTCAGCAGTTATCACGGTAGTAGTGATAATCTTATCAAAGTAGTATAATCAGCAGAAGTACCTCTAACTGTTTTAGCTGGCATCTGAACCTCCTTGACCCAATACTATTTCAAATGGCCTTCTGTTACTCAGCTCCTCTCCTTCAAGACCACTGGTCTGGAAGATGGGTAAAGGCAGCGCAGTGCTTTAATTTCATCCTAGTGCTCCACATACCTCTTTCTGATCACTGGGCATGACTGACAGGATAGGGAAGAAAGGAGGTCATTCAAGTTTTTTTGCAAATGGCTTCAGTGTTATGATGTATCCTTTTTCCCTGCTGATGTTGTGGGCTGAATCCCTTTTCCTTGTGTCCTTTCCGTATCCTCTCTCGAATAGCCCTCGTGGTGGTGGTCTTACCCCAAAAAAACAACCTTAATATTTCTAATCGATGGGAGGACACCTACTTGTTGAGGGAAAACTCATTCAGGAATCAGGCAGAACTAATCAGCAATAGGAGTTTATTCAATCAATTGCAAGAGAGATCACTCAGGATGAACTGGAGAAGAACTCAAGTTACAGAATCACACAGTCATTATATACTTATTCTACTCAAAGAGATGATTGCCTCTCCTAGGGGAAAGCAAGCTTACATGAGAGATTAGGGGGACTTGGCTCCACTTCCTTAACTCATTGTACAAACAAGAACATATTCTAACCAGTTCTCACAGCCTACATGACTGAGGGGAGTGATGAGTTCTTTTCGGTTAGAAGACGAATTTGGCCTTGAGCTGGGCCTCTAGTGCCCGATCGATAAGGAGTCAGCAGCAAATCTCTCCTTTGTGCAGTGTGTGAAGAGGGTACTGGACAGCTATGGAAAATTACCAGTTGATACAGTACATATAGTACTATTCAATTCAAGCATTTACATAGCATTAGACTGTAACAGAACCATTTTGCCCAAACATACTAAACAACAATATTGGAAGTAGTTATCTGTTTCCCCTGGTGTTTGCGGACTTCCTGTCTTCAGCCTCCACCGGCTGGGCCTGGTGCTGCTGGTACCTCACTACCTGGTGGAGCTCCTGTTCCACGCCTCACGCCTCTTCTACTTCAGTGACGAGAACAAGCAGAAGGGGTATGTATGAGTTGTATGCTGGACACCACCTCCATTTTCATACCAGTCAATACAAGGAGGGGAGAAGTAGGTTTGGAATTTAATTTGGTTATTATTGTCACCTTCAGTAAGTCACTTGTGTGATACAATGGGAGCTTTTCCTCCCTTATCAGACTAAACTGATTGATTTGAATAACCGATAGTGTCTTACGTCAGCCCATGGAAGATGTCACTGTTGTTGCCATGGTGACCTACTCAGATTCTCTTTTCTTTTCCAGTTTCACTCTGTGGGCGCTACTTTTCGTCATCGCTCGCCTCCTTACCCTCACCCTCTCCGTACTGACTTTTGGCTTCGGACTGCCCCGCGCAGAGAACCAGGGTTTCTCACTGGCAAAAGGCAACTTCAATGTGCTTACCATTAGGCAAGTCATGTTTCTTAAGATTGCTTAATTTGCCCTGTTACCCCCTCTGATTTGGCCCTTGAGAGCAAGTTTGAACTTTTCATCTATCAAAGAAAGTAAAATGCCTGTCATTGCTCATGGCTGGTCTTCATAATGTTTCCCCCCTTGCCTCTCAGGATGACGTGCCTGGCTGCCATTTGCCTGACCCAGGCCTGGATGATGTGGAAGTTCATCAACTTCCAGTTGAAGAAGTGGAGGGAGCACAGCCAGAGCCAGGCCTCCAAGAAGAAGGCTTTCAGCCCAAAGAGCAAGCCCCACAAGAAGGACCTGGCCCGGGGTGAGTCCGCCGCCGCTGCCGCCCCCTTGGATCACCCACCTCCAGCCATTACAACTCTGTGATGCAGATATGTTTCTGACATGTTGTTCTTGTTTGTTTTGTTAGTAGGTTCTGCCAACGGTGTGGTGAAGTCCGATGACAAGGCCTCACCCCGTGCGAGAAAAGCCAAAGCCTCCTAGAGTTGGAGGGAGAGAATGGAGGGATGGAGCTAAGGAGAAGTGAGGGGGCTATTCTCAATGTGACATTTTGTCTTTTCATCACTTACATTTTTTAAAATCTATTCCCCAAAAGAACCATAACTGTCTCTTTTGTGTTAGAACCTATGTTTTAATAGTTATGTTTTTGTTTGTTTTGATGACCTCATATGTTTGTGTTGAGTTGTTATTTCTGTGGATGGGATGTAAGCAGGGCAGGGTCAACTGGTTAAATGTTTTAAAGTATGAATCCGCTACCCGTGTGTGCCCCACCAGCTGCCCCACTGCTTGTGCTGTGTGTTCCTTTGAACGAAAACATGGGGTTTGGCCCTAAGCCACTCTGGGCTAGCCTTTTGGGCAAGGGGTGTCTGTGCTAAATCTCTCTCACTCAAATGATGTTGCTTGAGAGAGAGGAAGTGGGAAGTAACTGGATAGATAATTGGTCAAAAAGTCATTTTTGGAGAGGAATTATCTGTAGCGATTGCATCCAGCTTCAGGGCCCTAGTCAATCAAACTTTCCAACTGGATTTCTGAGGAAGTCAAACATGCACTGTTCAATTTTTACAGCAAGAGTGCATGTCACGATTCATGTTCTCAACATAACATGTAAAACAAGAAGTGTGTGAAACGTTGGACTAAAACTTCATTTTACCTTAATATTGGTTTTGTATAGGGACCTCACCATTAATGCCTAACGGTGTCCATTTGATGCCTGTATTGTTACTTGCTTTTGCCATATGAAATCTGTGCTATTATGGAATTGAGGCACTGTTAGTAGTTAGTCATTGAGTAGCCCCATCTCACAGATTGACCAACTCTCTATCAGCCCTATTCTGACTCAACTGGCCTTTATCCAAAACTCCATTACTGGAGATACTTTCTTTGTCCATGCAGACAGAACTAGATCTCTTGAGAAAATGATGCGTTGATGTACAGTCCCAGTCAAAAGTTTGGACACCTACTCATTTCATGGTTTTCTTTATTTGTACTATTTTCTGCATTGTAGAATAATAGTGAAGACATCAAAACCATGAAATAACACACATGGAATCATGTAGTAACCAAAAAAGTGTTGAAACAAATCCAAATATATTTTAGATTCTTCAAAGTAGCCACCCTTTGCCTTGATGACAGTTTTGCTCACTCTTGGCATTCTCTCAACCATCTTCAAGAGGTAGTCACCTGGAATGCATTTCAATTAACAGATGTGCCTTGTTAATTTGTGGAATTTCTTTCCTTAATACGTTTGAGCCAGTCAGTTGTGTTTTGACATGGTAGTGGTGGTATACAGAAGATAGCCCTATTTGGTAAAAGACGAAGTCCATATAATGGCAAGAACAGCTCAAATAAGTAAAGAGAAACGACAGTCCGTCATTACTTTAAGATGTGAAGGTCAATCAATCTGGAAAATGTCAAGAACTTTTAAAGTTTATTCAAGTGCAGTTTCAGAAACCATTAAGCACTATGATAACTGTCTCTCTTGAGGACCACCACAGGAATGGAAGACCCAGAGTTACCTCTGCTGCAGAGGATGTTCATTAGAGTTACCAGCTTCAGAAATTGCAGACCAAATAAATGCTTCAGAGTTCAAGTAACAGACACATCTCAACACCAACTGTTCAGAGGAGACTGTGTGAATCAGGCCTTCGTGGTCTTATTGCTGCAAAGAAACCACTACTCAAGGAAGGCAATAAGAAGAAGAGACTTGCTTGGGCCAAGAAACACGAGCAATGGACATTTGACCGGTGAAAATCTGTTCTTTGGTCTGATGAGTCTAAATTTGAGATTTTTGGTTCCAACCGCTGTGTCTTTGTGAGATGCAGAGTAGGTGTGTGAAGCATGGAGGAGGAGGTGTGATCATGTGGGAGTGCTTTGCTGGTCACACTGTCTTTGATTTATTTAGAATTCAAGTCACACTTAACCAGCATGGCTACCACAGCATTGTGCAGCGAGACGCCATCCCATCTAGTTTGCGCTTAGTGGGACTATCATTTGTTTTTCAACAGGACAATGACCCAACACACCTCCAGGCTGCGTAAAGGCTATTTGACCAAGAAGGAGAGTGATGGAGTGCTGCATCAGATGACCTGGCCTCCACAATCATCCGACCTCAACCCAAATGAGATGGTTTGGGATGAGTTGGACCACGGAGTGAAGGAGAAGCAGCCAATGAGTATGTGGTAACTCCTTCAAGACATGGAAAAGCATTCCAGGTGAAGGTGGTTGAGAGAATGCCAAGAGTGTGCAAACCTGTCAAGGCAAAGGGTGGCCACTTTGAAGAATCTTAAATATAAAATATATTTATATATTTCTTTGGTTACTACATGATTCCATTTATGTTATTTCATAGTTTTCACTATTCTTCACTATTATTGTACAATGTAGAAAATGGTACACATAAAGAAAAACCCTTGAATGAGTAGGTGTCCAAATTTTTTGACTGATACTGTATGTGGAGGATTTGTGCAGGAGTTCAGGTGAGGTTTTTTGTGTTTCGGTTCAGGATTTCAACCTCCGATAAGATTATATTCATTACTGAACAATGCCAATAATTAATGCCTCAAGTTATAGAGTTAAGCCTAAAGGGTCATGGTTAGGTTTTGACAAGCCGTTGAGTTTGCATCTCAGAAGCATTCAGTGGCCTTTTTTTCACATCCACTGGAAGAGTTGAGTTATTTATTTCAGTCGTATCTTTTTTATTTTTTATCATGCTTTGGCAACTCTAACCAACATAGACGAGGTACAAAGCGAAACGCTTTCAGTCTCAACCCAAACGATACAATCCTCCTTTTAAGTGTCCTTAAAATGTCAGTGGCGTGAGCCATGGAGTTCTCCTCGGGTTTCCTTTTCTTTTTTTGCCTTTTTTATATCTGGGTGTATGGCACAGGAGGCTGAGGGGAGGACGGCTCATAATAATGGCTAGAATGGAATGGTATCAAACGCATGGAAAATATGTATTTGGTGTGTTCAATACCATTCCATCAATCCGTTCCAGCCATTACTATGAGCCCGTCCTCCCCAATTAAGGTGTCACCGGCCGCCTGTGGTGTATGTTGGCAGGCAGCTGCCTCCATAGACACCCACTTATTATACTGTACATCCCATTCTCAGATAGTCTCTTGCCAGACGGCTTACTTCCGCAATCTTTGAATGTGCCGTTGCCCAAGGTCTGGCTATAAGAGACTAATTCTCAGATGGGACGTGTGTGTGTGTGTGTGCGTGCATGCCCGTGTCTAGTTCTACCTGTGGTTATGTCTACTGTGTGTGCCCGTGAGGAAGTGAAGGCTCTGCATGATTCATGCTTTTAGTGTCTTTGCATTTTCACTTTAAAAAAAGTTGTTGCCCTTGTGGCTTCATGGAGCTTGACAGACAGTTTAACTCCCCTTGTTTCCTTTTAAATCCTTTACCTTGTTTTCATTTCACCTTTTTGTTCATTTACAAAAAAAGGCTTTTGTAATGAAGACAATGAGTGGTAACTGAGTTATATTTGATATAAAGTCTTATTGGATGTTTGCTTACAACCCCTGACCCTTCCTTAACCCCTGTCCTGTGTGAAATAGATTCTGTGACTTCTGTTTGCCACATTTGGGCTGAAGGGGCCTTCTTGCTCCACCAGTCCAGTGATTTGGACATTGCAATTGGACACTTATGTTATGTCCTGTAGAGACCCAATGCTGTTGTCACAAATGGGACGAGTTACCATTCCTAGCCTGAGCTCAGATCTGTTTGTGATTCGCCAACTTCTCTGACTAGCATTATATTTGGCTGAAGCATATACTGATCTGGGACCAGGCTGCTTGTTTGGTAGGTTGAGTAGTAGTATTGCTTCGGCAGGAAATAGATGACTTGAGTTTAGTCATGCTGCTCTATCTAAAGCGGAAGTTGAAAGTGTGGAGGACAGGTGTTCTGTTTTGAGTCTGTTACATGGCAATGTCTTAGGAGGAAAGGAGGAGCAGATTACTTTTATACCAGCCTTTTACTTTAATGTATCTGATATTTAAAATAATCTATATGAATTTAACGCTACTCTGTACTAAATACCTGTCAGATTTTTTTAGCTATTTTTATAGTTGAAAAAACTGTTAAAGTTCACTAATATTCACCACACACACAGAAATATATATGAATAGCATTTTGCATCCTTATTGGTATGAGTTGTTTTTATACATCAAAAGACAAAGCTTGCTCCCCTTTAAGTCAGGGTGCACATTTCAGTGTGAGAGAACTAGTCCTATTTCATAGTTTCACCATCTTATACTCTATTTCATAGATTTGGCCCTGTATTGAATTAGAGTAAATAAGAACCACTCTGCCATAGGACAATGCTCTGAAAGCACTATACTGAAATTGTGTCTTCTGCAGTAATTACAGTAGAATACTATAAAACGATCTGCTATCCATGTAATTAGATAGCAATGTTTGATCAGCAAGGATCCTGTTATGTTTCTTTGTGTTTTATTGTTCTAAGGTGTGTCCTGCAGGGGTATTTAATTGGGCCGGAATGATACCAGTATCTCAATGTTTTTTTTTCCATGGCAATAATGAAAACACGAAGCTGATCAAGTCTTTGCTCTTTTAAAAACCTGCTGTATGACACATATTGTGTGCTATAGCTTGGAAAATAAATGTGACAACATAATGAGGTTTGTTTCTAACATTAGGGCTGTTTTCTTAAAGAAGTTAAACCTGCTTTGTTTCCTTGCCACGATACTAACGAGTATTGCGGTATTGGTATCGTCCCGGCCCTAGTATTTAACTTGAGCATTTGCCCTTCATCCATTCCTTTACTGATTGATTTGATATCATAGTTCGTCATGATGCAAGGGCTGAGTAACATGAGCCTCCTTCATCCAGGTTAGGAGACATGATATTCCCCTCTGAGTTGTCTTCTCACTCGTACCACCACGCACACTATTGAAATATTCAGCATAGTGAAGCATGACACCAATGGATGCCACGGTCTGTACTGTCAGCATTTTGGGTTGTAGCACTGATGTCTATAACCTAGCTCTTGACTGCAATGACCATTTGATCTCTGGTAAGGTGGCAATTTATCCACACAATGCAAAGACCCATGCTAATAGTTTATTAGTTTCATATTAACCTTTTGAGTGGCAACTACCATTAATGCATTTGAGATGAGCTGCATACATGCTTCATAACAGCCAGGAACAGAGAACACTACATTATTTCAGATTGTTTTGTTGGGTTATTTTGCTGCTTGCGTCTAAATGTTGTATAATCCTTTTTTAAATGTGTCGTCTCCGATATGCTCTGGACCGTATGTATTTATCCGAAACCTTGTGATTTTTGTTTATTTGTTAGCATTTTTTTTATTTAATGTTTGAATAAAGCCTTTGTTGACTATCCTGAGTGATGCTGTCACCTTCAGTGTGATTTGTTGCTTAAAGGTCGAGGAGTTGAATTGTTTCTATTTCTGTTGAAACTGAAGATAATGTGAGAGAGAACTGTGTAATTCCAGTCTTGACAGTGTTAGAATGATGATCCCACACGAAAGATATCAGAGGAAATGTATAGTCAGTCATACAGCAGGGGTTTATGCAAAACATTTAACTGATGTTGATATGGCTATGACTGCCTTCCCACTGATTTCTTATGTTCAATTTCAGATGAAAGTAGGCCTACCATCACATTCTACTTCATGAATCCCTAACTTATTTTTCTGTTTATTTATGAGAATTGCAGACGAGGTTCAAGTTTCGAGGAGGTCTTCGAACCTAAGGAAATTTCGAACCTAAGGATTTCCTTAGGTCCATATTTTTTTAAATACTTCTGCTTATCATAATTTGGATAAAGTAAGTATGCATGCCTGTCTGCACTTTGTAATATATTGTCCTATGCAACCAAATGCAACATTATTTTGGCAATGGTTCACGTTGTTCATGTTTTACATGTATGTTCTTAAAGAATAGGTAGCTCTAATGTAACAACCTTAATTGAGGGCAAATAACTGATGATTTGTAAATGGTGAGCAGAGAACACTAGAAAAATATATATGAATATAAGCCATTTGTTTTCGTTATGTGAATGACTTAAAAACGATCTATGAAGTCTAAAGCTGACCATCTGGACGGGCTTCACTTTAAACAGTGAAACTATATTGCATTACTGCTTTTAAAGGTTCAATCAAGATTCAAAGCTACTTTGGCCTAAATGTTTCTGTATCTTGAAAATAGTGTTAAATGTGTGTATTGTAACTGTTAGTTATTGTAACAATCCTTTACAGGCTCTACTCATTGCATCATTGATGGAACAAAAAGCCACAAAATAGTTTGCAAAAGCAGAGAATGGTTAACCAATAGCTAATAGTTAAGGACATTTAAATCAGACAAATATGTCATTTCAAGTAGGTATAACTACATATATTTCCTTTGTTTCAATATTGTCACAGGACTTTGACTGAATCCATAATTCCATTGGGGAAAAATTGTCATAACTCAACCATTGAAGAAAACCTATTAAACTAGCCCTACCTTCTGGTTTGTGTCAGGTGTTGCTTCCAATATTACCATTTGACATGTGTATTTTTTTTGTTGCTCCAGATTACCTCCACACTGAGATTGCCAGATGTGTGTCCCTGGCCCCCATGCCTTCCTTGTAGTCATCCCGCACAGCCGCTTCACTGAAGAAGATGAGATGGTTGTGGGGCAAATTACTACGATTTTTAGGGAGAAAGCGGAGCAGAACTACGGGTTGGTTCTTTTCACCACAAGGAGATTCTGGATGGCATGCAGATAGAAGAATACAATAGAGTCCCCAAAGGCACTCAAGGCTCTGCTGAAGAGGTGCCAGAACAGATACCATGTCTTCAACAACAAGGACCTCACCAAGACCTCGCCAACCGAGAACAGGTGAAAGGGCTGCTAGAAAAGGTAGAGAGGATGGTGGAGGGGAACGGAGGAGGGTGCTATACCAATAAAATGTTGAGAAAGGCAAAGGAGCTTATCATCAGGAAGGTGATCATAATTAAGCAAACATTGAAGTCTCCCACCTCTGAATGATGGCCATCAACTGCCTTGAGGTCCTGGCAGAAATGAATAAGTGGGTGGTGCCATTATTTGTATGGGCAGCAGTAGGAGCTGTTGCTGGGCCTATAGTTGTGGGGGCATTCACATGTAAAGCTGTGTGGTGTAGTAGTAGGAGGGGCTGTAAGAAGGGATTGCAGGGTTGGTGATGGGGCCTGATGCAGACCACCACAAATGCCCGCAGGTCATAACAAGCCGCAGTGAAATTAGTGGCCGTGTTAGGAACTGCAGCAGTTAGCGGAGAAGGAGCTATAGCTCTGGGGTGGGGAGGATGTACAGTAGGCAGCTGCAGGAATCATTTATGTGCGTACATGACTTATAGCTCTCTATTTGTAACAACTGAGTTGAGAGTTAAAGAAACACCAGCCTTTATCATATCTGTTGTTGCTCTGTTCTGGAATGTGTACTTACAAATAAAGCTGTTGACTAAACTCAGATTAAACTTTTGATTTGGAGGATTTGGGGCCAGGATATGTATGAGTGGATGCCACACACACAAACACAGAACACGAGAGACACATTCAAAATTAAGCACAACTAAGGAATTATGGCCTGTATTTCAATTAATACATTTGGTTTTATTTATTCAAGCTAACTAGCTTGGGTCCTTTGCGCTTAACAATTTTTCATTGTGAATCCATATGAAGTCTTCAGTGTGTGTACGCTTGTGAGTGTGTGTATAATGGCGCAACAGGTTGGTGTGTGATGATGCACTTGTGAAACAAGCGTGTGCTTCCTCAGATCCTTGTTTCCTCTCCTAGAATCCTCCCTCATTTCCCTCAGATATTTAAAGTCTTTCTGTCTTAAAGTAAAAAAGAGGAATGGTACAATCCTCAAGACAATGTGAAAAAACAGGACTGCAATAAGCATCTTCTTCTACCATTGACTGGATGTCTTCTACACCCTTTAGCCCACCAGAGGGCAATGATGAGTTTCTCACCTGAGAGGCCGAAGCAGTCTATGAGGGGATATCTGCAGGCAGCTAGACCTGCATTAATAAATCACCACTCAAAGAGAGAGAGACATATACAGAGTCAACCACATACACACAGTAGCATACGCACTCACGCACAGTCAACCACAGAAACGCAGAAGCACACACACACACACAGAAGCACACACACTCTCAGACAGACATAGAGGCTATCTGAGTAGAGTTAAACCAACACTACACATCTGTGCAGGGCAGAAATGGAAAGAGGGAGGGGAAAAGAGAGTGGAGAAAGGAGTGGGAAGGAGAGAGAGCAGAAACACACCTCTACCTCAGTTTTAAATCGTCTCAGTATGGTGCTTTGTTTCAGAGTGAAGGGGATTTTCTCAGTGATCAGACAGCATGATGGATCAGTGGGAACCAGACAATCAGACTGGAGCTCTGCAGGGTCGTCAGGAGGACACCAGTTCACACATACACTCTCCATCAAACACGCCAGGCTGAAGTATAACAGCTCTTAGCATGGCCCCCAAACCTGGTGTGTGTGTGAGTGTTTGTCTGTGTCTGTCTGCGTGCCTTTATGCCTGTGTATACCTCAAAACATTTTCTGCCTGAACATTACAGCCCTAAAAACACAGGAGTAATCACTCTCATGCTCTTTTCCTCTAATTCCTCCCTATCATCCAATGAGGATCAATCTTTTTCTGAATTGTGCGTATGTGTAATTTCCATATAAATTAGCTTCATTAAAAGGGGAGTACTTTCTTATTTAACAAGGCTCATTTGGAATTCTGTATTTAATAACACATGTAATCCTAGACTCGCAGATAAATAGCCAAAGATTAGCAGGGCTGGAGCATCAATTTTGTAAATTCTGTTTGTGCGCATGTGTATGTGTGTTTGCATGCATGCGTGCCTGCGTGATTTATTGAGTAAGACCCTCCTCTGTCCCCATCTGGCAAGGCAGAATCTGTCTCCTATGGATTTTATACAAGAATTGCAGCGCTACAGGAGATGCCATTGAACTATCACAGTATCCAGAGTTGTGATGGTGACACTAACGCTGCTGGTGGGAGAGCTGAGCAGGAAGGATAAAGAGACGAGGCCAGACAGGGAGAGTATGAGCTAAAGCAGGTGGATAATGATGAAGGACAGAGAGTGGGAGAGGAAGAAACATCTGCTGAAGAACAGAGTAGAAGAGATAGAAAGTGAGGAAAGGGGCCAGTGAGGGCAGACAGATTAAAGGAGAGGGTGAGAAAGAGGTGGTGTGAATGAAGGAGAGGGTAGATGGTGGAAAGGGTTTTTGATTTAGAGTGCCTCCTCTCCTCTGAGTCTGTGTGTGTTTGCATGTATACAGTGCCTTCGGAAAGTATTCAGACTCCTTGACTTTTTCCACATTTTGTTGCATTACAGTCTTATTCTAAAATTTATTAAATAGTTTTTTTTCCCTCATCAATCTACACACAATACCCTATAATGACAAAACAAAAACAGGTTTTTAGAAATGTTTGCTAATTTATTTAAAAAAATAAGAAATATAACATTTACATAAGCATGCAGACCCTTTACTCAGTACTTTGTTGAAGCACCTTTGGTAGCGAGTACAGCATTGAGTCTTCTTGGGTATGACGCTACAAGCTTGTCAAACCTGTATTTGGGGAGTTTTTCCCATTCTTCTCTGCAGATCTCAAGCTCTGTCAGGTTGGATGGGGAGCATTGATGCACAGCTATTTTCAGGTCTCTCCAGAGATGTTCGATCGGGTTCAAGTCCGGGCTCTGGCTGGGCCACTGAAGGACATTGTCCCAAAGCCACTCCTGTGTTGTTTTGGCTGTGTCCTTAGGGTTGTTCTCCTGTTGGAAGGTGAACCTTCGCCTCGGTCTGATCTCTCTGTACTTTGCTCCGTTCATCTTTGCCTCAAGCCTCCCAGTCCCTGCCGCTGAAAAACATCCTCACAGCATGATGCTGTCACCACCATGCTTCACCGTAGGGATGGTGCCATGTTTCCTCCAGACGTGACACTTGGCATTCAGGCTAAAGAGGTCAATCTTGGTTTCATCAGACCAGAAAATCTTGTTTCTCATGGTCTGAGAGTCTTTAGGTGCCTTTTGGCAAACTCCAAGCAAGCTGTCAAGTGCATTTTACAGAGAGTGGCTGAAGTTTGGCCACTCTACCATAAAGGCCTGATTGGTGGAGTGCTGCAGAGATTGTTGTCCTTCTGGAAGGTTCTCCCATCTGCACAGAGGAATACTAGAGTTCTGTCAGAGTGACCATTGGCTACTTGGTCAACTCCCTGACCAAGGCCCTTATCCCCCGATCGCTGAGTTTGACCGGGCAGCCAGCTCTAGGAAGAGTCTTGGTGGTTCCAAACTTCTTCCATTTAGAATGATGGAGGCCACTGTGTTCTTGGGGATCTTCAATGCTGCAGATTTTTTTTTGCTAACCTTCCCCAGATCTGTGCCTCGACACAACCCTGTCTAAGAACTCTACGGACAATTCCTTCGACCTCATGTCTTGGTTTTTGCTCTGACATGCACTGTCAACTTTGGGATCTTATATAGACAGGTGTGTGCCTTTCCAAATCATGTCCAATCGATTGAATTTACCACAGGTGGACTCCAATCATGTTGTAGAAAAATCTCAAGGATAATCATTGGAAACAGTATGAACCTGAGCTCGATTTCGAGTCTCATAGCGAAGGGTCTGAATACTTATGTAAGTAAGGTATTTCTGTTTTTTATTTTTAATACATTTGCAAACATTTCTAAAATGTTCACTTTTTTATGGGGTATTGTGTGTAGATTGATTAGGAAAATGTTTTATTTAATCAATTTCAGAATAAGGCTGTAACATAACAAAATGTGGAAAAAGTTAAGGGGCCTGAATAATTTCCAAATGCACTGTATGTGTGGGGGTGAGGCGACTCTGGCAGCAGGAGACAGACAGGCTGGTGGACTCAAAGTGCGGAATTTGTAATCTGTTTCTGCCATAAATCTCTGACTTATGATACTGTTGGCAGCCAACAACTGCCCTCTCTCTCCCTCTCTCTCTCCCTTACTCTCTCTCCCTCACTGTCTTTCTCAGCCTCCTTCTTAATTATCCTCTGTCTCTGTCTCTCTCTCTCACACACACACGCAGCGATAGTGCTGATTCAGGCTCCATTGTGCAGTGGGGAGGAGGATGTGGTGAATCAGTGTCAGTGTCCAAGCCAATCGGAGAGAGTGAGACAATGAGGGAGGAGAGAAGGAGAGGACAACAGAAAGGTGGGATAGAGTAACTGGGAGGAGGGAGAAGGAGAGAGGTATGGAATATTTAACCAACCAGACTAAAGGAAAAGGGATGAGGGTGTGAAGAGACAAGGGGAGGGACTGAAAGATGGTCAGAGGTGAGGGAAGCGAGGGAGGAGAGGAAGAGGGGGAGGAGGAGGAGGGAGGGAGGGAGCATGGCAGTGCTTTGAATCTAGGACACAGATACTCCAGAGCTGCATGAGCCTGATTGCAGAAACACAATGTTAGCAGACATTCATTGTGGTCCACCTGGATCCATGTAGGACAGCTGTTGTTGTGTTGATGGTGTCTAGTCTGAACGTTGGCCCACAGCTCTTTGAGGAGAATTCTGACAAACACCTCACTGACTATGAAGTGTCACTCAAACAAACCAGTGAGGAAGAGGAGCAGATGTAGTGGATTCTTCGACAGCTGGGATTCTTCCACCTACTTACTTTGAAGACACAACAAAAATCAAAGTGAATATTGGGGGGACAAAAGCACTTGATTTACGCATCTATATCAGACACTAACCACATTTCCATCCACAGTTTTAAACATTTCAACATTCACAAGGCCGCAGGGCCAGACGGATTGCCAGGACTCCGAGCATGCGCTGACCAACTGGCAAGAATCTTCATTGACATGTTCAACCTGTCCCTGACCGAGTCTGTAATACCAAAATTTTTCAAGAAGACCACCATAGTGCCTGGGCCCAAGAACATGAAGGTAAACCTGCCTAAATGACTACCGAACTGTAGCACTCACGTCTGTAGCCATGAAGTGCTTTGAAAGGCTGGTCATGGCTCACATCAACACCATTATCCCAGAAACCTTAGACCCACTTCGTTTTGCATGTCGCCCCAACAGATCCACAGATGATGCAATCTCTATTGCACTCAACACTGCCCTTTTACACCTGGACAAAAGGAACACCTATGTGAGAATGCTATTCATTGACTCAAGCTCAGCGTTCAACACCACAGTGCCCTCAAGCTCATCACTAAGCTAAGAAACCTGGGACTAAACACCTCCCTCTGCAACTGGATCCTGGACTTCCTGACGGGCCACCACGAGGTGGTAAGGGTATGCAACAACACATCTGCCACGCTGATCCTCAACACAGGGGCCCCTCAGAGGTGCGTGCTCAGTCCGCTCCTATACTCCCTGTTCACCCATGACTGGATGGCCAAGCACGACTCCAACACCATCATTAAGTTTGCCGACTTCACAACAGTGGTAGGCCTGATAACCGACAACGATGAGACAGCCTATAGGGAGGAGGTCAGAGACCTGGCAGTGTGGTGCCAGGATATCAACCTCTCCCTCAATGCGATCAAGACAAAGGAGATTATCATAGATGGGGCTGCAGTGGAGCAGGTTGAGAGCTTCAAGTTCCTTGGTGTCCACATCACCAACGAACTATCATGGTCCAAACACACCAAAACAGTCGTGAAGAGGGCAAGACAACGCTTATTCCCCCTCAGGACACTGAAATGATTTGGCATGGGTCCTCAGATCCTCAAAAAGTCCTACAGCTGCACCATCGAGAGCATCCTGACTGGTTGCATCACCGCCTGGTTTGGCAACTGCTCGGCCTCTGATCGCAAGGCACTACAGAGGGTAGTGCATATGGCCAAGTACATCACTGGGGCCAAGCTTCCTGCCATCCAGGACCTCTATAGGGCCTTCCTCTATGTCAGGGGAAGGCCCTAAAAATTGCCGAAGACTCCAGCCACCACAGTCATAGACTGTTCTTTCTGCTACCACACGGCAAGCGGTACCGAACCGCCAAGACTAGGTCCAAAAGGCTTCTTATCAGCTTTTATCCCCAAGCCATGAGACTCCTGAACAGCTAATGAAATGGCTACCCGGACTATTTGCATTGTTCATTAGACATGGTAGGATCTTTTTGTGTCGGTAAAATGAATTATACGAGAAATGGCAGTGAAAATGCCTTAATAACCATCATATCGAAGTAAACTGAATCATGCAATGATATGGTGTGAAGTCCTCCCACTACGACTCAGGAAATCATGCAGTTTATTAGGCTACAGATTAAATAATTTATGATTAACTTCACAGGGTGAACTCGATGCTCCTTTCCAATAAGTGCACAGTGATCTTGATGCTCCTTTCTAATACATGTCAAGGGTCTGATTCTGGTGACTTGATTATCGATGCTTGACTGCCGTTTGGCAAATAATATTTTTCTCTTATCCATAATAATCTCATCATGTAGACTAGCCTACACACACAGTGTCTGTGAGCTGTTGGCTAGTGCACATGCGCCAAGACCAGAGTAGGCACATTTGCTATTTAACTCAACAGGTTTTGTCACAAAACTATCGGTAGAGTTGAAAATGCGTTGGAAACACATTTAACTTTAGAATTTTATTCGGTACATGAAAACGTACGCAAAAAAGTACATTTTGTGTGTATTACGTTATCACACACTGATTTTTTTTACCCGCAACAATTATTTATATCCGCAACAAATCCGTTTGGTGTGTGTGTGTGTGTGTGTGTGTGTGTGTGTGTGTGTGTGTGTGTGTGTGTGTGTGTGTGTGTGTGTGTGTGCGTGTGTGCATGTGTGCATGTGTCTGTGCCTGTGCGTGTTTGATCATTTTGATCATGTCTGTGCAGCTGGGCTCCAACAAGCTGTGCAGCTGGGCTCCAACAAGCTGTGCATCTGGCACAGTGAATATTTACACACACAAGCAAACACACACGACACACACAACAGGGAGGTGGCCAGCTGCATGTGTTTGTTTAGATCAGTCTCACTCCTGAGACGCATGTATGTGTACTGTTTGGTTCGTTTTCTCCTTATATGGGTGATTCTACAGAAGTTTAACTCCCACACAAAACAACATTTATTTACATCATGATATGTTCTAATTCAATCCAAGGCAAACATGTTGTTTAATTAATATTGTACAAAGTAATTGTTCATACACCTACTGTTGAAGTCGGAAGTTTGCATACACTTAGGTAGGTGTCATTAAAACTTGTTTTTCAACCACTCCACAAAATTCTTGTTAACAAACCATAGTTTTGGGTCTGAGGTTTACATACACTAAGTTGACTCTGCCTTTAAACAGCTTGGAAAATTCCAGAATATTATGTCATGGCTTTAGAAGCTTCTGATAGGCTAATTTACATCATTTGAGTCAATTGGAGGTGTACCTGTGGATGTATTTCAAGGTCAAGACCTCAGAAAAGAAATTGTAGACCTCCACAAGTCTGGTTCATCCTTGGGAGCAATTTCCAAATGCCTGAAGGAACCACATTCAACACGCAAGTATAAACACCATGGGACCACGTCGCCGTCATACCGCTCAGGAAGGAGATGCATTCTGTCTCCTAGAGATGAACGTACTTTAGTGCGAAAAGTGAAAATCTATCCCAGAACAACAGCAAAGGACCTTGTGAAGATGCTGGAGGAAACAGGCACAAAAGTATCTATATCCACAGTAAAACGTGTCCTATATTGACATAACCTGAAAGGCTTAAACAAAAATGTGAAACAAAAATAGAACTGTTTGGTCATAACGACCATCATTATGTTTGGAGGAAAAAGGGGGAGGCTTGTATCGTCTCTTTGGCATCATTAAACAGAATACTTATTTATCAAATAACTCTCTGCAATTATTATTATGTGATTAAACTGATTAATCAGTTGGGGGATGGGGGATGTGCCCTAGTGGTCTAAACCGGCATGTCGGCTTGTTAGACAGAGTGATAATTATAACAATTGAAATGCTAATCCTTTGCTCTTGAACGCTCACTCATTCGGGAATAATTGCAATCAATATATATATTTACGCTCAGTGTGTCGTCGGGATCTCTGTTGAAAAGTTTGTTTCTGTTGGAATTTGTCCGCACTCTCTCTCTGTCGTGGTTAGAATTTCTGTTGATTTGTATTTGGCGCCCTGCAATTTCATTGGCTGTTGGCGAGGGGTTCCGCTAGCGGAACAGGGTTAAAAGATTCAACCCTCTACTCAAACCTTAGCTTATACTCAGGTTTATGGTCTCTTCTCAAACCTTAGCCCTCTCGTGGTAAGCTGGTCTGCAACCTTTAGCCATCTCGTAATTGAGGTAAGCTCGGTCTCCTCTCGGTCTCCACTCTCGTTATCGAGGTAAGCTGGTCTGGTGATAGAAAACCCGGGTGGGGGTTTTATTCGGAAGAGCAGAAAAGGGCCTGTCCCATGACGCCAGACCATAACTGTGCTCATGGGCGGTTAAACTCAAAAGGGAATTGGAGTTTCCTTCATTAAACAGTCCAAAATCACATTACACAATTTCACAAAAAGTATCATCCTCACTCATTCATCTTATACAACAATTAGATGTAAACCTCATAACTGAGGCTATTGTATAAACAGCGTTATGGTAATGTGGCCGTATTGTCTCCCATTAGTTTCACAAAATTGTACCAAACGGACCAGTTCGTAGCTGGATTCTTCACCGATCTTTTATACCTTCCCCAGAACATAAATGTCGTTCGGTTCTCCAGTTATGTGAGGTGGAAGAAATGTCTTTGTTCTATGAAACTCACTCTCTCTATATACTGTGGCCATGAGGAGATAATCTCCTCCAGGAATTTCTGACCTCTCTGACCACAGCAGCCTGGTTGTAGGAGACAGAGAGAGATGGTGCTCACGGTGTCCAAAGAGGGCAACGTCATGACACTTGCAAGCCGAAGAACAACATCCCAACCGTGAAGCACAGGGGTGGCAGCATCATGTTGTGGGGGTGCTTTGCTGCAGGAGGGACTGGTGCAGTTCACAAAATAGTTGGCACCATGAGGAAAGAAAATTATGTGGATATATTGAAGCAAAATCTCAAGACATCAGTCAGGAAGTAAAGCTTTGGTCGCAAATGGGTCTTCCAAATGGACAATGACCCCAAGCATACTTCCAAAGTTGTGGCAACATGGCTTAAGGACAACAAAGTCAAGGTATTGGAGTGGCCATCACAAAGCCATGACCTCAATCCTATAGAAAATGTGTGGGCAGAACTGAAAAAGCGTGTGCGAGCAAGGATCCTACAAACCTGACTCAGTTACACCAGCATTGTCAGGAGAAATGGGCCAAAATTCACCCAATTTACTATGGGAAGCTTGTGGAAGGCTACCTTTGACCCAAGTTAACCTTTCTAGGGCTGGGGTTCCGCTAGCGGAAAAGGCAGTGTGCGAAATTCAAAAATATTCTTTAGAAATATGTAACTTTCACACATTAACAAGTCCAATACAGCAAATGAAGGATAAACATGAGATGACACTCATAGGACATCATGTTACACAATACATATATGTTTTGTTCGATAATGTGCATATTTATGTCCAAAAATCTCAGTTTACATTGGCGCGTCATGTGCAGTAATGTTTTGATTCCAAAACATCCTGTGATTTTTCAGAAATACTCATAATAAACATTGATAAAAGATGTAAGTGTTATTCACAGAATTAAAGATAGACTTATCCTCTATTCAACCGACGTGTCAGATTTCAAAAAAACTTTACAGAAAAAGCCAAATCTGAGAACGGCGCTCAGAACCCAAAACAGCCAGAGGAATATCCGCCATTTTGGTGTCAACAGAAGCTAGAAAAAAACACTAAATATTCACTTACCTTTGATGATCTTCATCAGAAGGCACTCCCAGGAATCCTAGTTCGACAATAAATGACTGATTTGTTCCATAAAGTTCCATAAAGCCCATCATTTAGCCACTTGTTGTTAGCGTGTTCAGCCCAGTAATCCATCTTCATGAGGCGTGAACACTTCCTCCAGACAAAAACTCGAAAAGTTCCGTTACAGTCCGTAGAAACAAGTCAAATGATGTATGCAATCAATCTTTAGGATGTTTTTAACATAAATCATCAATAAGGTTCCAACCGGAGAATTTCATTGTCTGAAGAAAAGCATTGGAACGAGCAAACTCTGTCGGGAGCGTGCGTCATGAGACCGAGGCTCTCTGCCAGACCACTCACTCAAAGACCTATTATGAGCCCCTCCTTTATAGTAGAATCCTCAAACCAGTTTCTAAAGACGGTGACATCTAGTGGAAACCCTAGGAAGTGCATCCTCATTCATATCTCACTGGGATTTCAATAGGCACTCTTTTGAATATCGATTTCTCACTTCCTGTTTGGATTTCTTCTAAGGTTTTTGCCTGCCATATGAGTTCTGTTATACTCACAGGCATGATTCAAACAGTTTAAGAAATGTCAGAGTGTTTTCTATCCAATAATAATACTAATATGCACATATCAGCATCTGGGACAGAGTAGGAGGCAGTTCAGTCTGGGCACACTATTCATCCAAAAGTGAAAATGCTGCCCCCTATCCCAAAAAGGTTCAACAATTTAAAAGCAATGCTACCAAATACTAATTGAGTGTACGTAATCTTCTGACCCACTGGAAATGTTTGCTGGGATGTACATACTGTATGTCCAAATGAAAAATAGCCAGCCATATGTTAGCTATGGGGATTCTTTGCCTGTGTACGTGTCCAAAATAATTATAAAATTGTCCAAACCGAAACGGTCACAACCGAAACAATTGACACCATAGAGATATACAGAGATCTCATCTTTGAATCTGTGCCATTGTGGCATCTGTGACAGCACGGGCAGTGCCATTGAGGCTATCTCCATTTTAAAGTTGCATTCCACATGCTCTACCAACTGAGCTACCGAGAACCACCATGTGGGTAGCGGACAAGAGCACACTTCACGAAAAAGAGTATTGAGATGCATAGCCAGCAGGGAGGCTCCAAACCTCCAAGAACACAAACATTGACATCTACTTGGCCAAAACATAGACATCTATAATGTGCTATAATGTACTGTACTGTACCGTAATGTATTGTACTGTACTCTACTGTACTGTGCTCTACTGTACTGTACTCTACTGTACTGTACCCTACTCTACTGTACTGTGCTCTACTGTACTATACTGTACTTTACCCTACTCTACAGTAATCTACTGTATTCTACTTTACTGTGCTCTACTGTACTGTACTGTACTCACGTTTACTTGTGTTTCTTACAATTCAAGAAAGGGCCCATGGACTGTTGATCTAGCGGTCTTGGTCTTGAGATCACCACATTAATTCAAGTTTTAACTTGTCATGATCTCAACTCACTGGGTCTGGATCTTGGGACCAATATCCTGGTATAAATATTGGTCTTGCCTCTTATCCTGGAGGAGCTGCAGCCCCCCTGATAAATTGAAATACATTTGCCAAAGTTATAGAGTTACTGCTGTCTATTCAGAAAGAAATGAAATAATTCAGAATAGTCTAGTACACCATGAAAAAGCATACAATTAGTTACAGAGGATCAAAAGCTTCTTTAAAAAAAATGCCTAGCTGTCTAGGAGTGTAGTCCAGTAACAAGGCATAGCCTACAGTCAGGAACACGTTACAAATCTATCAGTGAACAAACAGCATGCAGACAAAACAGGCCCTTTCACAATGCTTCAAAATAAATAGCTGGAAAACAGGTTGAAAAGCAAATACGGTGGGCTCCAAAATTACTGGCACCCCTGATTGGCAATGCACAAACAATACTTTTAAAAAATTGAAACCATATAATTATAGAGAAACTCAAAATACCAACATGTGAGAAATACTGTACTTTATTAATGTTTCAATGGAACTCACCAAAATCATACAACTATTTAATACAAAATACATTTCACCAAAATCAAGGTTTCATAATTATTGGCACTCCTCATTTAGTACTTAGTGCCACCACCTCTGGCAGGGATAACAGCATGTGTAACGGTTTTCCTCCTCTTCTGACGAGGAGTATGAAGGATCGGACCAATGCGCAGCGTGGTAAGTGTTCATGTTATATTTATTTGGAACAGAAACACTAAACAAAATAACAAAGAGAGTGAAACGAAAACAAAACAGTCCTGTAAGGTGCAGCAATACAAAACAGGAAACAACTATCCACAACCCATAGTGGGAAAACAGGCTGCCTAAGTATGGTTCTCAATCAGAGACAACGATAAACAGCTGCCTCTGATTGGGAACCATACCAGGCCACACACAGAAACACAAAAACATAGAACAACACATAGAATGCCCACCCCAACTCATGCCCTGACCAAACTAAAATAGAGACATAAAAAAAGAACTAAGGTCAGGACCACAAAGGTGCGGACTCCGGCCGCAAAACCTAAACCCATAGGGGAGGGTCTGGGTGGGCATCTGTCCGCGGTGGCGGCTCTGGCGCGGGACGTGGACCTCACTACACCTTAGTCTTGGCCCACTTAGGTGGTGCCTTAGGAGAGGCGACCCTCGCCGCCGACCCCGGACTGGGGACCCTTGCAGCGGGCCCGAATAGAGGGGAGACTCCGGCAGCGCCGGACAGGCGGGGGACTCCGGCAGAGTCGGAGTGAAGGGCGGCTCTGGCAGCGCCGGAGTAACGGGTGGCTCTGGCAGCTCCTGACTGATTGGCGGCTCTGGCAACTCCTGACTGATGGGCGGTTCTGGCTGCTCCTGACTGACGGGCGGCTCTGGCGGCTCCTGCCTGAAGGGTGGCTCCGGACAGGATAGAGACTCTGGCGGCTCCGGACAGGAGGAAGACTCTGGAAGCGCCGGGCAGGCGAGAGAACCAGGAGGGAGGAGACGGAGAGACAGCCTGGTGCGTGGGGCTGCCACAGGACCCACCAGGCTGGGGAGACCTACAAGAGGCCTGGTGCATGGAGGAGGCACCGGATGGACCGGGCTGTGGGGGAGCACTGGAGCTCTGGTGCGCAGCCTTGGCACCACTCCTCCAGGCTGGATGACCACTTTAGCCCGGACCCTCCAGAGTGCAGGCACAGGTTGAACCGGGCTGTGGGGGAGCACTGGAGATCTGGTGCATACCACTCCCACCTCTCCCTTAGGCTCAATGCCCACATTCGCCCGGCACGGGCGGAGTGCATGCATAGGGCGAACTGCACCCTCCCAGCGCCCTGGAGACACAGCACGCAGCGCTGGCACAGGATACCCTGGGCCGAAACGGCGTACCGGAGACCAAACACGCTGAGCTGGCACAACACGCCATGGCTGGATGCCCACTCTCGCATGGCACTTGCAGGGGGCTGGCCTATAGCGCTCCGGGCTATGACCGCGCACTGGCGACACCGTGCACTTTACCGCATAATATGGTGCCTGACCAGTACTACACCTCTCCCGGTAAGCACGGGGAGTTGGCTTAAGTCTATCGCCTGACTCCGCCAATCTCCCCATGTGCCCCCAAAACATTTTTTTTTGGGGGGGGGGGGCTGCCTCTCGTGCCTGTTGCTCTGCCTTACCTCATATCGCCGCCGCTCAGCTTTCACTGCCTCCAGTTCTTCCTTAGGGCGGCGATATTCCCCAGCCTGTGCCCAGGGTCCCTTACCGTCTAGTATCTCCTTCCAAGTCCAGGAGTCCAGAACCCTCTGCTCCTTGTTACCACGCTGCTTGGTCTGTTGGTGGTGGATAGTTCTGTAACGGTTTTCCTCCTCTTCTGACGAGGAGTATGAAGGATCGGACCAATGCGCAGCGTGGTAAGTGTTCATGTTATATTTATTTGGAACAGAAACACTAAACAAAATAACAAAGAGAGTGAAACGAAAACAAAACAGTCCTGTAAGGTGCAGCAATACAAAACAGGAAACAACTACCCACAACCCATAGTGGGAAAACAGGCTGCCGAAGTATGGTTCTCAATCAGATACAATGATAAACAGCTGCCTCTGATTGGGAACCATACCAGACCACACACAGAAATACAAAAACATAGAACAACACATAGAATGCCCACCCCAACTCACACCCTGACCAAACTAAAATAGAGACATAAAAAAGGCACTAAGGTCAGGATGTGACAGCATGGTCTTTTCCTGTAATGTTTGACAAGGTTAAGGAACACATTTGGAGGGATTTTGGACCATTCCTCCAGATCCTTTCAAGGTCCTTCACATTCTTGGGTTTGTGCTTATCAACTGCCCTCTTCAACTCAGCCCACAGGTTTTCAATTGGATTGAGGACCGGCGACTGAGATGGCCACGGCAGAACATTGATTTTGTTGTCACAGAACCATTTCTGTGCGGATCTTGAGGTCTGTTTTGGGTCATTGTCTTGTTGGAAAGTCCACATACGGCCAAGTCCCAACCGTCTGGCAGAGGCCACCAGATTGTCAGCCAAAATTGCCTGATACTTAACCGGTGCCTCTGGAACTCTGGAATTAAAACAGCCCCAAAACATCACTGACCCACCACCATATATCACCATGGGTATGAGGTGCCTTTCCTTGTATGCATCTGCTGTTTCTGACCAAAACGTTCAATTTTGGTCTCATCTGACCAGAGTACCGTCTTCCAATCCTAATTTAAATGACGTTTGGCAAACTCCAAGCGCTTGCGTCTGTGTCTTGGGGTCATTAAGGTCTTTCTTCTGGCAACCCTTCCAAAGAGTCTGTGGTTGTGGAGGTGGCGTCTGATGGTGCTTTTTAAACCTGGTGACCCCAAGACTCCACCAAGTCCTGCAATTCTTTCACAGTGATTCTTGGGAATTTTGTTGCTTCTCTCACGATCCTCCTCCCTATCCTGGGGGGCAACATGCATTTGCGTCCTCTACTCGTGAGGATTTCAACTGTTCCATATCTTTTGAATTTTTAAATAATTGCGATGACAGTGCTCAGTCATATATTCAATCGTTTGTGGATCTTCTTTTAGCCATTAGCAGATTTATGAAGGTCTACGACCATCTGTTTCTTTTGAACTGCCAGTTCTTTTCTTTTCTTCATGGTGTTGGATGACAAAGGGATGTTGCATGCATGTTACCTCATTTTTATACCCTAGTGATGTAATGGCTCAATATAGTTCCTTAACACTTAGATATACTTAAATAAGTGGAATATAATTCCTGGTTTAATTTAGGTAGATGTTATTTACAATAATATTTAAGGTTACCATTCATTGTGAAACCTTGACTTGGAGGACATTGATTTTTAATTAAATCAATAAATGATTTTGGTGGGTTCCATTGAAACATTAATAAAGTACGCTATTTTTCACATGTTGGTATTTTGAGTTCATCTCTATAATTATATTGTTTCTATTTTTTTGTAAGTATTGTTTGTGCATTGCCAGTCAGGGGTGCCAATAATTTTGGAGCCCACTGTAGGTCCTGCTGAAAAGAGAAGACTCTAATCTTTCTGCTGTAGGCTACTAAAAGATTTGATCAACTTCCAAGTAGGCTAATTGTTTTACAATGTAAAACAAAAGAGAGAGAGGCTTTTGGCACGAGCGCATCGGCCATCACCAGCGAGTAAGCGGCGCATCATTGGGTGAGTCAGTGAAACTGGAAAGCATTTTTAGAACTTTAATTTCCTGCCTTCTTGCTTGGTACACCCACTGGAAAATGTTTCCATGATGATTTTCTTTTACACAAACTTATGATCATAAATATTTTTGTACGTGGCTGTCAGTTTCATATTTGAGGCTTGTATCAGCAAAGAACAGTCAATAATACTAAGGTAACCCATAGACACTGCAGTCCAAATCTTTGTGAAACCAACGTAAAAGGCAGTAACTGACGTGAGTGACGGCAGTGACTGCTCCTTGGTTTCACTGTAACTTTTTGCAGTTACTGAAAACATGACTTCACATTTGATCCATAACACAACGCAATGGAGGCAAGATATTTGTCCACATGACAAAGCATGTATCTAATGTATCAAAAATGTAATTAACAAATGTTTGACCAAATGTGCATTTACTGCTCTTTTGCTTTGTAGGGCAGTCTACTGCTCAATGCCACTACGCAAATGTAATGATATACATGGAATGCTTTACTGTAGAGGTGATTTTGTTTCTCACACGTTCAGGTACCTCAGAGCTCCCAAGTCACCACCCTCTCCCACTTACATTTTGCTCAGGCACTTCCCGATTTACAAATTAAGCACTGTCTCACAGTGCGCTTAAAAAAAGAAGACACCTGTAGAATGTCAGATATACACTGTCACATGAGATGACGCTGGAGAGACGAAGCACGTACGGGGAGTCAAACACTTAATAAAGAACGGACATAGAACGAGACAGGACCAGCGTCAGCAAAGTAGTAATACAAACAAAAGACAACTAATGCAGAGCTGGGGAACTGACAAATATAGGGGAGGTAATAACAGGTGATTAGTGAGTCCAGGTGAGTCCAATATCGCTGATTCATGTGACGAGGGAAGGCAGGTGTGCGTAATGGATGATCGGAGTTCGTGATGCAGGGCAACCTGGCTCCCTCAAGCGCCGGGGGATGGGGAGAGCGGGTGCAGATGTGACATACACTTTATATACATCACAGAAGACTGAAATATAACAAAACCGGTTGACATAGAAACACCAGATTTTCAGCTCCCTTTTTAAAATAATGTTTATTAATGATGAAATTATGAAAAGATTAATAACATTCCACCCATGAGGCCACTAGGTCATTTGACTGCAGGAAAGGGCTCAAAATGATCACTGTGCATGGTTCTTCCTTTATTGTAACTTTTTCACCATATTCCAGTAGTGACACATTTAGTGGGGTGGAAGGAATTCAGGTAAATATTTCAAATATCCAATACAATCAAGTGTGGGAGTAGTATACAGTGCATTTGGAAAGTATTCAGACCCCTTCATTTTTTCCAAATTCTGTTATGTTCTACTGATGAAATGGATTCAATATTTTTGTTCCTAGCTGTCGCTGGGCAATACGGACTTTCAGCTCCCTCCAAAAGATTTTCTATTGGGTTCAGGTCTGGAGACTGGCTAGGCCACTCCAGGACCTTGAGATGCTTCTTACGGAGCGACTCCTTAGTTGCCCTGGCTGTGTGTTTGGGGTCGTTGTCATGCTGGAAGACCCAGCCACGGCCCATCTTCAATGCACTTACTGAGGGAAGGAGGTTGTTGGCCAAGATCTCGCGATACATGGCCCCATCCATCCTCCCCTCAATATGGTGCAGTTGTCCTGTCCCCTTTACAGAAAAGTATCCACAAAGAATGATGTTTCCACCTCCATGCTTCACCGTTGGGATGGTGTTCTTGGGGTTGTACTCATCCTTCTTCTTCTTCCAAACACAGCGAGTGGAGTTTAGACCAAAAAGCTCTATTTTTGTCTCATCAGACCACATGACCTTCTCTCATTCCTCCTCTGGATCATCCAGATGGTCATTGGCAATCTTCAGACGGGCCTGGACATGCGCTGGCTTGAGCAGGGGGACCTTGCTTGCGCTGCAGGGTTTTAATCCATGACGGCGTAGTGTGTTTCTAATGGTTTTCTTTGAGACTGTGGTCCCAGCTCTCTTCAGGTCATTGACCAGGTCCCGCCATGTAGTTCTGGGCTGATCCCTCACCTTCCTCATGATCATTGATGCCCCACGAGGTGAGATCTTGCATTGAGCCCCAGACCCGAGGGTGATTGACCGTCATCTTGAACTTCTTCCATTTTTTTTAGAATTGTGCCAACAGTTGTTGCCTTCTCACCAAGCTGCTTGCCTATTGTCCTGTAGCCCATTCCAGACTTCTGCAGGTCTAAAATGTTATCCCTGATGTCCTTACACAGCTCTCTGGTCTTGGCCATTGTGGAGAGGTTGGAGTCTGTTTGGTTGAGTGTGTGGACAGGTGTCTTTTATACAGGTAAGGAGTTCAAATAGGTGCAGTTAATACAGATAATGAGTGGAGAACAGGAGGGCTTCTTAAAGAAAAACTAACAGGTCTGTGAGAGCCGGAATTCTTACTGGTTGGTAGGTGATCAAATACTTATGTCATGCAATAAAATGCAAATTAATTACTTAAAATTCATATAATGTGATTTTCAGGATTTTTTTTAGATTCCGTCTCTCACAGTTGAAGTGTACCTATGATAAAAATGACAGACCTCTACATGCTTTGTAAGTAGGAAAACCTGCAAAATCGGCAGTGTTTCAAATACTTGTTCTCCCCACTGTAAGTATTCAGGCCCTTTGCTATGAGACTCAAAATTGAGCTCAGGTGAATCCTGTTTCCATTGATCATCTTTGAGATGTTTCTACAACTTGATTGGAGTCCACCTGTGGTACATTAAATTGATTAGACATGATTTGGAAAGGTCTCACAGTCTACAGTGCATGTCAGAACTAAAACCAAGATCATTCTTGAGATGTTTCTACAACTTGATTGGAGTCCACCTGTGGTAAATTCAATTAATTGGACATGATTTGGAAAGGCACACATAAGGTCCCAAAGTTGACAGTGCGTGTCAGAGCAAAAACCAAGCTATGAGGTCGAAGGAATTGTCCGTAGAGGTCTGAGACAGGATTGTGTCGAGGCACAGATCTGGAGAAGGGTAGCAAAAAATGTCTGCAGCATTGAAGATCCCCAAGAACACAGTGGCCTTCATCATTCTAAATGGAAGAAGTTTGGAACCACCAAGACTCTTCCTAGAGCTGGCTGCCTGGCCAAACTCAGCGATCGGGGGAGAAGGTCCTTGGTCAGGGAGTTGACCAAGAACCCAATGGTCACTCTGACAGAGCTCATGAGTTCCTCTGTGGAGATGGAAGAACCTTTCAGAAGGACAACCATCTCTGTAGCAGTCCACCAATCAGGCCTTTATGGTAGAGTGGCCAGACGGAAGCCACTCCTCAGTAAAAGGCACATGACAGCCCACTTGGAGTTTGCCAAAAGGCACCTAAAGACTCTCAGACCAACAATATTCTGTGGTCTGATGAAACCAAGATTGAATTCTTTGGCCTTAATAAAAAGTGTCACGTTTGGAGGAAATCTGGCATTATCCCTATGGTGAAGCATGGTGGTGGCAGCATCATGCTGTGGGGATGTTTTTTAGCAGCAGGGACTGGGAGACTAGTCAGGATTGAGAGAAAGATTAATGGAGCAAAGTAAAGAAAGATCCTTGATGAAAACCTGCTCCAGAGAGCTCAGGACCTCAGACTGGGGCGAAGGTTCACCTTCCAACAGGGCAACAACCCTAAGCACACAGCCAAGACAACGCAGGAGTGAAATCGGGACAAGTCTTTGAATGTCCTTGAATGGCCCAGCCAGAGTCCGGACTTGAAGCTGATCAAACATCTCTGGAGAGACCTGAAAATAGCTGTGCAGCAACACTTCCCATCCAACCTGACAGAGACTGAGATAATCTTCAGAGAATAATGGGAGCAACTCCCCAAATACAGGTGTGACAAGCGTGTAGCGTCATACCCAAGAACACTCATTGTTATAATCGCTGCCAAATGTTCTTCAACAAAGTAATGAGTCAATTATCTGAACATTTATGTAAATATGATATTTCAGTTTTTTGCAAAAATGTCTAAAAAACGTTTTTTGCTTTGTCATTATGGGGTATTGTGTGTTGATGATGTGGAAGAAAACCTATTTAATACATTTTGGAATAAGACTGTAACATAACAAAATGTGGAAAAAGTCAAGGGGTCTGAATACTTTCCGAAGGCACGATATACAGTATGTCATGAGTTGCCCAATGATGTCTCCCTCCCAGAGGAGCTTGTTAGGCTTGCTTGTAAACAACACCAAGCCATGCATGAGGGCTTTCGATGTTCCCGATCACTGTGTGATATCGTTCTCTGTGGCTGACGTGAGATTTTTTAAAAGATTAACACTCGTAAGGCCGCGGGACCAGATGGGAATCAGCCGTTTCCAGCAACAATAGTAATTTACAACATTAACAATGTCTACACTGTATTTCTGATCAATTTGATGTTATTTTAATGGACAAAAAATGTGCATTTCTTTTAAAAACAAGGACATTTCTAAGTGACCCCAACATTTTGAACTGTAGTGTAGATTAATAGTGAAGACATCACATTTATGAAATAACACATGGAATCATATAGTAACCAAAAAGTGTTAAACAAATCAAAATATATTTTATATTTGATGTTCTTCAAAGTAGCCACCCTTTGCCTTGATGACAGCTTTGCACACTCTTGGCATTCTCTCAACCAGCTTCATGAGGTGCTCACCTGGAATGCATTTCAATTACCAGGTGTGCCTTCTTAAAAGTTAATTTGTGGAATTTCTTTCCTTCTTTATGCGTTTGAGACAATCAGTTGTGTTTTGACATGGTAGGGGTGGTATACAGAATATAGTCCTATTTGGTAAAAGACCAAGTCCATATAATGGCAAGAACAGCTCAAATAAGCAAAGAGAAACGACAGTCCATCATTACTTTAAGAAATTTAGGTAATTTAATCTGGAACATTTTAAGAACTTTGAACGTTTCTTCAAGTGCAGTAGCAAAAAAATGTCAATTGCTATGATGAAACTGGCTCTCATGAGGACCGCCACAGGAAAGGATACCCAGAGTTAGCTTTGCTGCAGAGGATCGGTTCATTAGAGTTACCAGCCTCAGAAATTGCAGGCCAAATAAATGCGTCACAGAGTTCAAGTAACAGACACATTTCAACATCAACTGTTCAGAGGAGACTGTGTGAATCAAGCCTTCATGGTTGAATTGCTGCAAAGAAACCACTACTAAAGGACATCAATAAGAAGAAGAGACTTGCTTGGGCCAAGAAACACGGACAATGGAAATCTGTCCTTTGGTCTGATGAGTCCAAATTTGAGAATTTTGGTTTGAACCGCTGTGTCTTTGTAAGACATTGCCAAAGCAGCAGCTACTCTTCCTGGGGTCCAGCATAATTAAGGCAGTTTATACAATTTTTAAAATGTTACAATACATTCATAGATTTCCCAACACACTGTGTGCCCTCTGTACCCTACTCCACCACTACCACATATCTACAGTACTAAATCCATGTGTATGTACAATGCGTATGTTATCGTGTGTGTGTGTGTGTGTGTGTGTGTGTGTGTGTGTGTGTGTGTGTGTGTGTGTGTGTGTGTGTGTGTGTGTGTGTGTGTGTGTGTGTGTGTGTGTGTGTGTGTGTGTGTGTGTGTGTGTGTCTGTGCCAATGGTTGTGCTGCTTCACAGTCCCCGCTGCTTCATAAGGTGTTTTTTTAATCTGTTTTTAAATGTAATTTTACTGCTTGCATCAGTTACTTGATATGGAATAGAGTTCCACGTAGTCAGGGCTCTATTTAGTACTGTGTGCTTCCCATAGTCTGTTCTGGACTTGGGGACTGTGAAGAGACCTCTTGTGGCATGTCTTGTGGGGTATGCATGGGTGTCTGAGCTGTGTTCCAGTCGTTTAGACAAACAGCTCGGTGCATTCAACCTCTCATAAATAAAAGTAGTGATGAAGTCAATCTCTTCTCCACTTTCAGCCAGGAGAGATTGACATGCATATTATTAATATTAGCTCTCTGTGTACATCCAATGGTCAGCAGTGCTGCCCTGTTCTGAGCCAATTGCAATTTTCCTAAGTCCTTTTTTGTGGCACCTGATCACACGACTGAACAGTAGTCAATTGCAATTTTCCTAAGTCCTTTTTTGTGGCACCTGATCACACGACTGAACAGTAGTCAAGTTGCGACAAAACTAGGGCCTGTAGGACCTGTCTTGTTGATAGGGAGAGCATCACATTTTTATAGACAGACTTCTCCCCATTTTAGCTACTACTGCATCAATATGTTTTGACCATGACAGTTTACAGTCTAGGGTTACTCCAAGCAGTCTAGTCATCTCAATTTCCACATTATTTATTACAAGCTTTAGTTGAGGTTTAGGGTTTAGTGAGTGTTTTATTCTAAGTACAATGCTTTAAGTTTTAGAAATATTTAGGGCTAACTTATTCCTTGCCACCCACTCTGAAACTAACTGCAGCTCTTTGTTGAGTGTTGCAGTCATTTCAGTCACTGTAGTAGCTGATGTGTATAGTGTTGAGTCATCCGCAGACATAGACACTCTAGCTTTACTCAAAGTCGGTGGCATGTCATTAATAAAAATTGAAAAATGCAAGGGGTCTAAACAGCTACCCTGGGGAATTCCTGATTCTAACTGGATTATATTTGAGAGGCTTCCATTAAAGAAAACCCTCAATGTTCTGTTAGACAAGTAACTCCTTATCCACATTATAGCAGGGGGTGTAAAGCCATAACACATAAGTTTTTCCAGCAGCAGACTATGATCAATATTGTCAAAAGCATTACTGAAGTCTAACAAGACAGCCCCACAATCATTTTATCATCAATTTCTCTCAGCCAATCATCAGTCATTTGTGTAAGTGCTGTGCTTGTTGAGTGTCCTTCCCTATAAGCATGCTGAAATGCTGTTGTCAATCTGTTTACTTGTATCTGGTCAAACACAATTTTTTCCAGAAGTTTACTAAAGGTTGGTAACAGGCTGATTGGTCGGCTATTTGAGCCACTAAAGGGGGCTTTACTATTCTTGGGTAGTGGAATGACTTTAGCTTCCGTCCAGGCCCGAGGGCACACGCTCTCTAGTAGGCTTAAATAGAAGATGTGGCAATATCGTCTGCTATTATCCTCAGTAATTTTCCATCCAGATTGTCAGACCCTGGTGGCTTGTCATTGCTGATAGACAACAATATATATATTCACCTCTTCCACACTGAGTTTACGGAATTCAAAAGTACAATTCTTGTCTTTCATAATTTGGTCCGATATACTTGGATGTGTAGTGGCAGCATTTGTTGCTGGCATGTCATCCCTAAGTTTGCTTATCTTGCCAATGAAAAAGTAATTAAAGTAGTTTGCAATATCAGTGGACTTTGTAATGAATGAGCCATCTGATTCAATGAATGAAGGAGTGATACAGATTTTATATAGATTTTTCTACTGTATTATTGATTGTATGTTTGTTATTCCATGTGTAACTCTGTTTTGGTGTATGTCGAACTGCTTTGCTTTATCTTGTCCAGGTCGCAGTTGCAAATGAGAACTTCTTCTCAACTAGCCTACCTGGCTAAATAAAGGTGAAATAAAATAAAAATAAAAATACACCATCCAATCTGGTTTGTGCTTAACAGGACAATGATCCAAAACACACCTCCAGGATGTGTAAGGGCTATTTGACCAAGAAGGAGCGTCATGGAGTGCTGCATCAGATGAGCTGGCCTCAACAATCACCCAACCTCAAACCAATTGAGATGGTTTGAGATGAGTTGGACTGCAGAGTGAAGGAAAAGCAGCCAACAAGTGCTCAGCATATATGGAAACTCCTTTAAGACTCTTGGAAAAGCATCCCAGGTGAAGCTGGTTGAGAGAATGCAAAGCTATCATCAAGGTAAAGCTATCATCTAGGCAAATGATGGCTACTTTGAAGAATCTCAAATGTAGAATATATTTTGATTTGTTTAACACTTTTTTGGTTGATACATTGTTCCATATTGATACATTACTCCTTATTTCATAGTTTTGATGTCTTCACTATTATTCTACAATGTAGAAAATAGTAAAAAATAAAGAAAAACCCTTGAATGATTAGGTGTCCCCAACTTTTGACTGGTACTGTACCTTCCATGAGGGCTTGACATTAACCTGTTCATCCACTTCCTTCAGACAAGGTGACTGAAAATGTGTTGTTTTATGCAACCACTTCACAAAAGGTAGTTCATTATTATTCCCATACGATTATTATAGAGAATCAGAAAAAGGATGCTACGCTCTGCCTATTGGCTACTTAGCTTATTTAAAGCTGTCTCAAAATACCACACTGCCACGTTAAGACAGAAAAAATGCTCTTTACCTGACTCACTTTTCAATGATGGCTAGAAATGCACATGTTTTGTGCTCTTGTAGGAAGCAACCACTCCATATTGGTGACTAGAAATTAGCTATAACTTGGCTAATAGCTCTGTTACTAGCAAAGAATGTGAACAAATTTGAACACATGGCTACATGAAACTCTGGCTTTGATCTCAAAACAAGCACATCTAATCTAATCACTCATGCAGTAAACCGAGTCCGGTGCTGTAAGGTCCTGGGTGTCGTGAGGGTGAAATCAGACGCAGGGGAAATTAACTATATTCTGGTAATCCGACCAATAGAACATATGCGGTGGTACTTAATGAATATGATGTCATTTCTTTTGTCATCTGAGACATTCTCATCAATGATAGGATGACATTAACTATACATTGGAAAGTCTACACATCAGAGTTATCAGATTAACATGGAATTGTTGTTCAATTTAAATGTTTGAATATAAAATTATTGGTGAAGAGACTAAATGTAATTTTAGCTTCCAAATGAGAGCTTTGGGTTTTCATAAGGTTAGGGCTCTGCTCAGTCAGTGGCCCGTCCCTGTGAAGAGACATGGGTTATAAAACTTTTCAAACACACCCTTCTCGCTCCACTATATAAAGGCTTGACGAAAATGTAACCTGTTCCATGTACGTGAGGTCTGCAGCCTCTGTGTTAAAAGGACTAACATGTCAACTACAGAACTAAGCCAACCTCAGCGTGAGCTTAGATTGCGAATGGTATGAACTTTGAACTCTTATTCACTACAGAAGTGATACCTCCTAGCCGTTGAGTTAGCAACAGCAGCTCCAAACGTGGGCTAGGAAAAAACAGACAGAGTATCCCGTCTACCACACAACAATGTTACTACAACGTATACAATTTACCACCAGAGACATTCTTCAAAGGACTTGGTTGGGCAACAAGACCTTCCATCTACCACCAACCTACCGAAGCGCAGCTCAGAGTAAATATTTATTGCATTTTCCTTTTCCAAATGGGCGCTAATTTAGAATGCATAAGATACTGTATTTACGATAGCACAGCTTCTCCCTTTGTTCCTCAGTCTTCCCGCTCTTTCACTCAAACCCAGACCCTTTTCTTTTGTGTAACCAGCTGTCATATCTGTTCCGTTCTCCTTTATGACGTAATTTGTAATCAATGTATGAGTCATTCTGTGAATATGTAATTCTGTGTGATTAGTTAGGTATTTAGTAAATAAATAATTAAACCCAATTTTGTATTGCTGATTCAACTTGTTAGCCAGGGTTCGTGTAGATAACCAAGAATTTCCAACTTTCAGATGAGACTGAATTAAGGTGACGATTAATATTGACTGCTATTGATGTAAAATATTACTAGGTCTTTAAGAGTTTATTCGGAAGATAACAGCTCTATAAATATTCTTTTGTGGTGCCCCGACTCTCTAGTTAATTGCATTTACATGATTAGCTCAATCAGGTAATATTAATTACAGAGAATGTCATATCACTTAATCCGGCATAGCCAAAGACACGACAGTATGTTGAATTGAAAGTGGCTAATAGTGGCATATCCCACAGTAGAGGGAAACGTTGGTAGTGTTAACTAAAGGGGAAAACTAGAAAGTTGAGTGAAGTTCAATCTCGTGCTTCTCTGCACTGGCTGATATTTTTTCTGCATTGCAGTCCCTGGGGAGCAGTGCGCCCGCGCACAACTCAGAGGGAACATTGCTCACATACCTTAGTTAAGTATGTTTTCACAGAGGACAACCACATAAGAGTCTCTAGAAGCTTTTTCTGAGGATGGTCTGAGAGCAACATTCAGCTGGTTTATCTCCTCTAACCTACAGTATATTATCATGTCCTATTGATTTGGCATTGGGTGGTTGTGCTGACAGGAACTCCACAGGCTGCGATGAGAGGTGGCTGTAGTAAGAGGTGGCTGCAGGAGTGAGATGGTAGCTGAGGCTATAAAGAGATGGCCAATATTAAGCATAGAGGTGGTCAGCATTCCTTATATTATCTATGCTTCCAGCCATCTTTTTGTCTCTGCTGTCAGTCTCTCTCTCTTTTTCTTTTAAGGCATCTGTGCTTTTTTCCACCTATCTATCCTATCCCCTTTTCGTGTATCTCTTTTCATCTCCCTTTTGTGTCTTTACTCATCTCCCCTCTCTCCCCTTATCTCACTCCCTCCTTCAAAATGCTGTTTGATACACCTGAGTGCCGGCGAGCTTCTCTATTCACCCCATGCTCTCTCTCTCTGCCTCTACCTGTCCCTCTCTCTACCAATCTCCCATTACTCTCTACCCCCTCCCCGTCTTTTCCCTGCACTACACCTATGTGCAAGTGGACATTTCCAAACCCATCCCTCTCCTCTGCACTCTCCCTCTCATTCTCTTTCTCTCTCTCTGCCTCCCCCTCTCTCTCTCCCTCTGAGGCCTTTGCATTATACCTGTGTGCCGATGGCTGCTCTGCTGCTCCTGAATTCTCTCTACCCGTTTGGAATGTTAAACAGCTCCTTTCCGTCTCACTCTCCCTCCCTCCCTCACTCTCACTGTCACCACAGTAGTGAAAACTTTTTTAGATTCTGTCTCAGTCACATTCGTTAGACATCACATCATCAATCTCTAGCCAATTACTGCTCTTTGGCTTATTCTGCTCTACATCTGTGTTATACAGAACCATGTGTGTGTGTGTGTGTGTGTGTGTGTGTGTGTGTGTGTGTGTGTGTGTGTGTGTGTGTGTGTGTGTGTGTGTGTGTGTGTGTGTGTGTGTGTGTGTGTGTGTGTGTGTGTGTGTGTGTGTGTGTGTGTGTATGTGTATGTGTGTGTGTGTGTGTGTGTTTGGAGAAAGGAGATATTTTTCAACCTCTCTCACACATTATGTTCTTCATGACAGATTACTCATTTTTCACCTCTCGTTTCTTTTCACCCTCCTCCTCTCTCTCCTTTCCCCCTCCTTCTTTAATGGGGAGTATGGACAAAAGCAGTGATAGTGGTTTGGCTCTATGCATTGTGTGGTGATGGGGGAGGGGGAAGAGAAGAACTTAAGGATACATACACAGTTACATACATAAACAGACAACTATCAATGCAAATCCTATCAAAGACACTATTAGGCTTGATGGGTCATCAAATAACTTCGCACCAGTATTGATACAATCACATACAGTTTAAATCTAAAGAAAAAGTTAAATCAAAACAAAAACAAACTTAAGATTCAGGATATTCTTGCAGCACTTTTGCAGCAAATCATAATCATCAATGCTGTCAAGTTCCAGTCTGTTTGTGCTGACACTGCTTTCAAAAACTAATGTCATAACAGAAGGCTTTTCTCCAGCGGTATAAATAGTGTGTGTCTTGTTTGTCAAGGCTGTTTGAGACAGGTTCAGAAATGTGCTGCCTGCCAGCCTGTTGCTCCTACTAGAGCTACAATTTTACACATTTTCTCACCCTAACTTTATATAACTTCTGCATTGTCACATGCCCCCGCCCCCCCAAAAAAACGTTTTGAAAGGACACACATAATCCAAGCACAGTTGTAACTCAAGTCATATCCTTCTTTCTTTTCCTCTGGTTGTGTTCCTTGACTTGGGTGGATTTTGCTCAGGCCAGGCTAATTGCAATGTCCTGTTCTCCTCCTCCTCACTCCTTCCCCTTCCCCCTTATGTCGCCTCTCTCTTTCCTTCAGCACTCGCTCTCTCTTTCTCTCTCTGGGTAATTCTCTGACTGGCTCTACCTAATGTTTTCTATCACTCTCTCCCTCCTCATCTTCACTTACTCTACAGATTCACATTACTCACCATCGCTTCCTCTCTTTCTCTTCCCCCCGCTCTCTTTTTTCCTCATCTTCTCTTTTCCCTGTCAACTGTATTTCAGCTATGTTTCTACCGCTGCTCTCACAATCATTTTATATATACATCTGTTGTCCCTCTTTACCTGTGTCTGCCAGCCTTTCTGTCGCTCAATCTGTCTTTACACTCTCTATCTGATTCTCACTTTCTTCCTCTCTCTCTCTCCCTCCCTCCACCTCTACCCCTCCCTGACACAGCTGAAACCCTACTGTCTGCTCTGCCAGAGTGTGTGTGTGTGCCTACTTCCCTGCCTGCCTGATATCACCATGGTGACGGATTGGTGCTATCTTACCTCGTCTCTTCTTGGCAAGGGTACTGGTTCTGGGACGAATCTGCCCTAGTCCCCAGGCCATTAGGCTGTGACGCCAACGGTCCACACTGAACCTGCCAGCTCCACCAAATGGAGCCCACATATGGGCCTCATCTATAAGATATACAGTTCTGGAGGTCCCACTGTTCTACAGATACAGAACCAAACCACACAGCCCTCTCCAGGTACAGAACATATCATTAGGGCTAGCATTTTAGAGTTATGTCACAATAAGGCTTAGGACTATACATCATTTATAACAAAGGAAAACATTATCTAATGTATACGCAGTTCAATCAAACTTGCAGTCCCGGATAAAGGGGTTTGATTGAATATGGGACCTTGTTAATTCAGTTGATTAAATCTAGAATTTCATCAAAATGCAAAAAAATACAATTTGTATAAATGTATTTCTTATCACCATCTATATCTGGCTAATATACACATACTGAGATAATATTTGAATACTGAATAGCCTGCCTACACTAGAATACTGTAAAAGTTGTCCAAGCCACACACCTTCTGTAAACCATCATTACCATGTTAAATCAGATGATATCTGATCAGCCTATTAAGTATTACAGGCATTTGCACACAATTCAATGTTCCTCAGGTTAATTAAGCAATAAGGCAGGGGGGTATGTCTAATATACCACCGCTAAGGGCTGTTCATAAGCACGACGCATCGCGGAGTGCCTGGACACAGCCCTAAACGGTGGTGTTTTGGCCATATACTACAAACCCCTGAGGTGCTTCATTGCTATTATAAACTAGTTACCAACGTAATTAGAGCAGTACACATAATGAATGTGTCATACCAGTGGTATACGGTCTGATATACCACGGCTGTCTGCTAATCACCGAGTTTATAACTAAAAATAAACACCGTGGCATTATTCTGTTCTAATATCGTCGCTGTTCAGCCGTCTACACTAGAACCCAATATCTCCTCTTGGGGCATACATGTAGTTGTAGTCCGTATCCGGGAGGTCTGCCCTACCTAAAATAACAACGTTCGACGTGAATAACTACTTTCCCCAGCAACCCCAACGCTCAGCACAAGCTGGCTTCTTTCTCTTCGAGAGTGTTTCCCATTTAAACAAACACAGTGCTGAAGATGGCGGAGAGTTAATAGGGAAAGGAAGAAGCTATTGGTGCGCTCACAGAGATATATCTATTTGGTGAGTTTACTACATTTTCAATTTACTTGTTCCTTTTAATAAAGCTCGGTTTTACGCACGACGGCATTGTTCCTCGTTTGGTTGGACGGAAGTGCCCCGACATCGTTTTCCACTGATGTGTAGTAGGACTCTATATACTCGTCGTAACACAATAATATACGCTACGGTGTACGGGCACCGTGCATGCCCGTTTACTTTGACAGCAAAAGTGTTTGTTGTTTTATAGTGACGCTCCAAGCCAAGGTCATGGATTTTGGTGTAGATATAGCGCGCTATATAAATGGTTTCTGACATGTTAGTGGGGTTGAATGTATTTGTCATAGCTGAGGAATTTAAAATAAAGTGCCCATTCGTTTGGACCTAGAACTTTGAGGGAAGGTTTTTTTTTTTTTACTTACTAAGACAATGTTTAAAACGTGTGTTGGTAACCATTGCGCAGACAGCACATAATACATTCTATATATTTCGGACTCTTAGGCTAGCCTGCTTTAGGACATGTTGCTTTCATTCAGTAAGTTCATGTCGCCCGGCAGTGTAGGGGTAAAGTCTAACCAGCTCAAATGTAAATATAAATGACCAGCTCAAATTTTAATATTGTCCTATCACTGAATGATATAGGGACAATTCCACAATAAATAGGTGGTGGGCCGAAGCTCAAAAGAGTGAAGTTGACTGATCCCCGCCGAGAAAATATGTTGGCATCTTCAATTCTTGATTTTTAAACCAGATGACTTCTCAAATACCAGCTACCCAATAATACCATAGTTGCATTGGAATATAAGTTATGGCGAATGATAAAGAGCCTGTAGGATTATAGAAAAATCAGTTGGGAAATGAATGTTGGTGAGTTTTAACTACTAAATGTTCAGTGAATGTAAGTATATTTAGGTGGTTTACGTTATTAACTTTCCTACTAACCTTCTAAATGTTGACGTGCCAAAATCATTATTCTACTAACTATGACTGAGTGTGATACATGTTTTCCATAATGTAGGTTTCATGCATATACATTCGATCAAAGAACACTCACAAATAATGTTTCACCATTTATTGAGTACAGAGACAAATAGCAAAGTTGTCTCACAGTATTTTAAGTATTTAAATATAGTGTAGCCTACCAATCAACTTATATCAAGTGCCGTGGAGGGCACAATCTTACAATGTTGCAGTCCAGAAATGAGAGCTAACCATCTATGCCAAGAGACTGTAGAACTGTCATCAACACATGCTTCAGTATTTCCCCTTTCCTTCAAGCGACATTTGTGGGCCCAGGCCCCATAGGATCCCACCCTAGTCACCAAAGTAGCTGACCGATGTAGAGAGAGAGACAAGGACCTTAGTAGAATGTAATCTAAAGCTTGTGTGGTCCAGAGACGAGGACTCCACCATCTATGGTAAAAGCCTGGGGCCTGTAGAATTTCCCCAACTGCAGGTTACAATAATAAAACAATCTGTTTGTCCCGTTATACTAATTCTACTAATGTAATCTTTGAGATGCTCGAACAAGCATGTGTATCTATAGTTGTTCTTCAATTCTAAAATGCACAACACTGACAAAACCCACAAAGAAAAGACAAAGGCACATGTATATGTGGGTCCAATATTTAAATAGTGACAGCAGGGTTTGTTCAAACTGCGGTAGGAAGGTTCTCCTCACAGGTGAGTGAATCAGCCCATGCTTGGTGAATAGCACTTGGTTGATCTCTGGGAGCAGGACACAGGATAATTGAATAGATGTAAGACAAAAGAGACAAGGATTAATCAAATAAATCATCACAACAAAGGAATGTAGTTTGTGAGCTAGAAAATGAACATCCTGGCTGCTCTGCACTCATCCTACTATTGACAGGGATAATGTGGCATTTGTTATTTGTCAGACTTAAATTAGTGGGTCTTGCCGTTGATGACTGTATTAGATTTACACTACTTGTCCTATTGATTTTTGTAGTCTTCAATTATTACTTGGAAAAAACTGATAGTTAAAATTCTCCTTGTCCCGGAATGACATGCTAGCTAGTGATAAAGTTATCTGCTCCTGCTAGCTACAGTAGCAACAGATCTTCTTGTTGCAACTAGCTAACTAGCAAGCTAGCTACATTACTAAGGTTGCTGTGTTTTAAGTTGGGAGTCATTTTACAGCTTGCATTGATGGTATGATGTTTTTACAACTAAATAGTTCATTACAAGTATACAAACAATGCATCACCCGATAACAGTTTGTCGCCAGCTGTCTACTACCTTAGATACAGATAACGGGATTGGCGGACGTGATCATCAGAGATAGTACCATGGATAGTACCCAACTTTTTGTCACCATCATCGTATGAGTGAGACCAATGCGCAGCGTGAATAGAGTGCCACATATTTTTAATGAACGTAAAATCACCAAAACAAAACAACCAACAACCAAACGAAATGTGAAGCTACCAGTGTGCACACAGGCACATAACTGTAGACAAGATCCCACACCAGAAAATGGGAAAAAGGGCTGCCTAAATATGATCCCCAATCAGAGACAACGATAAACAGCTGTCTCTGATTGGGAACCATATCAGGCCAACACAGACATACAAAACCCCTAGACATACAAAAAACCCTAACATACAAAAACTCAAGACTTTCAAAAAACCCTAGACATACAAAAAACCTAGGGTACTCACCCTAGTCAAATCCTGACCTAACCAAAATATATAGAAACAGAGATATCTAAGGTCAGGGCATGACAGTATCCCCCCCCCCCCGGCCGCAAACCTAAACCTATAGGGGAGGGTCCGGGTGGGCATCTACCCTCGGTGCGGCTCCGGTTCTGGACGCAGTCTCCGCTCCCTACACTGATCCCTCCGCTTCTGTGGAACCGGACTGTGGATCGTTGTCGGAGGAACCGGACCGTGGATCATCGCCGGAGGCTCAGAACTGGGAACCACCGCTGGAGGATCTGGACTGCAGCTCGTTGCTGAAGACTCTGGACTGTAGCTTGTCGCTGGAGGCCCCGGACTGGGGACTGTCGCTGGAGGTTCCCGGACTGGGGACCGTCGTTGGAGGTTCTGGACTGGGGACCGTCGTTGGAGGTTCCGGACTGTGGACCGTCGTTGGAGGTTCCGGACTGTGGACCGCCGTTGGAGGTTCCGGACTGTGGACCGTCGCCGGAAGCTCTGGACTAGGAACTGTCGCCGGAAGCTCTGGACTGGGAACTGTCGCCGGAAGCTCTGGACTGGGAACTGTCGCCGGAAGCTCTGGACTGGGAACTGTCGCTGGAAGCTCTGGACTGTGGAGGCGCACTGGAGGTCTGATGCGTGGGACCGGTACATGTGGCACTGGGCTGATGACACACACCTCAGGGCAAATGCGGGGAAGAGGCACAGGACGTACTGGACTGTGGATGCGCACTGGAGGTCTGATGCGTGGGACCGGTACATGTGGCACTGGGCTGATGACACACACCTCAGGGCAAATGCGGGGAAGAGGCACAGGACGTACTGGACTGTGGATGCGCACTGGAGACCTGATGCGTGGGACCGGTACAGGTGGCACCGGGCTGATTACACACACCTCAGGGCTAGTGAAGGCAAGAGGCACAGGACTTACTGGACTGTGGAGGCGCAATGGAGACCTGGAGCGTAGAGCTGGCACAATGCGTCCTGGCTGGATGCTCACTTTAGCTCGATACGTGTGGGGCGCTGGCACAGGATGCACTGGGCTGTGAAGGCGTACTGGCGATAGGATATCCTGGTCCGAAGAGGTATACTGGAGACCAGGAGCGCTGAGCCAGCACAACTTGTCCTGGCTGGATGCCCACTCTAGCGCGGCAAATGCGGGGAGCTGGAATAGAGTGCACCGGGCTATGAATGCGCACTGGAGACACCGTGCGCATCACTGCATAACACGGTGCCTGACCAGTCACACGCTCCCCATGGTAAGCACGAGGAGATGGCCGAGGTCTAAACCCTACCTCTGCCAATCTCCCTGTGTGCCCCCCCAAAAAATATTTTGGGGCTGCCTCTCGTGCTTGCCAGGTTGGTAATACTCCTCGTAACGTCGCCGTTCCGCTTTTGCTGCCTCAATTTCCTCCCTCGGACGGCGATACTCCCCAGCCTTTGTCCAGGGTCCTGCTCCATCCAGGATCTCCTCCCAGGTCCATTCCTCCTGAAGACGCTGCTTGGTCCATTTTTGGTGGGATCTTCATTCACGATCGTCGTATGAGTGAGACCAAGGCGCAGCGTGAATAGAGTTCCACATATTTTTTATGAACTGAAACTCAGCAAAACAAAACAACCAAACGCAACGTGAAGCTACTAGTGTGCACACAGGCACCTAACTGTAGACAAGATCCCACACCAGAAAATGGGAAAAAGGGCTGCCTAAATATGATCCCCAATCAGAGACAACGATAAACAGCTGTCTCTGATTGGGAACCATATCAGGCCAACATAGACATACAAAAACCCTAGACATACAAAAAACCCTAGACATACAAAAACCTAGAGTACCCACCCTAGACACACCCTGACCTAACCAAAATATATAGAAAACAGAGATATCCAAGGTCAGGGCGTGACACTTTTGATTGGTTTACAGTTTAGAACTCGGCGGTGTTGCCTGTTCAGTTAGCAAACATAAAAGTAAGTATTTAGAAAATATTTGCAAAAATTAACATTCCCAAGAAACGGAAATGTGTTCAGAAGAAATAAATGTACACTATGTAAAAACCAGCTCCTCATTTGACAGAGATCGATCATTTCGAAAACTGAAGCAGATAGTTTGCTACGGCCACCACCTAAAAATAGTAACGCTGAGACTCACTTTTTCACATTAAAATGTATGCTAAGCAGAAACCATTTATTGCAAAGTTCAACAAACCATGTGTAGAAGTCTACCTTTAAAAATTGCCACAGAACATTTTACTAAAACATATTTACTTGAGGAACAGTGCAGATGCAAAGTTTGGAATGACAGTAAAATCTTTTTTGTGACCATGTTTTCCAAAAACATTAAGGTTCAAAGATGTTTGCAGAAAGAATGGGGTGTCAGCTATGATATGACACCTAGCGTTTGAAGTGGATCAACACCCGGTAACAAAATGACATCTTGGGTCCTTCATCTGTACTATATAGAAATGCATAATTATGAGTGTCATTCCCTTCATGGTGATGTATCCTGAATATGTACACAAAGGTAGCTAGGTGCATGTTTGGGTGTTATTATACACTAGCAATTATTCTAATGAGCTCTGCCCCCAAACAAGACCAAATTTGGTTTGTCCAGACCCGACCAAATCTGAACCAATCATAGACGTCTATGTTTCACAAGTTTGGACAGTACAGCAAAGTAGAACATTGCGCAGGACAGTACAGTTTAGTAGAGTTCAGTACAGTACAGTATAGGACAGTACAGTAAAGACATTTACAGTAAACTAATGTATAGAAGGGTACAGTACAGCAGAGTACAGTACACTTCAGTAGAGTACAGTGCCTTCAGAAAGTATTCAGACCGCTTGACTTTTTCCACATTTTGTTACGTTACAGCCTTATTCTAAAATAGATTAAAAAATAAATAATCCTAAGAAATTATAAACAGACATACCTTACATAAATAAGTATTCAGACTCTTTGTGTTTCCATTGATCATCCTTGAGATGTTTGTACAACTTGATTTGAGTCCACCTGTGGTAAATTCAATTGATTGGACATGATTTGGAAAGGCACACACCTGTCTATATAAGGTACCATAGTTGACAGTGCATGTCAGATCAAAAATCAAGGCATGAGGTAGAAGGAAATGTCTGTAGAGCTCCGAGACAGGATTGTGTCAACACAGATTTGGGGAAGGGTACCAAAACATTTATGCAGCACTGAAGGTCCCCAAGAACACAGTGGCCTCCATCATTCTTAATTGGAAGAAGTTTGGAACCACCAAGATTCTTCCTAGAGCTGGCCACCCGGCCAAACTGAGCAATCGGGAAAGAAGGGCCTTGGTCAGGGAGGGAACCATGAACCAGATGGTCACTCTAACAGAGCTCTAGAGTTCCTCTGTGGAGATGGGAGAACCTTCCAGGACAACAATCTCTGCAGCACTCCACCAATCAGGCCTTTATGGTAGAGTGGCCAGACAGAAGCCACTCCTCAGTAAAAGGCATATGACAGCCCACTTGGAGTTTGCCAAAACATTCACTGTTCTGATGAAACCAAGATTGAACTCTTTGGCCTGGGGGAACGTCTGGAGGAAACGTGCCACCATCCTTACGGGTAAGCATGGTGGTGGCAGCATCATGGTGTGGGGATGTTTTTCAGCACCAAAGACTGGGAGACTTGTTAGGTTCGAGGGAAAGCTGAATGGATCAAATAACGGAGAGATCCTTGATGAAAACCAGCGCTCTCAGGACCTCAGACTGGGGCAAAGGTTCACCTTCCAACAGGACAACGACCCTAAGGACTCAGCCAAGACAACACAGGAGTGTCTTCGGGACAAGTCTCTGAATGTCCTTGAGTTTCCCAGCCAGAGCTCAGACTTAAACTTGATGGAACATCTCTGGAGGATCCTGAAAATAGCTGTGCAACAATGCTCCCCCTCCAACCTGACAGAACTTTAGAGATTCTGTAAAGAAGAATCGGAGATACTCTCCAAATACAGGTGTGCCAAGCTTGTATTGTCATACCCAAGAAGACTTGACGCTGTAATCGCTGCCAAAGGTGCTTCAACAAAGTACTGAGTAAAGGGTGTTAATACTTACAATTAATATTTCAGTTTTTATTTTTTTATAAATTATATAAAGCTGTTTTTGCTTTGTGGGGTACTGTGTGTAGATTGATGAGGGGGGAAAACTATTTAATGAATTTTAGAATAAGGCTGTATCGTAACCAAACATGGAAAAAGTCAAGAGGTCTGAATACTTTCCTAAGGCACTGCATATTATAGTGTGCTCTACTGTACTGAGTTACTGTGCTGTGCTCTACTGCAACTCTGTTATGTGACTACAATGATTTCCCATTGTGTCATTGTTAACAGAGTTACACATTTTAATCACTTAATAATTAATAAACAAAATTGTTAGCAGTAAAAACACCCACTAATTGACAGGTCTACCTGTACGTGTTACTTCTGTGAACTTTCATAATTCTCCCTTAAAGTTGAAATCGGAAGTTTACATACACCTTAGCCAAATACATTTAAACTCAGTTTTTCACAATTCCTGACATTTAATCCGCAGTTAGGATCACCACTTTATTTTAAGAATGGGAAATGTCAGAATAATAGTAGAGAGAATTATTTATTTCAGCTTTCATTTCTTTCATCACATTCCCAGTGGGTCGGAAGTTTACATACACTCAATTAGTATTTGGTAGCATTGCCTTTAAATTGTTTAACTTTGGTAAAACGTTTCAGGTAGCCTTCCACAAGCTTCCCACAATAAGTTTGGTGAATTTTGGCCCATTCCTCCTGACAGAGCTGGAGTAACTGAGTCAGGTTTGTAGGCCTCCTTGCTCGCACATGCTTTTTCAGTTCTGCCCAAACATTTTCGATAGGATTGAGGTCAGGGCTTTGTGATGGCCACTCCAACACCGTGACTTTGTTGTCCTTAAGCCATGTTGCCACAACTTTGGAAGTATGCTTGGGGTCATTGTCCATTTGGAAGATCCATTTGCAACCAAGCTTTAACTTCCTGACTGATGTATTGAGATGTTGCTTCAATATATCCACATAATTTTACTTCCTCATGATGCCATTTATTTTGTGAAGTGCACCAGTCCTTCCTGCAGCAAAGCACCCCCACAACATGATGCTGCCACCCCCGTGCTTCACGGTTGGGATGGTGTTCTTCAGCTTGCAAGCCTCCCCTTTTTACCTCAAACACAACGATGGTCATTATGGCCAAACAGTTCTATTTTTGTTTCATCAGACCAGAGGACATTTCTCCAAAAAGTACAATCTTTGTCCCCATGTGCAGTTGCAAACCGTAGTCTGGCTTTTTTATTGCGGTTTTGGAGCAGTGGCTTCTTCCTTGCTGAGCGGCCTTTCAGGTTATCTCGATATAGGACTCGTTTTACTGTGGATATAGATACTTTTGTACCTGTTTCCTCCAGCATCTTCACAAGGTCCTTTGCTGTTGTTCTGGGATTGATTTGCATTTTTCACACCAAAGTACATTCATCTCCAGTTGACAGAATGCGTCTCCTTCCTGAGCGATATGAAGGCTGCGTGGTCCCATGGTGTTTATACTTGTTTATACTTGTTTGCTCCCAAGGATGAACCAGACTTGTGGAGGTCTACACATTTTTTTCTGAGGTCTTGGCTAATTTCTTTTGATTTTCCCATGATGTCAAGCAAAGAGGCACAGAGTTTGAAGGTAGGCCTTGAAATACATTGACTAATTGACTCAAATTATGTAAATTAGTCTATCAGAAGCGTCTGAAGCCATGACATCATTTTCTGGAATTTTCCAAGCTATTTGAAGGCACAGTCAACTTAGTGTATGTAAACTTCTGACCCACTGGAATTGTGATACAGTGAATTACAAGTTAAATAATCTGTCTGTAAACATTTTTTGGAAAAATTACTTGTGTCATGCACAAAGTAGATATTCTAACCGACTTGCGAAAACTATATTTTGTAAACAAGACATTTGTGGTGTGGTTGAAAAACGAGCTTTAATGACTTCAACTCCAACCAAGTGTATGTAAACTTCTGACTTCAACTGTATGTGTATGCTAACAGAATAACGAAAATAGGCAAAAAAATGTTGACTTACAGAAGGCAAATCATTTTTGCGAAACTAAATATAATAGTTGGCAGGGGCCTTTAACATTATTGTGTTTCTATTGTTTTTCTAATCAGGGGTTGGAACCAGTTCAGTGTGCAGAACCGAAAACTGGAAAATAAATACATATTTCAAGGAACAGAAACAGAACCTGGAATGAAAGTGATCCATAGTGTTCTGGAACAGAAACATTATTTTAAAAGCATTGGAACCGTTTAATAACGTTATTTTACATTCCATGTGAAATGTTGTTGTCCCACAACAAAGTGCATATGCAAAGCCCTCATTCTGTCACTCAGAAATGTATTCCAGTGTCTGCCTGCAAGCTGAAAATCTTTGCCTGTGCGTGTTTAGGCTACCTGCCCCTCCCCCTCCAAATAATAGGCTACTCTACTGATGTTACAAGCTTGATTCAGAAGAAAGGGAGAGAGATTTTTAATTAGCTAGAGAAGAATGGATTAACTTTTTCAATGCTAGTTAAGGATACTATAGGCCAAGTTATCCCTTTTCACTTTGGATTTATTAACTGTAAGATGTGTTTGTAATTCTGGTGCCACTCAGCACACACAAGCTTGACCAAGGCAGTCAACCCACTGTTCCCCGGGTATGGATGTCTATTATAGCAGCCCCCGCACCTCTGATTCGGAGGGGTTGGGTTAAATGCGGAAGACACATTTCAGTTGAATGCATTCAGTTATACAATTGACTAGGTATCCCCCGTTTCCCTTTCCTATTAGCTTGCAAGCTCAAAGGACATTCAAAGTTCCTCCATAGAAGCCGCTCCTCCTTGGTATAATTCTGTGGACCTAATTCATATAATGCATGTCATAACAAGTTGCCCTGCGCTTCAAGCCTCCTCTTCAACCCTGTCTTGCTCTCTCCCCACCTGCAAAATTTCAGTTGCATCTTGTGCCTTAGCCTACACTTGTCTGTCCATCACGCATGTAAACAACTACCTTGCCTGCTCTATCCACACTGATTGGTGGAGTTATTTTATGAGCTAAATGGATTTAAAAAATGTATTTCACAGGTTAAAAAAGGAAGAGAAATGGACGATTCTGAACTTTATTTTGTTGGTGGGAACAGTGGAACGAAACAAAAAAATCTAGGGGTTCTGTTCATATTTTTGGTTCCTTCCAACTCCTGTTTCTAATAACTTTTTAAGTCTTTTCTAGTAATATTTTTTATGTCCTAATTTTTAGGATGGAAAATGGTTGAAAAACATATCTATGCCTCAATTTCCCAAAAATATTGACTCTTAGCTTTTCTTTTGATATGTTCCTATAAACTTCACATGTTGGTGCTCATGGGACCTTTTACATGGAAATGACCATAGGCCATGACCCTGTACATGGATACGTTTAGGCGGCATGCACTGTGATGAAATATTATTATAGTTACATGAGAAAGGTACAGGGGATTGGTCTGACCACCAATAGGGGATAATACAGTAGGCTATATGTTTAGATACTATTAATATTTCCCTTACCTGTGCCCAACGCAGTTGATTTGATTGCCAATCTCACTTATGTCAAAGTGTAATATTAGATGTTAACTGCTTTAGATGTTGCTGCTGTGTGTAGACCTGTTTAACTATACTTGTGGGGACCAGAAGACCCCACAAGAATAGCAAACAAACAAAAATTTGACCAACTGGGGACATTTTGCCAGTCCCCACAAGGTCAAATGCTATTCCGAGGGGGTTTAGGGTAAAGGTTCAAATTAGTGTTAGGGTTAGAATTACGTTAAGGGTTAGGGTTAGGAGCTAGGATCAGTTAACTAGGGTTATGGTTAAGGTTCAGGGTTATGAAAAATAGGATTTTGAATGAGACTGAATTGTGTGTCCCCACAAAGTTAGTTATATAACACTATATGTGTGTGTGTGTGAAACTGGGTTAATGATCTACACTAAAGGACCTGTCATTTATGCACCCCTCCACCCCTCCCTCTTCATATATAACCGTCCTGTTACATAGTTCTGTTACATGATATATATAATCTTATTATGTGCTGCTGCTTGTTAATGTAGTGTCTCCATATGCTAGGAGAGGAAGTGTGAGAGGTGTGTTGCAGGGCCTGGGCCATGAGGTTTAGTTAATTATAAAAGCCATAGTTTAAATGTAGCTCTATGTCTCTGGCTTTGTTCCAGGATGACCTGGCTGTGTGTCTGTGTGTTGCCCTAATAGAGGGTAGAGTAGAGGGGTGTGGTGGCCTGGCAGACAGCATTTTGTTCCCCAGTGCCCTCCTGGCAGATTTACAGTCCTGTCTTTCTGTGACCAAACTGTCAATTAACACAAACACACACGCTCACACCCTCGCAGACACACACTCACACTTACCCCACCTCTACCCTCCACGGGGGCTTCCAGAGGGCTCCTAAATCGAGGGGGAACAGGGATGCTGGACATGGACAGGCTGCTGGGCCTATAGGCCACCATGTTGGGGTCAGGGAGGGGGATGAATGAATGGATGGTAGGGCTGTGACTAGGGATGCACATATCGGAATCGAACAATATTAGTTAAAATTGCCAACATCGGTATCAGCGATATCTAGTTTAATGCTGATGTTTAAAACCGATGTCAAAGCTACCGTGCAAACCTATATAACGAAGGTACATGACGTAATGACGCCACATAAAATGTTGCGCTACACGTGCAACACAGCATGCCTAACCTAGCCCACAATGTCTGCTGTGTGGATCGAGCAGTCATTTGAAAGAATAATAAAATTTCTGCGAGACAACTCAAAGGTGAAATCCATTAAAGCCAAGATAATCAAATTCATTGCCCTTGACAATCAACTGTTCTCTGTTGTGGGTGATGTTGGATTTCGCCTACTCGAGCACCGGTTAACACTACCAAGTGTGTTATTTTTCAGATTCAAAAAAGGTACAGTAGCACTGTCAAAGCTGTACAAAAAAGTCAGCAAACAAGCAAACACCAGCCACGAACGATGGGTTTACAATACTTCGTTGGTAATAAAGCATCAGTTCTTCGACCTCAACTTCTGGGGTAGCTAGCTTTAGCTTGGTACCTAGCTAGCACCAATACAACCAGCCTGAAAACAATGACCAGTAGAAACTGCAGTCATTTTCATTATTCTTAGCAATGATATTGAAATCCTTGTGAGTAAGTATTAGCTAGGTTGTCACTTGTTGTTCGCCTATTGAAATTGAACTTCAGTTCATGAAAATAAATAGCTAGCCAGCTACTTAACCCTGTTGTCCAAAGCTAACGTTATAAGCAGCCAGCTAGCTTCATCTGGCTAGTGAGGCTCGACCGGACCGGGTTATGTGTTGTGAAGCTAGCCACAATAAGGATTAGGCACAATAGTAGAATTTGCGGTTTGCCTAAAAGTATGTCATTGACAGTGATGCAAATGAAAACATAGAGTAGAATTATGCCATACATTTATTTTGAAGGCTAACCGCAAAGTCCACTATTCTGGCTAATCCTTATTGTGACTAGCTTCACATAGATGGGTCCGACCACCATTAATCAAATATGAACTGTCTTATCATTTAGGGTTATTTTAGATGATGACACCTAGCTATATAATTAGCTAGCTAACTATAGCTACTGAAACAGAATATGTTGTGTTATTTGACGTGTATCTTTTTTGACACGCAAAGACCCAAACGGTGTTCCATAGAAATCCTGGTTGAGAATGAAACGACTGAACAAATGAACAACAAAACAGCACAGCAAATAAGTAAAAGAAATAGGTTTTGATTATGTTTTACTGGTAATGGGGACATACGTAAATGCCAACAAAATAACTTTTTGGTCAGTGTGTTTGTTTGTAACCTTTATTTAACTAGGCAAGTCAGTTAACAACAAATTCTTATTTACAATGACGGCCCGGACGACGCTGGGCCAATTGCACCGCCCTATGGGACTCCCAATCATGCCCGGATGTGATACAGCCTGGATTCGAACCAGGGACTGTAGTGATGCCTCTTGCACTGAGATGCAGTGCCTTAGACCGTTGCGTCCATGTGTGTGTGTGTTAACTATTTAACTGTACTAGAATGCTTAAAAGGCCGCAAACATTTTAAATATCGGGTATTGGTATCGTTTTTTTTGGCAAGGATGATATTGGATATTGGTATCGGCCAAAAATGTCATATCGCTGCATCACTAACTGTGATGATTATGGAATGTTGGGTAATGATAATTAACTGGCAAGTGGTTACAGTTATTGTCTTAATTGTCAATTGGGGTGGTGGGGACTTCTATTGGGCAAACTATATCTACTTGTAAATAAAGTTCAATCCCCCCAAAATAAATGTATTAAAAGTATGAAGATAATTATGACAATTATCTTTTTTAGTTCACGGTTGTTTCCTGTAATCGTCAGTTACATGATTATAATCTAATTGTGCCAGCCCGAATGGATTGATGGATGGATGAGGGGTGATGCAAGGTGTTTGCTGAACAGAGTAAGGGGGGTCGAGGTCAGTGGGGGTGTTGGTGACTGGGTCGGGCCGTGTGGGTGGAGGGGTGATGGGGAGTAGTACTCCTTTCTAGGCAGTGGTAAGAGGGGAGTCATGACTTGACAAACTAGCCTGGGATTATGGGGAGTACGTGTGTGTCTGGAGTGCCTAAGGGAAGAGGCTCAGGACAGGTTGAGCAACCTGCTGGAATTTTGGGTCATCTTCTATTTCTTTCATCACATTCCCATTGGGTCAGAAGTTTACATAATTAGTATATGGTAGCATTGCCTTTAAATTGTTTAACTTGGGTCAAACGTTTCGGGTAGCCTTCCACAAGCTTCCCTCAATAAGTTGGGTGAATTTTGGCCCATTCCTCCTGAAAAACTGGTGTAACTGAGTCAGGTTTGCCCACACGCTTTTTCAGTTCTGCCCACACATTTTCGATAGGATTGAGGTCATGGCTTTGTGATGGCCACTCCAATACATTGACTTTGTTGTCCTTAAGCCATGTTGCCACAACTTTGGAAGTATGCTTGAGGTCATTGTCCATTTGGAAGACCCATTTGCGACCAAGCTTTAACTTCCTGACTGATGTCTTTAATGTCTCTCATAATTTTACTTCCTCATGATGCCATCTATTTGCACCAGTCCCTCCTGCAACGAAGCACACCCACAGGACCATATGCTGCAACCCCCGTGCTTCACAGTTGGGATGGTGTTCTTCGGCTTGCAAGCCTGCCCCTTTTAACCATTATGATGGTTATTATGGCCAAACAGTTCTATTTTTGTTTCATCAGACCAGAGGATTTGGTCCCATGTGCAGTATTTGTCCCCATGTGCAGTTGCAAACCGTAGTCAGGCTTTTTTATGGCGGTTTTGGGGCAGTGGCTTCTTCCTTGCTGGCCTTTCAGGTTATGTTGATATAGGACTCGTTTTACTTTGGATATAGATACTTTTGTACCTGTTTCCTCCAGCATTTTCACAAGGTCCATTGCTGTTGTTCTGGGATTGATTTTCACTTTTTGTACCAAAGTATCTCTAGGAGTCAGAACGTGTCTCCTTCCTGAGCGGTATGACGGCTGTGTGGTCCCATGGTGTTTATACTTGTGTACTATTGTTTGAACAGATAAATGTAGTACCTTCAGGCGTTTGGAAATTGCTCCCAAGGATGAACCAGACTTATGGGGGTCTCCAATTTTTTTTCTGAGGTCTTGGCTGATTTCTTTTGATTTACCCATGATGTCAAGCAAAGAGGCACAGAGGCACAATACATCCACAGGTACACCTCCAATAGCATGCTAGCAGATACCCATAGACTCCCAGTCATTGCGCTAACGCTAGTTAGTTTTGGCTCCCGAAACTACCTCTAACTCAAATCAAATCAAATGTATTTATATAGCCCTTCTTACATCAGCTGATATGTCAAAGTGCTGTACAGAAACCCAGCATAAACCCCAAACAGCAATCAATGCAGGTGTAGAAGCACGGTGGCTAGGAAAAACTCCATAGAAAGGCCAAAACCTAGGAAGAAACCTAGAGAGGAACCAGGCTATGAGGGGTGGCCAGTCCTCTTCTGGCTGTGCCGGGTGGAAATTATAACAGAACATGGCCAAGATATTCAAATGTTCATAAATGACCAGCATGGTCAAATAATAGCAATCATAGTGAACAGGTCAGGGTTCCATAGCCGCAGGCAGAAGAGTTGAAACTGGAGCAGCAGCACGGCCAGGTGGACTGGGGACAACAAGGAGTCATCATGCCAGGTAGTCCTGAGGCATGGTCCTAGGGCTCAGGTCTGCCTTCATACTGAACACATAGACATAACAATGGTAACCACGAGTTCCAAAATCCCAAAGTATCCCGTTAAGAAGCCTCTGTAGTGAAGGGATGGATGGAGAGAGACTGGATAGAAAGAGGGAGATAGCTGAGAGGGTCTCTCTCTTTTTCTGCCCCCTCTCATACCTATTTCATCTCTTGCTTTCCCTCTTATGCTCTTCCTCTCTATCTCTATGCCAGACTCCTTCCTCCCTCTCTCTCTTTCATTAGTTACTCATAATTAATTTGATTCTAAGTCCTAATCCCCTGAATCGCAGCACTCAGGCTAAATAAGTTAAGTCTGCTCTTAAATGACTGGGAGGTGATGAGAGGATTTGACTGCATAGTGTTTGTTTTTGCGAGTGTGTATTATGCATCCGAGTGTTTTTGGGAGTGGTGCATGTGTGTTTTCACGTGCAGGGATGTGTGTTTTGGGAGTGTGTGGGTGTTTGTGCGTGTGTGTGTGTGTTTTGTGAGCTTATGTTTGTGTGTGGAGAGGGTGACATTGGTTCATGTGGATGTTGTGCCTGCCTGGTTGTGTGTGTGTGATGCTAGCTAGCGAGCTCTGCTGGAAATGTTTCTAGATGGAGCTGGTGGGAACCAACTCTGTGACATCCTCCTCCACCACCTGCACACTGCTCCTGATCCCTCCAGCTCAACTCCTCTGTTAGCTTTGTGTTGTCTGTCCACAGACCAACAAGGCTACACTAAATAATGATGCATATTAATAGCCGAGGGCTGTAGGACCGCTTTGATTGACAATACATGATTCAATTACTCACCTAAATACATTCCCCCTACGTTTCCCTCATTTTGTTTCCTACCCCTTGAATATTTTAATTGAGGTAAAGAAGTGGCATGTATTACCATTTAATGACTATGTAATTGATAATTTTGGGAAAAGTTGTATACAACCAATCCATAGACACAGGGACCAATGCATTACCTTCTAATCTAACTGACTGGTGTGCAAACAGTCAATGATTTGGACAGTGTTGCTCTTTTCTTTTGTCTGAGAGTACAGGTCCACATATGTGAGAGAGGGAGGGAGAAATAGAAGGAGAAAGAAGAGGGGGAGGAGGAGTGTGTCGTTTTTATTAACGTGGTGACTCCCGCTAAAATTCAGGGAGTGCTGTTGCATCCAGCTGTTACTGGTTGCACAAGGCTTCGTTGCCACGGCAACACAGCCCTGTGCGCCGGCTCAAGGTCGTTCATCCCGTTCTGAACCAACCGATCAGCGTGCTACACACACTCATACACAAGATGCACACGGATAGAGCAAGAGAGGAGGGGAGGAGAGAGTGAGACAGGCAGACAGCAAGAGAGAAGAGAACAACTTCAAAGTGACCAAGCACTTCACTGGGGTTAGGGTCGGTGGACAACCCTTCCTCCCTCCCTCCATCCCTCCTTCCTTCCCTTCACTGCCCCCCTCTTTCCTTAATAATAAAAAAAACAACCAAAAGAGAACCCCTGGCCTTGGGGGTTGTAGGTTCTTCTGCCAGCTGATAAAATATTTAGCTGGTCAGAAGGAGAGAGTGAGGGATGGAGAGAGAGTCATAATTGGAAGAGAGAAAGGGGGAGAGAGTACAGAGGAGAGCAAGGGGGAAATACAGTGAGTGGCCAGAGTGGAGGGTTTGTGTTGTGTTCTCTAGAGCAGTCGTTCCAAAACTTTTTATAGTCCCGTACCCCTTAGTCCCGTACCCCTTTTTATAGTCCCGTACCCCTTCAAACCTCCAGCTGCGTACCCCCTCTAGCACCAGGGTCAACGCACTCTCAAAAGTTGTAAGCCTGCCACACACACACACTATACGATACATTTATTAAACATAAGAATGAGTGTGAGTTTTTGTCACCATCTTACATATAAAACCTTATTTGTTCATTGAAAATTGTGAATAACTCACCACAGGTTAATGAGAAGGGTGTGCTTAAAATTATGCACATAACTCTGCAATGTTGGGTTGTATTGGAGAGAGTCTCAGTCTTAAATAATTATCCACATACAGTCTGTGCCTGTATTTAGTTTCATGCTAGTGAGGGCCGAGAATCCACTCTCACATAGGTATGTGGTTGCAAAGGGCATCAGTGTCTTAACAGTGCAATTTGTCAAGACAGGATACTCTGAGCGCAGCCCAATCCAGAAATCTGGCAGTAGCTTCTGATTAATTTCAATTTTCACAGAACTGCTTGTTGCAATTTTGATGAGGCTCTCTTGTTCAGATACTGGTAAGTGGACTGGAGGCAGTGCATGAAAGGGATAACGAATGCAGTTGTTTGTGTCATCCGTTTTGGGAAAGTACCTGCGTAATTGCGCACCCAACTCATTCAGGTGCTTCGTTATATCACATTTGACGTTGTCCTTAAGCTTGAGTTCATTTGCACACAAAAAATTATACAATGATGGAAAGACCGGTGTGTTGTCCTTGTTAATGCAGACAGAGAAGAGCTCCAACTTCTTAATCATAGCCTCAATGAATATAGTTGGGGAGAGTCCCTGTTATCCTAGATTCAGATCATTCAGGTAAGAAAAAACATCACCCAGATGAGAAACTCGTCATCATGCAAGCGGTCAGACAAGTGAAATTTATGGTCAGTAAAGAAAACTTTAAGCTCGTCTCTCAATTAAAAAAAAAACATGCCAATACTTTGCCCCTTGATAACCAGCGCATTTCTGTATGTTGTAAAAGCGTTACATGGTCGCTGCCCATATTCTGCACTATCATTGCATAGTGCAGAAAATAGACGAGAGTTCAGGGGCCTTGCTATAACAAAGTTAACCATTTTCACTGGAGTGTCCAAAACGTCTTTCAAGCTGTCAGGCACTCCCTTGGCAGCAATAGCCTCTCGGTGGATGCTGCAGTGTACCCAAGTGGTGTCGGGAGCAACTGCTTGTACGTGCGTTACCAGTCCACTATGTCTCCCTGTCATGGCTTTTGCTCCATCAGTACAGATACCAACATGAGCAGCAGCTACGTTTGGCTACATACAGACCGTTAGTGGAATTCCCGTGAGAGAATAATGGTTAATGTGATTGGATGTTAATTATTTGACAAGGCTACCTGTAACGCCCCGGGTCTAGTGGGTGAGAAGTCAGGCGCAGGGAGCAGAGAGTTCAAGGTAGTGCTAACTTTTAATGCACCACAACGGTGAACATACGCTAACCAAAACAAATGTCCCAAACACGGGGGACTTAAACAGTCCAGCAAAAAACCCAAACACATGGGAAAACCGTGACACACAGACGTGTACACATGTACATCGAACAATCCCGCACAACCAGCAGGCGGTCCTGCTGGTAAATAAAGCCCAACCAATCAGCCTAAAACAAACACAGGTGAAACCAATAAACAGAATAGGGGAAAAGGGATCAGTGGCAGCTAGTAGGCCGGTGATGACGGCCGAGCGCCACCCGAACAGGAAGGGGAGCTACATTCGGTAGGAGTCGTGACACTACCTGTATTTAACATTGTGTTGTTATTACTAGATGGTTTAATTTTATTTTTTGGCAGTGAAACGAGGCCACTCAGGCGAGAAAAAAACCTCACCCAAATGTATAGCCCCGTTGGAAAATATAAATGGACTGTTTGAAAATGTGAAGGAAAAAAAGTATTACATTTTTTTATTTTTATGTGAACCACATTTTTATTCGGCGTACTCGCGACGGCAATACCCCAGTTTGGGAATATCTGCTGTAGAGCATGTCTCTGAGGCTACTATCTGTCTGATGTTGTTACCTGGGCCCTTCTCCTGGACCTGTCCACATCAGATTATTTTATTAATTAGGGGATAGGGGGATATTTGAGACAGGCTGTGTTTCAAACTCAAAGTAGACAGCCCTCGGCCCTAAACCCTCAGCCCTTGAATAACGTTTTACATCGTCACATCCGAATGCAACTTAAATGTCCCTTGCCCAAGCGAGGGAGAGTGGTGATCGAAGAGGCATCGTCCTTGGTGGAGATCTTGAAGTTGAGCTTAAAACAACCAACCTAAAGCTATTAATATACAGTTGAAGTCGGAAGTTTACATACACCTTAGCTAAATACATTTAAACTCAGTTTTTCACAATTCGTGACATTCAATCCTTGTAAACATTTGGTAGCATTGCCTTTACATTTTTTAAAAACTTGGGTCAAACGTTTCGGGTAGCCTTCCACAAGTTTCCCACAATAAGTAAGGTGAATTTTGGCACATTCCTCCTGACAGAGCTGGTGTAACTGAGTCAGGTTTGTAGGCCTCCGGGCTCGCACAGGCTTTTTCAGTTCTGCCCACACATTTTCTATGGGATTGAGGTCAGGGCTTTGTGATGACCACTCCAATACCTTCACTTTGTTGTCCTTAAGCCATTTTGCCACAACTTTGGAAGTATGCTTGGGGTCATTGTCCATTTGGAAGACCCATTTGCGACCAAGCTTTAACTTCCTTACTGATGTCTTGAGATGTTGCTTCAATATATCCACATAATTTTCCTACCTCATGAAGCCATCTATTTTGTGAAGTGCACCAGTCCTTCCTGCAGCAAAGCACCCCGACAACATGATGCTACCACCCCCGTGCCTCACAGTTGGGAAGGTGTTCTTCGGCTGGCAAGCCTCCCCCTTTTTCCTCCAAACATTATGATGGTCATTATGGCCAAACAGTTCTATTTTTGTTTCATCAGACTAGAGGACATTTCTTCAAAAAGTACGATCTTTGTCCCCATGTGCAGTTGCAAACCGTAGTCTGGCTTTTTTATGGCGGTTTTGGAGCAGTGGCTTCTTCCTTGCTGAGCGGCCTTTCAGGTTATCTCGATATAGGACTCGTTTTACTGTGGATATAGATACTTTTGTACCTGTTTCCTCCAGCCTCTTTACAAGGTCCTTTGCTGTTGTTCTGGCATTGATTTACACTTTTCGCACTAAAGTACGTTAATCTCTAGGAGACAGAACGCATCTCCTTCCTAAGCGGTATGATGGCTGTGTGGTCCCATGGTGTTTATACTTGCGTACTATTGTTTGTACAGATGAACGTGGTACCTTCAGGCGTTTGGAAATTCCTCACAAGGATGAACCAGACTTGTGGAGGTCTACAATCAGAGGTCTTGGCTGATTTCTTTTGATTTTCCCATGATGTCAAGCAAAGAGGCACTGATTTTGAAGGTAGGTCTTGAAATTCATCCACAGATAGACCTCAAAATGACTGAAATTGTGTCGATTAGCCTGTCAGAAGCTTCTAAAGCCATAACATAATTTTCTGGAATTTTCCAAGCTGTTTAAAGGCACAATCAATTTAGTGTATGTAACCTTCTGACCCACTGGAATTGTGATACAGTGAATTATAAGTGAAATAATGTTGAAAAAATTACCTGTGTCATGCACAAAGTAGATGTCCTAACCGACTTGCCAAAACTATAGTTTGTTAACAGTAAATGTGTGGTGTGGTTGAAAAATGAGTTTTAAAGACTCCAACCTAAGTGTATGTAAACTTTCGACTTCAACTGTACCTAGTAAGCTAACGTATCTAGCTAGCACTCCTGTCAGGTAGCTAGCTGCAGTTACCCATAGCTGGCTAGCTAGTTATATAGTTTGGTAAATTATTCCAATAAATTTCAGAATTGCAAAAAATATGTTTTTGAATCTAGCAACGTTTTATAGACTTCTCACTACGAGACTAAGCCAATTTGCCAATGCTAAAATTAATGTGTATATATATATATATACAATATATATCTTTTTAGCAAGCTAGCGTCATACTTTTTTCTGACATGCCAATGCAGCCTTGTTGATTAAATTTGACACTTACCGGCCCCCAGAGTTTGACATGTGACTACAGTTTGCTTTGAATGGTTGGTCATATCAACTCATAAAGTTATAGAAGCATAGCCAGTAGCTACCTAACGTCATTTTGGTGAGTGTGGACATTTTACAAGCGAAAGTGAATAAGACAATTTGCGCAAATGAAAAAAGTTGTAATGCATGCTTTTCTGAAGGAAGAGCAGCATTTGTACACAGAGCCGATGGGAGAAGAAAAAAAATGCTAGTCGGAAGCACAGGGAAAATGGCAGCTGTACAGAACTTGTCTGGAGCTCTTTCACTTCTGGCAGAAAGCCATTACAAGATATCTGATGGCAAACATTTAGTATTGAATTGCATACAAGTGTAACTTCATCACCTCATGTGTGCCGCACAACAGAGACTTGCCGATAGATATAGAACTCTATGGACTGTCCCGTTGTGATATTTACAAACAAACGTGACTGGCTCAACTGTTCTGGGGAACTACGGTAAGCTTCGTCATTTAAAACAATGTGACAGGGGAAATGAGGAACGCAATCTGCTTTATTTCCTAAGGTATTGCACAAGTTTACTGCCCGTAATAACTTAAAGTAGCTACAAACAGTCACATTTATTGAAAAACATATAATAAATAGTTTTGACGGTTTTGAAAAACCATCCTGTGGCTTTTTCCAAATATCCTGGTATACATTATATACTTTATACCGCTCAAGCCACTGCATTGCTCTCTCTATGAGCGGGCTGGCAGGCTGGCTAGCTAGCTAGGTAGCTAGATAGTGAATGTAGCTAAATACAATAATACCAAAGTCAATATCAGTATGTGAAGTAGCTACTTAACTGTAAAATCGCCTAAACAAACTGCACTATCAATTTAGGAGTCTACAATCTCACCATGTTCAACCTGCAGAACGAGGTGCCTCGCAGAGTGGAGTCTGACATTCTCAATGTAATGCACCCTGGACTGAAGAGGCAGACAAATAGGAGAAATGTGGTGGACCCTCTGTTTAATTAATAATTTCTCGAGGTAGGAATATCGCAAAAATATGATCAATGGCTCATTCGAGGGAAGACAACCCCGCGTTATGACATCGGCTAGTATTGAAATCTGACATGTATGATAGACGCTTTTATGATCTAAAGTCATATTCCTATCAACTTCCAGTGTAGTGAGAGCAACTTTATCACAAGGTTACATCATACCGTCTGTATTTCTGCCTGCTTGAACGGCAATAGCTCAGATACACATGAAAACATGAAATTACCTTGGGAATCGATAGAACATCACTCAGAGATGTATCGCTCAAACAATATAACTGAATATTTCCTTTAAGTGTGGAACATTGAGTTAAAGTATTCCCACACAGACATGTCATATTACATCTAGTAATACAGTCAGAGACACTGGCAATGTGATGTGTACTACTCATACAAACACACAGGAAGGTGAACAATGTAAATATGTGCCAGTGGCACACAAGGATGGCACGCTTAGTGTGAGTGTGTGTTCCTTTGTGTGTTACTGCGTGTGTTTCTCAATTCAGATCCACTTAGTGGTGAGCCTGTGAGCGTCAGTGATATGTAGGGTGTTTCTATTGGTGCTGGCTGCCTCCTGTAGGGTGCATGGAGAGTTCATCCTGCTGGATTGGCTCCTCACTAACCATAATACACTGTTTATTGGAGAGAACATTAACATTTAAGGAAATGTGTAATTTTTTTCATTGTGAGACGTGTGCGCGTACGTACAATGGAGAGTCATCAAAACCCCAAGCTGTCACCTCTTGAGCCCCATGGAGAAGGTATGGGGTTATTGGGGGGAACCAGAGTTTCACGTTTCTCCTCCGTTTATGGACTGTAAGGTTGTTAAAGGGGTCTGGAGAGAGGGGAGAATGTGTAAGGGGGCTCTGTTTTTTGTAAAATAGTGAGTCTCGTTTATGTGTTCAAGAGCCCCTTCACACACACACACATTATTGTAGGGATTGGAGCGGTGGTAAATGTTACCAGCTGCACTACAGCTAGCAAGTGGCTTCAACTCTGCCTGAACCTGGCTGTTAGGCGACCACATCCTCCTCGCTTTAATGCACCCCCCTTCTGCCTACCCATTCAGGTATATATCTTGTGTCATCAGGGAATGGAGAGGATAGGTTATGCAGGCTCCTACACCCCCGTCCCCCCTCCTCAACCTTGTCTCCACCCCCGCCCCTTGTTGCCTTGGTGTCAACACTCAGAGCTATGATCCAACTGGCTCTCTCGTTCCCTCCCATTTGGACATTGTAGTGATGTCACAGAAACACTGTTTACCTGGCACCCAACCCTGGCAACATCGTGGCAACAGCGTGGCAACGAATATCTTTTACTGAGTTACAGTTCATATAATCAATTGAAATTAATGAATTACTCCCTAATCTACTCCCACCCACTTGGGAGCCAGACCGACCGACTGGGGAGCCAGTTTTTCCCCACAAAAGGACTTTATTACAGACAGAAATGCTCCTCCACCCCCAGCACAAGGTGCACCTGTGTAATGATCATGCCGTTTAAACAGCTTCTTAATATGCCACACCTGTCAGGTAGATGGATTATCTTGGCAAAGGAGAAATGCTCACTAATGTAAACAAATTTGTGTTCAAAATTTGAGAGAAATAAGCTTTTTGTGCGTCTGGAATATTTCTGGGATCTTTTATTTCAGCTCATGAAACATGGGACCAACACTTACTGATAACAATTTGGTTTATGATTTATTAAGTGATTCAAAACACGTCATTCTGTTACCAAATCGTTAACAGAATGACCAAAAAAATCTCTAACAGAATGATTGCAACTGAATTGACTACAATGAATTCTGGTTCAGGTCCCTGTTTTTGACCTTGTGGGAGATCTGTCGACGTGCCCTTAAGCAGGGTGTTGACCCTGGTTGCTTTTGTGGGTCGCTCTGGATGGGAGTTTTTTAGATGACTGTCTTTTAGATGCCTAATGTTAATGTTGAGCGGCTACACTACAAGTAGATTGTATGTTTTATTATTCATTAAAAAGTAAATAAAATAAAAACATTCATAGTAGTCACAAACCACATTTGGGTCACCTGCTACTGACTTCCCATACACTGACATACTGTTATGTTCAGCTCATAATTGTTTTCTTTCTCTTTCTGTTGCGTGGTGTTTAAAGCAAGAGTTTGAAAATAGTCTGGACAACTCCTCTCTCTCTTTCTCTCTTTCTCCCTGTGTCTCTCTCTCCAGTTAATGTCACCTGGCTCTTACTGACACTTACCCATGAGCCCCCTCTTTTTCCATTTACTGTAACCAGCCCTCTCACCCACTGACACCGACCAACACCGGACGTCCATGGACGTTGAAATTTGGTCAGTCAAAATATGAACCAGTCATAGCCGTCTGCTTCACAAGTTTGGACAGCACAGTAGTACAGTATAGTAAAGAAAGGTAGAGTATAGGTCAGTACGGTACTGTAGAGTTTAGTACAGTAAAGCACACTAGAGTACAGTATAATGTACGGTATTGTACATTTACTGTATTTTCCTGGAATATACTGAACTGTACTGTACTAAACCCTACTGTGCATTGCTGTGGTGTACTGTGATGTTCAAACTTGTGAGACAGACGTCTATGATTGGTACAGATTTAGTCCAGTCCGGACCAACAAATTTGGTCTTGTTTGGGGGCTGAGGTCATTAGAAGAATGGCTCCGAAGGGGAGGACTGACGTTTTACGAGCTCCTAACCAACTGTGCTATTTTGTTAGTTTTTTAAAATGTTGTTTGTAACTTATTTTTGTACTTATTTTTCATCCGTTCTGTGGATGATATACGATCAATACTATCCTAACAATGGGACATGAAAAACTGTAATATCTTATGTTTCATGAGTCATGGCTGAACGACGACATGGATAATATAGAGCTTGCAGGATTTTCCATGCATCGGCAGGACAGAGAAGCTACGTCTGGTTAGACGAGGGGCGGGGATGTGTGTCTATTTGTCAATAACAGCTGGTGCGCAATGTCTAATATTAAAGAAGTCTTGAGGTATTGCTCGCTTGAGATAGAGTACCTTATGATAAGCTGTAGACCACACTATCTACCAAGAGAGTTCTTTAAAAATAGATATATATATAAAAAAATACTCAGCATGCAGTTTTTACTTAGTGTTCATGCAACCCGGCCCGCCAAAGGAGTCGCTAGTGCGCGATGGGGCATCCCTGCCGGCCAAACCCTCCCCAAACCTGGATGATGCTAGACCAATTGTGCGCCGCCCTAAGACTCTCCCGGTTGCGGCCGGCTGCAACAGAGCCTGGACTTGAACCAGGGTCTCTAGTGGGACAGCTAGCAACTGCAATGCAGTGCCTCAGACCACTGCGCCACCCGGGAGGCCCTAACAAGGGAGTTCTTATCTATATTATTCGTAGCCGTCTATTTACCACCACAAACCGATGCTGGCACTAAGACCGCACTAAACCAGCCGTATAAGGCCATAAGCAAACAAGAAAATGCTCATCCAGAAGCGGCACTCCTAGTGGCCAGGACTTAAATGCAGGCACATGTGCAACCAGAGGAAAAAAACTTTAGACCACCTTTACTCCACACACAGAGAAGCATACAAAGCTCTCCCTCACCCTCCATTTGGCAAATCTTACCATAATTCTATCCTCCTGATTCCTGCTTACAAGCAAAAACTAAAGCAGGAAGTACCAGTGACTCGCTCAATACGGAAGTGGTCAAATGACGCGGATGCTACACTACAGGACTGTTTTGATAGCACAGACTGGAATATGTTCCGGGATTCATCCAATGGCATTGAGGTGTATGCCACCTCAAGTCATCAGCTTCATCAATAAGTGCATCGACGGCGTCATCCCCACAGTGAATTTACATACATATCCCAACCAGAAGCCATGGATTACAGGCAACATCTGCATCGAGCTAATGTATAGAGCTGCCGCTTTCAAGGAGCGGGACACTAATGTGGACGCTTATAAGAGATCCGTTACGCCCTCAGACGTACTATCAAACAAGCAAAGCGTCAATACAGGATTAAGATTGAGTCCTACTACACCGGCTCTGACGCTTATCGGATGTGGCAGGGCATGAAAACTATTACGGACTACAAAAAGAAACCCACCCATGAGCTGCCCAGTGACAAGAGCCTACCAGACGAACTAAATGCATTTTATGCATGCTTGAGTCAAGTAACACTGAAGCATACATGAGAGCACCAGCTGTTCAGACGACTGTGTGATAACGCTCTCGGTAGCCGATGTGTGCAAGACCTTTAAACAGGTCAACATTCACAAAGCCGCGGGGCCAGGCAGATTACCAGGACATGTACTCAAAGCATGCGTGGACCAACTGGCAAGTGTCTTCACTGACATTTTCAACCTCTCCCTGACCGAGTCTGTAATACCTACATGTTTTAAGGAGACCACCATAATCCCTGTGTCCAAGGAAGCGAAGGTAACCTGCCTAAATGATTACCGCCCCGTAGCACTCACGTCGGTAGCCATAAAGTGCTTTGAAAGGCTGGTCCTGGCCCACATCAATATTATCAGCCCAGATACACTAGACCCACTCCAATTCGCATACCGCCCCAAAAGATCCATAGATGACGCAATCTCAATAGCACTCCACACTGCCCTTTCCCACCTGTACAAAAGGAACACCTACAGGTATTTAGTCAGCCACCAATTGTGCAAGTTCTCCCACTTAAAAAGATGACAGAGGCCTGTAATTTTCATCATAGGTACACTTCAACTATGACAGACAAAATGAGAAAAAAAATCCAGAAAATCACATTGTAGGATTTTTTATGAATTTATTTGCAAATTATGGTGGAAAATAATTATTTGGTAACCTACAAACAAGCAAGATTTCTGCCTCTCACAGACCTGTAACTTCTTCTTTAAGAGGCTCCTCTGTCCTCCACTCGTTACCTGTATTAATGGCACCTGTTTGAACTTGTTATCAGTATAAAAGACACCTGTCCACAACCTCAAACAGTCACACTCCAAACTCCACTATGGCCAAGACCAAAGAGCTGTCAAAGGACACCAGAAACAAAATTGTAGACCTGCACCAGGCTGGGAAGACTGAATCTGCAATAGGTAAGCAGCTTGGTTTGAAGAAATCAACTGTGGGAGCAATTATTATGAAATGGAAGACATACAAGACCACTGATAATCTCCCTCGATCTGGGGCTCCACGCAAGATCTCACCCCGTGGGGTCAAAATGATCACAGGAATGGTGAGCAAAAATCCCAGAACCACATGGGGGACCTAGTGAATGACCTGCAGAGAGCTGGGACCAAAGTAACAAAGCCTACCATCAGTAACACACTACACCGCCAGAGACTCAAATCCTGCAGTGCCAGACGTGTCCCCCTGCTTAAGCCAGTACATGTCCAGGCCCGTCTGAAGTTTGCTAGAGAGCATTTGGATGATCCAGAAGAAGATTGGGAGAATGTCATATGGTCAGATGAAACCAAAATATAACTTTTTGGTAAAAACTCAACTCGTCATGTTTGGAGGACAAACATCAAACAACAGCAGGAAACATCATGCTTTGGGTCTGTTTTTCTGCAAAGGGACCAGGACAACTGATCCGTGTAAAGGAAAGAATGAATGGGGCCGTGTATCGTGAGAATTTGAGTGAAAACCTCCTTCCATCAGCAAGGGCATTGAAGATGAAACGTGGCTGGGTCAAACACACCGCCTAGGCAACGAAGGAGTGGCTTCGTAAGAAGCATTTCAAGGTCCTGGAGTGGCCTAGCCAGTCTCCAGATCTCAACCCCATAGAACATTTTTGGAGGGAGTTGAAAGTCCGTGTTGCCCAGCAACAGCCCCAAAACATCACTGCTCTAGAGGAGATCTGCATGGAGGAATGGGCCAAAATACCAGCAACAGTGTGTGAAAACCTTGTGAAGTCACTAAGCTAAGGACCCTGGGACAAAACACCTCCCTCTGCAACTGGATCCTGGATTTCCTGACGGGCCATCCCCAGGCAGTAAGGGTAACAACACGTTTGCCACGCTGATCCTCAACACTGGCCTCTCAGGGGTGCGTGCTTAGTCTCCTTCTATACTCCCTGTTCACCCACGATTGCGTGGCCAAACATGATTCCAACTAGAGGTCGACCGATTATGATTTTTCAACGCTGACACTGATACCGATCATTGGAGGACCAAAAAAAGCAGATGCCGATCAATCGGACGATTTTTAAATATTTTTTATTTGTAATAACAATACTAATACTAATAACTAATAACTAATAACAATACTGAATTAACACTTATTTTAACTTAATATAAAACATAAATAAAATCAATTTAGCCTCAAATAAATAATGAAACATGTTCAATTTGGTTTAAATAATTGAAAACAAAGTGTTAGAGAAGAAAGTAATATGTGCCATGTAAAAATGTGTGCCATGTAAAATATGTTCCATGTAAAAAAGCTCAAGTTTAAGTTCCTTGCTCAGAACATGAGAACATATGAAAGTTGGTGGTTCCTTTTAACATGAGACTTCAATATTCCAAGGTAGGAGGTTTTAGGTTGTAGTTAATATAGTATTTATAGGACTATTTCTCTCTATACCATTTGTATTTCATATACCTTTGACTATTGGATGTTCTTATAGGCACTATAGTATTGCCAGTGTAACAGTATAGCTTCCGTCCCCCTCCTTGCCCCTACCTGGGCTTGAACCAGGAACACATAGACAACAGCCACACTCGAAGCATCGTTACCCATCGCTCCACAAAAGCCGCGGCCCTTGCAGCGCAAGGGGAACAACTATTCCAAATCTGAAAGCGAGTGACGTTTGAAACAGTATTAGCGCAGACCCAGCTAACTAGCTAGCCATTTCACTTTGGTTACACCAGCCATTAGGCTGATAGGCTTGAAGTCATAAACAGCGCTGTGCTTGCGAAGAGCTGCTGGCAAAACGCACGAAAGTGCTGTTTGAATGAATGATTACGGGCCTGCTGCTGCTCAGTCAGACTGCTCTATCAAATCAGACTTAATTATAACACAATAACACACAGAAATACGAGCCTTTGGTCATTAATATGATCGAATCCGGAAAATATCATTTCGAAAACAAAACGTTTATTATTTCAGTGAAATACGGAACCGTTCGGTATTTTATCTAATGGGTGGCATCCCTAAGTCTAAATATTCTTGTTACATTGCACAACCTTCAATGTATGTCATAATTCCGCATTCTGGCAAATTAGTTCACAATGAGCCAGGCAGCCCAAACTGTTGCATATACCCCGACTGCGTGCAATGAACGCAAGAGAAATGACACAATTTCACCTGGTTAATATTGCCTGCTAAACTGGATCAGTAGTTATAACTAGTGATTATGATTGATTGTTTTTTATAAGATAAGTTTAATGCTAGCTAGCAATTTACCTTGGCTTCTACTACATCGCGTAACAGGCAGGCTACTCGTGGAGTGCAATGGTTAGAGCGTTGAACTGAGCTGACAAGGTGAAAATCTGTCGTTCTGCCCCTGAACAAGGCAGTTAACCCACAGTTCCTAGGCAGTCATTGAAAATAAGAATGTGTTCTTAACTGACTTGCCTAGTTAAATAAAAGGTAGAAAAAAACATTTAATTTAAAAAATAAATAATAATAATCGGAAATTGGCGCCCTAAAATACCGATTTCCGATTGTTATGAAAACTTGAAATCGGCTCTAATTAATCGGCCATTACGATTAATCGGTCGACCTCTAATTCCAACACCATCATTAAGTTTGCTGACGACACAACAGTGGTTGGCCTGATTACCGACAACGACGAGACAGCCTGTAGGGAGGAGGTCAGAGACTTGGCAGTGTGGTGCCATGACAACAACCTCTCCCTCAATATGAACAAGACAAAGGAGCTGATCGTGGACTATAGGAAAAGGCGGGCTGAACAGGCCCCCATTAACATCGACAGGGCTGTAGTGGAGCGGTTAGAGAGTTTCAAGTTCCTTGGTGTCAACATCACCAACAAACTATCATGTTCAAAACACACCAAGACAGTTGTGAAGAGGGCACGACAACACTTTCCCTCGCAGGAGACAGAAAAGATTTGGCATGGGTCCCCAGATCCTCAAAAAGTTCTACAGCTGCACCATCAAGAGCACCGCCTGGTATGGCAACTGCTCGGCATCTGACTGTAAGGTGCTACAGAGGGTAGTTCATACAGCCTAGTACATAACTGGGGCCAAGATTCCTGCCATCCAGGACTTATATACTAGGCGGTGTCAGAGGAAAGCGCCAAAAATGTTCAAAGACTCCAGTCATCCAAGTCATAGACTGTTCTCTCTGCTACTGCTAGAGGCAGGACCTCTACCTGTACATGACCATCTGATCATTTATCACTCCAGTGTTAATCTGCAAAATTGTAACTATTCGTCTACCTCCTCATGCCTTTTGCACACATTGTATATAGACTCCCCCTTTGTTTTCTACTGTGTTATTGACTTGTTAATTGTTTATTCCATGTGTAACTCTGTGTTGTCTGCTCACACTGCTATGCTTTATCTTGGCCAGGTCGCAGTTGTAAATGAGAACTTGTTCTCAACTAGCCTACCTGGTTAAATAAAGGTGAAATAAAATTTTAAAAAATTTAAAAATACCGCACGGCAAGCGGTACCGGAGCGCCATGTCTAGGACCAAAAGGCTCATTAATAGCTTCTACCCCCAAGGCATAATACTGCTGAACAATTAATCAAATGGCCACCCGGACTCTTTACTTTGACATTTGTTTTTACACTGCTGCTACTCGCTGTTTATGATCTATTCATAGCCGGGGCGGCAGGTTGCCTAGTGGTTAGCAGTGATTCTCAATCCAGGTCCTGGGGACCCAAAGGCGTGTACATTTGAGTTTTTTCCCTAGCACTACACACCTGATTAAAATCATCAAAGTCTTTTGATGAGTTGATCATTTGAGCCAGCTGTGTAGTGCTACTTCAAAAACAAAAATGTGCAGTGCTTTGGGTCCCCAGGACCAGGATTGAGAACCAGTAGATAAGAAGGTTTGGGCCAGTAACCGAAAGGATGGAATCCCTGAGCTGACAAGGTAAAAATCTGTCGTTCTGCCCCTGAACAAATCTGTCGTACTGCCCCACTGTTCCCGGTAGGGCGTCATTGTAAGAATTTGTTCTTAACTGAAATTGTTCTTAACTGACTTTCCTAGTTAAATAAAAAAAATGAAAATTAACCTGTAACCCCACACATTGACTCGGTACCGGTACCCCCTGTATATAACCTCGTTATTGTTATTTTATTGTATTACTTTTGAATATTTTCTACTTTATTTGGTAAATATTTTCTTAACTCTTTCTTGAACTGCGTTGTTGGTTAAGGGCTTGAAAGTAAGTATTTCATGGTAAGGTCAACAGCTGTTGTATTCGGCGCATGTGAAAAATAAAGTTTGATTTGATTTTAATAATGGCCATTGTGTAGAATAATACCCAAGCATACAAAGGAGGAAATATAATTGTTCTACCTTTGTGTACCTAACCAGGATACATTGCAATGAAGAGAGCGACATTCATATTTATGCATTTCTGTATAGTACAGATCAGGGTCCCATGTTGTCATTCTGTTACCTGGTGTTAATCCACTTCACTTACTGTAGTTCAATAACCAAAATAGATAACCAATAACCAAAATGTTATATCATAGCTGACACCGCATTCATTCTGCAGACATATTTGAGTCTTAATTCGGAGTAGATATTTTCTCTCATGAAAAACTGAGTGAGATTATACTGTTACACGGAACCCAAACCCGGCTGCGCGCGTGCGCTATCGTGCGCTATCGTGCATAAATTAATTTTGTCCCCCTACACCGAACTCGATCACAACACGCAGGTTAAAATATCAAAACAAACTCTGAACCAATGGCATTCATTTGGGGACAGGTCGAAAAGCATTAAACATGTATGGCAAATTAGCTCGTTAGCTTGCACTTGCCAGCTAATTTGTCCTATTTAGCTAGCTTGCTGTTGCTAACTAATTTGTCCTGGGATATAAACATTGAGTTGTTATTTTACCTTAAATGCACAAGGTCCTCCGACAATTACTCCACACATAAAACGGCCAACCCAAATCGTTTCTAGTCATCTCTCCTCCATCCAGGCTTTTTCATATTTGAACTTACATGGTTATTTGCATCTACACTTTCATAGTATTACCACAACAACCGGCAAAACATTTAGTCTTTCAATCACCCACGTGGGTATAACCAATGAGGAGATGGCACGTGGGTACCTGCTTCTATAAACCAATGAGGAGATGGGAGAGGCAAGACTTGCAGCGCGATCTGCGTCAGAAATAGAAAGGAGTTGTAATGGCATTCTTCCTACTCTTCTGAGGAGGAGTAGCGAGAAGGATCGGAGGACCAATGCGCAGCGTGGTAAGTGTCCATAGCATTTATTTTAAGACATAAACTGAACACTATGAAATACAAAACAATGAACATGAACGAAACCAAAACAGTACCGTGTGGCAACAAACACTCACACGGATACAAACACCCACGACTCAAAAGTGAAACCCAGGCTACCTAAGTATGATTCTCAATCAGAGAAAACTAACGACACCTGCCTCTGATTGAGAACCATACTAGGCTGAACTCAAAACCCCAACATAGAAAAACACACATAGACTTAAAAGTGAAAAATCAGTCTTGGTGCCATTCTGTTACAGTGGAATTGCCCCTATCCAAGATAGGGGCAAGTCTTGGGAGTCCGTGTAACGGCTCTCGTTGGTAGAAGGAGACCAAGGTGCAGTGTGGTAGGCGTACATTGTCTTTTTATTGATGACACCAAAACAAAATAACAAAGACAAAAAATGAAAGCGCACAGTTCTGTAAGGCTAAGAAACTTAACAGAAAACAAGATCCCACAAAACCCAAAAGGAAAATGACAACTTAACTCTGATCCCCAATCAGAGACAACGATAGACAGCTGCCTCTGATTGGAAACCACACTCCGCCAAAAACAAAGAAATAGAAAACATAGACTTTCCCACCCGAGTCACACATCTGACCTAACCAAACATAGAGAATAATAAGGATCTCTAAGGTCAGGGCGTGACAGTTTGTGTGTCTCCATGTTGGTGAGTGTTCCTGTGTAGCCTACCTGACTGTGGACCTGATGTCCAGGAATTCATATCATCCTCAGTGCTCTCCTGCCTTATGCTAAGCAAGTAAACCAACCTGCCTGTCAGACAGCTAACACTATGCTAACCAAGTAAACCACCCTGCCTCTCAACTGTCACAGCACTGGCTTGCGGGCTTGGTGAAGGCTGGGTGGCCCAGGTGAAATGGGCTGTGGAGAGTGCTGATTTGCCTTCCACAAGACCATGCAGCTATGTGAGAGGGGGAAATGGACATAGGGAAGAACCACGTCACTTCTACTGCTACTACTGACACACACACTCACAATCACACATAAACACACACAATCACTCATAAATACACACAATAACACACACACTTATGTTAGCAGGAAAATAAATAATTTGTCACTCACACTTCTGTGACAGGTCTCCAGAAAGCCCTTATGGAGAGTATGTGCTAGCCCAGCACGATCTCACTCCCTCTTTCTCACACTGGGCTAAAAATAACTTCATCTCTTCACTGGTCTGAGAGAGAGCGAGAGAAAGGGGGAGTGAGACTGGGGATAAAGAGACAAGGATGGTGAAACAAAGGGAGAAGAGAAGTATGAAGAGGAGCGGGAGAGGATGGAGAGAGAGAGAGGGAGGACAGAGGAGCGAGAGAAGACAGAGAGAAAAGGAGTGAGCAGAGGGATCAAGAGGGAATGAGAGCTGAGGGCAGAGAGAGAGTAGAAGGCAAAAAAGAGAGTGAGAGGAGAGATCAGAGAGGGAGAAGGAACAGAAAGAGTACAGGGGAGGGGGGGAAGGGGACCAGAGGTCCACAGAAAATAACAGAACTCATCTATAATTCACCTGACCTTTAGTTCTGGTCACTGGTGTTTAGCCTGAAACCTGGGCCTTCCAGCCAATGGATAGCTCTGCTTGGCCACAGAGATCTGCTGCTCAGTATATTGTTCTCTTTGGACTGCTAATGCTTTGACTGTAGAAATAGGCTGCAAAAAACAATCATCAAGGGAGTCTGTGTGTTTCCGTGTTGGTGTGTGTTCCTGTGTAGCCTGCCTGACTGTGGACCTGATGTCCAGGAAGTAATATCATTCTCAGTGCTCTCCTGCCTTATTCTAAACAAGTAAACCAACCTGCCTGTGACAAAGATGAAAATATCCGTTAGAAATTTAGAAAGAGGGAAGATCTAAATAAGCTACTACTAGCATGAGTTGCTAATATGACGAGGATAGTGCCTTTGGCTACTGGAAAATGAAAGAAAGTTGATTTAAAAATGAATAGAACATGAGAGATAAATGTTTCAAATGGCATATGGAAGTCTTTATAAAATAATTGTCTGCATGTTTGGTTGGATTTTGTCTAAGCTACTTTGAAGCAAGTTAAGACATGCCTCATAATATGTAGTAAAACGTTCAGGTTCCAAACAATGAAGTATTTGTTTTCAAAATGCATACTGCCTCCAGCTCATTGCAAAGTGTGTATGACGCACTGAAGCTTGCCTAGTTGCCTATGCACTTGAATAGCGAATTGGAAGCACTCTTCAATTACCTGTTGAGAAATAAAAATAGTAGCTCTTTTTAATCGTGGCCATTGTTTTATACACGTGATTGCCTTAAGAATTGTGGCGCAATGATTGGGCAAATTAAAGCACGCTTCACTCCAGCAGCAACAAACAGCTGTTTGAGCTGTATCAGCAGATAGAAATGTGGGAAATTCCATGGTATCAGAATGATGCTGAGACTTTAAAATGGATGTCAAACAAAACACAATAATTGCAAAGTTAAACATACCATACAACTCTATGCACAAGGACCACTATTAAAGGTTGACTTTGGGTAAAATGCAAAAATAACAGCTTTAAGCTGTATAACTGATCAATGCACCATCATACCAGGTCATTTCATGCTTAAAAACCCCCAAATGGACGAATAAGATATTTGGCTACAGATGTTCCATTTCTTACTAATCTCTTCTGCTTCCATCCTAAAGCAAATTCAGTGAAATGACATCAACACAAACTGGAAGAGTTACTGGCTAGCTTAGCTAACGAACTAGCTATGTCATGACCAGAACGACACATTGATGAACAACCAAAGGCACACCCCCTTTCTGTTAGAAAATTTAAAAAGAGGCGGAGGTGGACCATTTTTTGTGCCGAAGTCGACCTTTAATAATTTCCACAGAAAATTTAACAGAAACACGTTTGCTTGAAGAACAGTGCAGAATGACTGTTTGTGCTGTATGTGCTGTCATTCTGTTACCAAACTTTGCATCTGCACTGTTCTTGTCGTAAATGTGTTTTTGTAAAACTTTCAGTGGAAATTGTTAAAAGTCGTTCTCGTGCATAGAGTTGTATGGTTTGTTTAACTTTGCATTCATTGTTTTTTGTCTGGCAAACATTTTAAAGTCATACATCTGAGTCTCAGCATCACTCTGTTATTGAGGAATTGTCCATGTATGTTTGGTACTTTATGTCCCCATACCTGTTGATACACTGGTCTGTATGTGTAGTCATTGACCCCTTCCATCTTTGTGAATGGATTTGACCCTAATTCATGGCTGGTCTGATTTTGTCCTTTGTCCTGTCAGGGTTACGCTGCACAGGGATATCACAGCACACAGCCCCTCAGTCCTCACATCAAACACTACTTGTTGGAGTAATAGTTTAGTGTGTGTGTGTGTGTGTGTGTGTGTGTGTGTGTGTGTGTGTGTGTGTGTGTGTGTGTGTGTGTGTGTGTGTGTGTGTGTGTGCGTGCGAACGTGTGTGCGTGCGTGTGTGTGTGTTCAGGGTTTCTTGTCGCTGACAGAACAAATCCAAGGCGCTGGCCACAGGGTGAGGGACACCATGGTGCTAATTTTCCACAAGTGACTCTCTGTGCTTTAATCTGCTTTGCTTGGAAGAGAGGAGGGAATGGAATGGGAGGGAGGGAGGAGGGAAAGGAAGGAAAGCAAAGAAAGCAGAGAAGGAGCCTTGGTTTTAGGGCTATATGAGTAGGGAAGGGGCTTGGAGTCTGAAGTTAGAAGGGACAGGAAGAATCGGTGATGCAGTTGACATTGTTAAAATTAAAGTGTTTTTCAAACAGGCCATTTAGCATGTAACCCTAACCGAGAGGTAATTCTAGCCCCTCTCTCTCTCTCCCTCAGGGTAGCAAGGTGCCAAACACCCCTTTATTTTGGCAGCTAGAGTTGGGGCTGCTCAGGCATGTCTTTCAATGAAGCTTTCCGATTTTGAAGTGCTGTGTGTGTGCGCGCTCTTGAATGTTTGGCGATATTACGTGTTCATATTCAAGATCAAAAACCTGTTCAAAAGCACAACACACACTGGTCAAGGAACTTTGTGTTAGTGCTGGTTTTTAGGCGAGTAGTGACAACACACATACCTCTACACACTTTAATTTGTATCTGCTAGGACTGAGACCACCTTCACCCTACCTCCCTCCTTCCTTCTCTCCTGAACTCAACACAGGTACACATCATGCACACACAGTAGAGCGAGAGCAAATTACGTGGCGCACTTTGAAATCAAATGTTATTCATAAACAACTGGTGTAGACTAAAGGCTTCCACATGCTTCAGTTCGGCTAGTGGCTAGCCGAACTTAGCTAGCCGAACCGAACGAGTGTGCACACTCCCTTAAAAGACCTTCGCTTGAAACAGAGGTTGCATTAAGGAGAGGTATATCTATAATTCTATGTGTACAACTTGTATTATCATCTACATTTAAAAATCAAATCAAATCAAATGTATTTGTCACATACACATGGTTAGCAGATGTTAATGCGAGTGTAGCGAAATGCTTGTGCTTCTAGTTCCGACAATGCAGTAATAACCAACGAGTAATCTAACCTAACAATTCCAAAACTACTACCGTATACACACAAGTGTAAAGGGATAAGATATGTATAAAATATGTACATAAAGATATATGAATGAGTGATGGTACAGAACGGCATAGGCAAGATGCAGTAGATGGTATCGAGTACAGTATATACATATGAGATGAGTAATGTAGGGTATGTAAACAAAGTGGCATAGTTTAAAGTGGCTAGTGATACATGTATTACATAAAGATGCAGTAGATGATAGAGTACAGTATATACAGTGCCTTGTGAAAGTATTCGGCCCCCTTGAACTTTGCGACCTTTTGCCACATTTCAGGCTTCAAACATAAAGATATAAAATTGTATTTTTTTGTGAAGAATCAACAACAAGTGGGACACAATCATGAAGTGGAACGACATTTATTGGATATTTCAAACTTTTTTAACAAATCAAAAACTGAAAAATTGGGCATGCAAAATTATTCAGCCCCTTTACTTTCAGTGCAGCAAACTCTCTCCAGAAGTTCAGTGAGGATCTCTGAATGATCCAATGTTGACCTAAATGACTAATGATGATAAATACAATCCACCTGTGTGTAATCAAGTTTCCGTATAAATGCACCTACACTGTGATAGTCTCAGAGGTCCGTTAAAAGTGCAGAGAGCATCATGAAGAACAAGGAACACACCAGGCAGGTCCGAGATACTGTTGTGAAGAAGTTTAAAGCCGGATTTGGATACAAAAAGATTTCCCAAGCTTTAAACATCCCAAGGAGCACTGTGCAAGCGATAATATTTAAATGGAAGGAGTATCAGACCACTGCAAATCTACCAAGACCTGGCCGTCCCTCTAAACATTCAGCTCATACAAGGAGAAGACTGATCAGAGATGCAGCCAAGAGGCCCATGATCACTCTGGATGAACTGCAGAGATCTACAGCTGAGGTGGGAGACTCTGTCCATAGGACAACAATCAGTCGTATATTGCACAAATCTGGCCTTTATGGAAGACTGGCAAGAAGAAAGCCATTTCTTAAAGATATCCATAAAAAGTGTTGTTTAAAGTTTGCCACAAGCCACCTGGGAGACACACCAAACATGTGGAAGAAGGTGCTCTGGTCAGATGAAACCAAAATTGAACTTTTTGGCAACAATGCAAAACGTTATGTTTGGCGTCAAAGCAACACAGCTCATCACCCTGACCACACCATCCCCACTGTCAAACATGGTGGTGGCAGCATCATGGTTTGGGCCTGCTTTTCTTCAGCAGGGACAGGGAAGATGGTTAAAATTGATGGGAAGATGGATGGAGCCAAATACAGGACCATTCTGGAAGAAAACCTGATGGAGTCTGTAAAAGACCTGAGACTGGGACGGAGATTTGTCTTCCAACAAGACAATGATCCAAAACATAAAGCAAAATCTACAATGGAATGGTTCAAAAATAAACATATCCAGGTGTTAGAATGGCCAAGTCAAAGTCCAGACCTGAATCCAATCGAGAATCTGTGGAAAGAACTGAAAACTGCTGTTCACAAATGCTCTCCATCCAACCTCACTGAGCTCGAGCTGTTTTGCAAGGAGGAATGGGAAAAAATGTCAGTCTCTCGATGTGCAAAACTGATAGAGACATACCCCAAGCGACTTACAGCTGTAATCGCAGCAAAAGGTGGTGCTACAAAGTATTAACATAAGTGGGCTGAATAATTTTGCACGCCCAATTTTTCAGTTTTTGATTTGGTAAAAAAGTTTGAAATATCCAATAAATGTCGTTCCACTTCATGATTGTGTCCCACTTGTTGTTGATTCTTCACAAAAAAATACAGTTTTATATCTTTATGTTTGAAGCCTGAAATGTGGCAAAAGGTCGCAAAGTTCAAGGGGGCCGAATACTTTCGCAAGGCACTGTACATATACATATGAGATTAATAATGTAGGGTATGTAAACATTAAGTAGCATTTATGATGAGTATTTCTGTTGAAACAATGTGGCTATGCAAAATCACTTGATGTTTTTGGAACTAGTGAATCTAAATAGCCAATGTAAATTCAGATTTTTGATATAAATATGAACTTTATCAAACAAAACATGCATGTATTGTGTAACATGAAGTCCTATGAGTGTCATCTGATGAAGATAATTCAAGGTTAGTGATTAATTTTATTTTTATTTCTGCTTTTTGTGAATGCTATATTTAGCTGAAAAATGGCTGTGCTTATTGTGGTCTGGTGGAGACCTAACATAATCGTTGTAGTGCTTTCGCTGAAAAGCCTATTTGAAATCAAACACTTTGGTGGGATTAACAACAAGATTACCTTTAAAATGATATAAAACACATGTATGTTTTAGGAATTGTAATTATGAGATTTCTGTGGTTTGAATTTGGCGCCCTCTATTTTCACTGGTAGTTGTCATATCGATCCCAGTATTATGATTGCAGCCATAACAAGTTAGTGAATGTATATTTTTGTATATTTTTCCCTTGCTTTGTCTGCTCTTTTCAGTATTATGTCTATCTCTGATAAGCTACCCAGGAAAGGGATGATAATAGCCCATACTAATATATGTAGCCTTAGAAATAAGGTTAATGAAATCAATAACTTGCTAAAATCAGATAACATTCATATATTAGCCATTTCTGAGACTCACTTAGATAATTCATTTGGTAATACATCAGTAGAAATACAAGGATATAACATCTATAGAAGAGACAGAAATGCTTATGGGGGAGGTGTTGCTGTATATATTCAAAGCCATATCCCTGTCATGCTTTGAGAAGCTCTTATGTCATGTGTTATTGAAGTCTTGTGGTTGCAGGTTCACCTGGCACATCTAAAGCCTTTACTATTGGGGTGTTGCTATAGGCCACCAAGTGCTAACAGTCAGTATCTAAATAATATGTGTGAAATGCTTGATAGTGTATGTGATGTAAACAGATAGGTCTACTTTCTTGGGGACCTGAATATTGACTGGTTTTCATCAAGCTGTCTGCTCAAGAGGAAGCTTCTTAGCACAGTTAAACTCACAACATAACCAGTGCCTGTAATCTGGTTCAGGTTATTAATCAACCTACCAGGGTGTTTACAAACACTATATACACATTTTTACTAATGCTTTAGAACTTTGTTCTGAAGCTGTTTCCGTACCCAATGGATGCAGTAATCACAATATAGTGGCTATATCCAGGAAAGCCAAAGTTCCAACAGCTGGGCCTAAAATAGTGTATACACAAAATATTTTCCTGTGACTTTGCTGTGACTCTATGATGTTAAAAATATTTGTTGGTCTGATGTGATTAATGAGGAGCATACAGATGCTGTATTTGATGAATTTATGAAATTGCTTCTTCCAATTATTGATAAGCATGCACCTGTTAAAAAACTGATTGTTAGAACTGTTAAGGCTCTATGGATTGATGAGGAATTGAAAGAGATGGGGCAAAAGGAGTGGCTAATAAGTCTGGCTGCACATCTGAATGGCTTACTTACTGCAAATTGAGAAATTATGTGACTAAACTCAACAAAAAGAAGAAGACACTTTATTATGAAGCCAAGATCAATGATATAAATTAAATGATGGGCAGAAAGACAAATTCAACTCCATCTTTCATCGAATCAGATGGCTTATTCATCACAAAACCAATTATTTTAATTATTATTTCATTGGCAAAGTGGGCAAACTTAGGCAGGAAATGCCAACTACGAACAGTGGCATGCTCTGTCATGCTGTTCGAACAGACTGGAAGCTTCAAAAGTAGGGTGGTGCTTGGAATCATTGTTCTTCCTCTGTCAACCATGGTTACCTGCAAGGAAACACATGCCGTCATCATTGCTTTGCACAAAAAGGGCTCCACAGGCAAGGATATTGCTGCCAGTAAGATTGCACCTAAATCAACCATTTATCGGATCATCAAGAACTTCAAGGAGAGGGGTTCAATTGTTGTGAAGAAGGTTTCAGGGCGTCCAAGAAAGTCCAGCAAGCGCCAGGACCGTCTCCTAAAGTTGATTCAGCTGCGGGATCGGGGCACCACCAGGAATGGCAGCAGGCAGGTGTGAGTGCATCTGCACGACCAGTGAGGCAAAGACTTTTGGAGGATGGCTTGGTGTCAAGAAGGGTGGCAAAGAAGCCACTTCTCTCCAGGAAAAACATCAGGGACAGACTGATATTCTGCGAAAGGTACAGGTTTTGGACTGCTGAGGACTGGGGTAAAATCATTTTCTCTGATGAATTCCCTTTCCGATTTTTTGGGGCATCCGGAAAAAAGCTTGTCCGGAGAAGACAAGGTGAGCGCTACCATCAGTCCTGTGTCATGCCAACAGTAAAGCATCCTGAGACCATTCATGTGTGGGGTTGCTTCTCAGCCAAGGGAGTGGGCTCACTCACAATTTTGCCTAAGAACACAGCCATGAATAAAGAATGGTACCAACACATCCTCCGAGAGCAACTTCTCCCAACCATACAGTAGCAGTTTGGTGACGAGCAATGCCTTTTCCAGCATGAAGGAGCACCTTGCCATCAGGAAAGAGAGTAATAACTAAGTGGCTCTGGGAACAAAACATCAATATTTTGGGTACATGGCCAGGAAACTCCACAGACCTTAATCCCATTGAGAACTTGTGGTCAATCCTCAAGAGGCGGGTGGACAAACAAAATCCCACGAATTCTGACAAACTCCAAGCATTGATTATACAAGAATGGGCTGCCATCAGTCAAGATATGGCCCAGAGGTTAATAGACAGCATGCCAGGGTGGATTGCAGAGATCTTGAAAAAGAAGGGTCAACACTGCAAATATTGACTCTTTGCATCAACTTCATGTGATTGTCGATAAAAGCCTTTGACACTTATGAAATGCTTGTAATTCTACTTCAGTATTCCATAATAACATCTGACAAAAATATATAAAGACACTGAGGCAGCAGACTTTGAGAATGTATATTTGTGTCATTCTCAAATCTTTGGGCCACGATTGTATTTTCTTTTGTAAGGTTAGTGTGTTGGAGGTGAAAAAATGATTGTTATCAATCAATAATGACAAACCTCCTGGCATTGACAACTTAGATGGAATGCTACTGAGGATGGTAGTTGACGCTATAGCCACTCCTATCTGTCGTATTCTTTTTATCTGAGCCTTGAGGAAAGTCTTTGTTCTCAGGCCTGGAGGGAAGCCAAAGTAATTCTACTACCCAAGAGTGGTAATGGGTGGTTCTAACAGCAGACCTGTAAGCTTGCTTCCAGCTTTTAGCAAACTGTTGGGAAAAAAATGTGTTTGACCAAATACATTGCTATTTCTCTGTAAACAAATTAACAACAGGCGTTCAGCATGCTTATAGAGAGGGGCACTCAACATGTACTGCACTGACACAAATGACTGATGATTGGTTGAAAGAAATTGATAAAAAAAATAAGATTGTGGGAGCTGTACTGCCACATAATGTGGATTCAGAGCTATTTATCTTAAATAACTCAGAGGGTTTTCTTTAATAGAAGCTTCTCTATTGTCAAACATGTAAAGTGTGGTGTACCGCAGGGCAGCTCTCTAGGCCCTCTACTCTTTTTATTTTTATTTTTTACCAATGACCTGCCACTGGCATTAAACAAAGCATGTGTGTCCACATATGCTGATGATTCAACCACATACACATCAGCCACCATAGCTAATGAGGTCACTGAAACCCTTAACAAAGAGTTGCAGTCTATTTTGGAATGGGTGGCCAGTAATAAACTGGTCCGGAACGTCTCTAAAACTAAGAGCATTGCATTTGGTACAAATCATTCCTTAAGTTCTAGACCTCAGCTGAATCTGGTAATGAATCATGTGGCTGTTGAACAAGTTGAGGAGACTAAATTACTTGGCATTACCTTAGATTGTAAACTGTCATGGTCAAAACATATAGATTCAATGGTAAAGATGGGGAGAGGTCTAGCCGTAATAAAGAGATGCTCTGCTTTTTTGACACCACACTCCAAAAGCAAGTTTAGTTTTGTCTAATCTTGATTATTGTACAGTCGTATGGGCCAGTGCTGCAAAGAAATACCTATTTAAGCTGCAGCTGGCCCAGAACAGAGCAGCACATTTTGCTCTTAATTGTAATCAGAGGGCTGATATAAATATTATGCATGCCAGTCTCTCTTTGCTAAGAGTTGAGGGGAGACTGACTGCATCACTACCTCTTTTTATAAGAAACATGAATGTTTTGATAATCCCAAATAGTTTGCATGGTCAATTTACACACAGCTCTGACACACACACTTATCGCCCAACAGACATGCCACCAGGGGTGTTTTCACAGTCTCCAAATCCAGAACAAAGCAAAGCATACAGTATTATATAGAGCCCTTATTGTATGGAACTTCCTTCCATCTCATATTGCTAAAATAAACATCAAACTTGGTTTCAAAAAACAGTGATCACCTCACCGCACAACACCTCTCCCCTATTTTACCTAGATAGTTTGTGTGTATGCATTTATATGTAGGCTACGTGTACCTTTTAACATTTTTATATAGTTCTGTCCTTGAGCTGTTCTTGTCTATTGATGTTCTGTATTATGTCATTCTGTATTATGTTTTGTGTTTTGTGTGAACCCCAGGAAGAGTAGCTGCTGCTTTTACAACAGCTAATGGGTTTCCTAATAAAACACCAAATACCTTTTGTCCAGGTGAGAAAGGGCAGTGTTGAGTGCATTAGAGATTGCATCATCTGTGGATCTGTTGGGGCGGTATGAAAATTGGAGTGGGTCTAGGGTTTCTGGGTTAATGGTGTTGATGTGAGCCATGACCAGTCTTTCAAAGCACTTCATGGCTACAGATGTGAGTGCTACGGGTCGGTAATCATTTAGGCAGGTTAGCTTCTTCTTCTTTGGCACAGGGACTATGGTGTTCTGCTTGAAACACGTTAGTATTACAGTCTCGGTCAGGGACAGGTTGAAAATGTCAGTTGCCAGTTGGTCAGCGCATGCTCGGAGTATATGTCCTGGTAATCTGTCTGGCCCTGCAGACTTGTGAATGTTGACCTGTTTAAAGGCCTTACTCACATCGTCTATGGAGAGTGTGATCACTCAGTCGTCCGGAACAGCTGATGGTCTCATGCATGTTTCAGTGTTACTTGCCTCGAAGCGAGCATAGAAGTAATTTAGCTTTTTTGGTAGGCTCGTGTCACTGGGCAGCTCGTAGCTGTTCTTCCCTTTGTAGTCTGTGATAGTTTGCAAGCCCTGCCACATCCGACGAGTGTCGGAGCCGGTGTAGTACGATGCAATCTTAGTCTTCTATTGACGCTTTGCCTATTTGATGGTTCGTCGGAGGCCATAGCAGGATTACTTAAAAGCTTCCTGGTTAGAGTCCCGCTCCTTGAAAGCGGCAGCTCTACCCTTTAGCTCAGTGCGGATGTTGCCTGTAATCCATGGCTTCTGGCTGGGTATGTACGTATGACACTGTGGGGACGACGTCATCGATGCACTTATTAACTTATATTATTCTTGGAGTAACTACACCTGTGTGTTGTAGCTAGTTAGCTAACGTTTGTCTGTGAGATGTATCATATTCTACACAATGATGCTACAGTAGGAATACAGACAGTACACAACGATTGCCTATGAATGGGTAATACCGTTTTCGTCTTTCTCTCACAGACAATACCGCGTGGATACAAAGAAGTGAATGACTCTAAAGAGGAGATGTGAAAAGTCCCATAACAACAATCTTCCCTTGTATCAAAGTGACTGAACACCCCACTGCACCACCCAAACACACCATTTGCAAGTATTCCCTTTTGTAGAACTGCAGTATTTATTACAAGCAGTGGTAGTATATTTTTATTCCACTGTATATATGTCATACATTGCCATAACTGTTCCTGCCGATTGCTGTGTAAACTCACCCCAGTCTCCAGAGCAAGTAAACTATTTTGAATACAAGCCATGTCCACTTATTTTCTATATTGACAGAATAATCTACTGTTTTATTAAAACATGTTTACTTGCCAACAAATTCAAGTTTAAATGATAAACCAACACCCTGCATCTGTTTTAGCAGTAAGACTGAAGCTAGTTTATACATTTATTAACATTTCAATATGTATATAAAGGTCAACACTATTTGTTTCTGATGCAGCTGAAATCATTTAGTCAATTGTCAGTACACAAGCTTATATAAACCACCATTATATACATATAGTATGTACAACAGCTAGCAATATCAACAGTGAGGCAAAAAAGTATTTGATCCCCTGCTGATTTTGTACGTTTGCCCACTGACAAAGAAATTATCAGTCTATAATTTTAATGGTAGGTTTATTTGAACAGTGAGAGACAGAATAATAACAAAAAAATCCAGAAAAATGCTTGTCAAAAATGTTATAAATGGAAATCACAAGTGCAATATAAGAAAACACAGCTTAATCCACCTGTCGTGTCAGATTTTGAAATTATGCTTTACAGCGAAAGCAATCCAAGCGTTTGTGTAAGTACACTTAGCATCAAGTAGCTCGGTCACGAAAATCAGAAAAGCAATCAAATTAATCGTTTACCTTTGATGATCTTCAGATGTTTTCACTCAAAAGACTCCCAGTTACACAACAAATGTTCCTTTTGTTCCATAAAGATTATTTTTTATATCCAAAATACCTCCGTTTGTTTGGCGCGTTATATTCAGAAATACACAGGAAAGAGCCGTCACGACAACGCAGACAAATTCCAAATAGTTTCCATAATGTCCACAGAAACATGTCAAATGTTTTTTTATAATCAATCCTCAGGTTGTTTTTAAAATATATAATCGATAATATATCAACCTCAAATGTCTTTCACAGTAGGAGAGGGAAAAGCAATAGCTGTTCAAACTCTGTTGCACGAGCAAAACTCATGTGACCACTTGACGCGATGTTATCTTTCTGGCTCATTTTTCAAAATAAAAGCCTGAAACTATGTCTGAAGACTGTTGACACCTTGAGGAAGTGATAGGAAAAGGAATCTGGTTGATGTCCCTTTAAATGGGCCAAAGGGAGGCTATGGAACATGGAGTTTTCAAAATTAGAAGCCACTTCCTGTTTTGATTTTCCTCAGGGTTTCACCTGCAATATCAGTTCTGTTATACTCACAGACAATATTTTGACAGTTTTGGAAACTTTAGAGTGTTTTCTATCCAATACTAATAATAATATGCATACATTAGCAACTGAGACTGAGGAGCTGGCCGTTTACAATGGGCACCTTTTCATCCAAGCTACTCAATACTGCCCCTGCAGCCATAAAAAGTTACGCTGTTTCTAGTGGCATTTATTTGGATACATCCATAACAATGAGCTAATGAGGCGCATTTTCGCCTGGCATAGAAAAATATGTTCACTCATCAGGACACTGTTGTTCAGAGAAGCTTGCCAGCAACGCAGCTAACACAATCACTTCAAACTGAAGCTGGAAAGACAGCAAACTATCTGCACTTTGTTGAGTTTATTTTATTTTTACTGGGCAGGTTATTAAAAACAATTACAATATAGACAATCATTGAGCAGTGAGCACACGCAGAGCAACATAGGACAACATAGGACAAGCAAGACGTAGCATACAGACAGAGCAACATAGAACAAAAAGCAACAAGACAAAATTCATAAAAGCAACAAAGTGTTTCCACACCTCACAAGCTACAGACAACAGACAACATGGAAAGCGGCAATATACAGCTAGGGATTATGTTCACAAATCTGATTGACCTTTAGCCATGTCTTCATGCATTTTGTGAAAGTGTGATATGTGGTGCAGTTATGTGTGTCTGATGGCAGTGTATTCTAGACATGGGAAGCTCTCACAGAGAATGCGGATTTACTAAATGTGCTTTTCCTTAAGGGAACTATACAGTCACCTCTCATGGCAGACCTTGTGGATCTGCTGCCATATGTTTGGGTTTTCTGTTCAACAAAAATACTGAGTGGAGGGGGAGGAGCCAGGCCATTAAGGATCTTGAATACAAGACATACGTCGGTGTATTGCACAAGATTTTCCCAACTCAGGAGCTCATGCTTTCCGAGGATGTAACAGTGATGATGGCTATTGGGCTTCCTATCAAACACTTTAAGAGCCTGTTTGTAGACAGACTGAATAGTTTTTAATGTTGTACAGCAAGCTTGGGCCCAACTAGTCATTCAGTATGTTAAGTGGGGGAGTATCATAGATTTGAAGTACAGTTTTGCTACCTCTGTAGTCAAACAATTTTGTAAAATCGGAAATTAGCTAGGTTGAATTTGTTTATTTGAATTGCCTTTTTCACATGCTTTTTAAAAGAGAGGTTGGAATCAAGTATGATGCCAAGGTACTTAAAATCGGATACCACCTGGAGCTTCTCCCCTGACACATAGACATCTGGCTCAGTAGCATCTGTTGCCCTCTTTGTGAAGAACATTTTTTTTTTCACATTGAGATGCAAACACGAGTCACTGAGCCACTTTGTAACCTGGACCATTACAGTAGTGAGTTCTTGTGCAGCTTGTTTCGTTTGACCTTTTTTCAATTGAAATTTCTTTGTATATATCCATAAAAATTATGCCAGCTGATTCATGATTTCAGCCCGCTGCCTGCCTGTCTGTCTCGTTCCAACTCCCGACACGTTCATTACTATGGGGCAGCTGGAGATCGAATTAGAATATTGAAACAATGTTTTTTGTTGTTGTTGTTTTTTTCACATTTATTTAACCAGGTAGGCTAGTTGAGAACAAGTTCTCATTTACAACTGCGACCTGGCCAAGATAAAGCAAAGCAGTGCGACACAAACAACAACACAGAGTTACACATGGAATAAACAAACATACAGTCAATAATACAATAGAAAAAGTCTATATACAGTGTGTGCAAATGAGATAGAATAAGGGAGGTAAGGCAATAAATAGGCCATAGTGGTGAAATAATTACAATATAGCAATTAAGCACTGGAGTGATAGATGTGCAGAAGATGAGTGTGCAAGTAGAGATACTGGGGTGCAAAGGAGCAAAATAAATAAAATAAATAACAGTATGGGGATGCGGTTGTTGGATGGGCTATTTACAGATTGGCTATGTACAGGTGCAGTGATCTGTGAGCTGCTCTGATAGCTGGTGCTTAAAGCTAGTGAGGGAGATATGAGTCTCCGGCTTCAGTGATTTTTGCAGTTAGTTCCAGTCATTGGCAGCAGAGAACTGGAAGGAAAGGCGGCCAAAGGAGGAATTGGCTTTGGGGGTGACCAGTGAAATATACCTGCTGGAGTGTGTGCTATGGGTGGGTGCTGCTATGGTGACCAGTGAGCTGAGATAAGGCAGGGCTTTACCTAGCAAAGACTTATAGATGACAGTGGGTTTGGTGACGAATATGAAGCGAGAGCCAGCCAACGAGAGCATACAGGAAACAATGTTGCAGATGTCTGTGAGACAGACAACACGGTTTATACAAATCTCCGCTGTTGAAAACTGAATGTTAGTCAAAAGGAAATGTGAGATAATGTCTAGATGCTTTTTATAGTGGAGATCAAGTTTATACAGTGCATTCAGAAAATATTCAGACACTTTGACTTTTTTCCACATTTAGTTATGTTACAGCCTTATTCTAAAACTGATTCAATTGTTTTTTTCACCTCATCAATCTACACACAATACCCCGTAATGACAGGTTTTTAGAAATGTATAAATTAAAAAAAAAAAAATTAAAGTAATATTTACATAAGTATTCAGACCCTTTATTCAGTACTTTGTTGAAGCACTTTTGGCAGCGATTACAGCCTTGATTCTTTTTGGGTATGACGCTACAAGCTTGGCACACTTGGTCAGGTTGGATGGGGATCCGTCGCTGCACCGCTATTTTCAGGTCTCTCCAGAGACGTTAGATCGGGTTCAAGTCCGAGCTCTTGCTGGGCCACTCAAGGACATTGAGACTTGTCCCGAAGCCACTCCTGTGTTGTCTTGGCTGTGTGCTTAGGGTCGTTGTTCTGTTGGAAGGTGAACCTTCACCCCAGTCTGAGGTCCTGTGCGCTCTGGAGCAGATCAAGAGATCAAGGATCTCTCTGTACTTTGCTCCGTTCATCTTTCCCTCGATTCTGACTAGTCTCCCAGTCCTTGCCACTGAAAAACAACCCCACAGCATGATGCTGCCACCACCATGCTTCACCGTAGGGATGGTGCCAGGTTTCCTGCAGAGTTTAATCTTGGTTTAATCAGACCAGAGAATCTTGGTTGTCATGGTCTGAGAGTCCGTCAGGTGCCATTTGGCAAACTCCAAGTGGGCTGTCATGAGCCTTTTAATGAGGAGTGACTTCTGTCTGGCCACTGTACCATAAAGACCTGATTGGTGGAGTGCTGAAGAGATGGTTGTCCTTCTGAAAGGCTCTCCCTATCTCCACAGAGGAACTCTAGAGCTCTGTCAGAGTGACCATTGAGTTCTTGGACACCTTCTTGACCAAGCCCTTCTCCGACAATTGCTCAGTTTGGCCGTGCGGCCAGCTCTAGGAAGAGTCTTGGTGGTTCCAAACTTCTTCCACTTAAGAATGAGGCCACTGTGTTCTTGGGTACCGTCAATGTTGCGGACATTTTTTGGTACCCTTCCCTAGATTTGTGCCTCGACACAATCCTGTTTCAGAGCTCTACGGACAATTTCTTCGACCTCATGGCTTGGTTTTTGCTCTGACATGCACTGTCAACTGTGGGACCTTACATAGACAGGTGTGTGCCTTTCCAAGTCATGTCCAATCAATTAAATTGACCACAGGTGAACTCCAATTAAAGTTGTCTGACATCAAGGATGACCAATGGAAACAGGATGCACCTGAGCTCAATTTCAAGTCATAGCAAAGGGTCTGAATCCTTACCATAATTGCTGGACTATTAAGTGCACCTGAATATAAACCGCACCCACTGAATGATTAAAAAATATGTATTTTGTACATAAATACGCCGCACATGTCTATAAGCCGCAGGTGCCTACCGGTACATTGAAACAAATTAACTTTACACAGCCTTTAAACGAAACACGGCTTGAAACAAAAATAAATAGGCTTTAACGAAACACGGCTTGTAACATAAATTAAAACAGTAGCCTACCAAGCCTCCTCCTGTGCACTGAAACCACTGAAGTCATCTCCTTCGGTGTCTGAGTTGAATAGCCTCAGAATTGCCTCATCCGATGTTGGATTGTTTTCATTGTCGCTCTCGTCACTTTCATCCGGAGGCAAATACCCCGCTGAGCTCATGCTGCCCCTTCAACACGCAGCAGTCCAGCCTTTCGAAACCCGTTGATGATAGTGGATTTTTTGACAATGCTCCACGCTGTCAGAACCCACTGGCAGACTTGACCATAAGTTGCTCTTCGCATGCGGCTCGTTTTAGTGAAGGATTTCTCCCCACTTGTCATCCAAGCCTCCCACTGAACACGGAGCGCCACCTTAAATGCACGATTTACACTGATGTCGAGTGGCTGCAAATACTTTGGGCCATCTGCTTTTCTTCCCTCTGAAAGGTTTGTTGTCTTTTTGCACTGAGTCAGTTCCTCACGCTGCTGTTTACAAAGTCTTATAATCGACTCATTAAGGCCAAGCTCCCGTGCAGCAGCTCTATTTCTTTTTCCAACAGCCAGATCGATCGCCTTCAACTTGAAAGCTGCATCATATGCTTTCTCCGTGTCTTTGCCATGATGAGGGTGACAAAATTACTACCGTAATCAGAATGATGGGAAGTTTGAGCGCGCTTGATTTACGTCACATTATGTGACGGTGCTCAGTTTTTTGGCGGCGGCATGAATCTTGCGAAAGCGGGAAAAATCCATAAATTAGCCGCGTCATTGTATAAACCGCGAGGTTCAAAGTGTGGGAATAAAGTAGCGGCTTATAGTCCAGCAATTACGGTATGTAAATTAGGTATTTCTATTTTTATTTGTAATAAATTACCAAAAATGTCAAAAAATCGGTTTTCTCTTTGTCATTATGGGGTATTGTGTGAAGATTTGATGAGGAAAAAAAATATTTAATACATTTTAGAATAAGGCTGTAATGTAACCAAATGTCAGATGGAACAGAGTAAATAGGCATTTTAACGTGGTTACTTGAGGAATAGACAGCGGCTGCAATGCGGTTTTAACCAATCAGCATTCAGGATTAGACCCACCCGTTGTATAGTATACTACAACATAAGTTTAACTGAATATGGATGTTGTGTTGGTTGAAGGTTCCAGGCAGGTTCCAGATTGTTCTTCAGCTGGTTAACCTCTTCTTGCTTTGAGTAATGGCAGCTGGTTTAGCAGGCTTTGGCGCTGTGGCTATGTTGACAGGGATGTTGGGTTTGGTATTTTATTAGGATCCCCATTAGCTGTTACGAAAGCAGCAGCTACTTCTTCCTCAAGGACTACATGAATAAAAAAACGGCACACATAACCTACTGTGACTCTGGCTCCTTGTAGACAAACGTCTGGTCCTTTCTGCACTCCACAGCCAGGAGGAAAAGGCTCTCGTACACTTTCTTCACCACCTACTGCTTCTACCTCTTGCAGAAGATTTGTTTTTACTGAAAGTCTCCTGGAAAGACATGAAGGATGTTTAACCAAATCATATTGCCAGATAGCAGTTGGCTAATTACATTGATGTGCTTTGGAATGTCTAGCCAGCGCATTATGAAAGCTAGCAAGCTAGATTTTGGATTTGATTAACAAATGTATACTGAACAAAAATATAAATGCAACATGTAAAGTGTTGCTCCCATGTTTCATGAGCTGAAACAAAAGAGCGCAGAAATGTTCTATACGCACAAATACCTTATTTCGCTCAAATTTAGTGCAATTTTTTTTTTTACATACTTCTTAGTGAGCATTTCATGTTTCAAGCATGGCTTTTCTTACGATCCTAACAATTTACGTATGGATTTTCTTACAATCCTAACAATACATACATTCAACCTTTTGGCAGCTATCTCGCTCCATAGTTCTGCCCCAGCCTTTACCCACTTTTACCAGTCTGTTTGCATGCTCTGCTGCCTCTATATGCCAAGATGCCCCTCCCCTTCCCTAACTGAGGCTATGATCTAACTGCAGCCAGCCTCCCCCTCCACTGTCCCTCCCCCCTCTCTCTAACTCTCCCACTCACTCACACACGCACACCTTTTCACTGCTCTGCATAGTATTTTTAATCAACAATCGCAAGTGGAACATGAAGACTGGGGGCTGTGTCAATACCAAGGCATGTATTCTGTTCTGGCAGAAGAGGAGAGGAGGGTTGTTGATCTATCTTGTGCTTCTGACCCCTTTTCTCTACCCTCCTATATGGCTCTCTCTGCCCTTCTTTCTCACTTTCTGAACACAACACTGATCTAGAGACAGTGGGATAATGAAATAAGAATAAAGACTACACTCTCTGTCTTAGATCAACAGCACTGTTGTTCTGTCTTCTGTGATCAGGGACATTCAAATTTTTAAAAAAGAAAGAAAAAAATATGTTAAGAAGAGGTGGAAAAAAGAGAGGGAAAACCCTAGAAACTGAGAAGCAAGCCTCAGATCTTTACAGTAATATTCTTGGAATGGATCAAAGTTCACCAGCAGTCTTCGCCGTGTTCTGATTGGCTGCGGAAAGGTGAAATTAAAACCACTGTAAACTTTTGACCGCAGGAACTGGAGAAGAACGCCCAACACTGAAGCGGGAGCGCTTCTCTCTCTCTCTGTCCCTTTTTCTCTCTTGTTTTCTCTGTTCTCTCATTCACCGTCTATGTCTGTCTCACTCTCTCTGGTTTTGCTCTTTTCCAGTCTCCCCAATCCTTCTGTCTCCCCCTCTCTCTCTCTCTCTCTCTCTCTCTGGCTTCTCTCTTTCTCTCTGTCCCTCTCTCCTCCATGAATTGGTGGTGCGCTGCATGCAGCCCTACAAACAAGAGGGAGGGAGCGAGAGGCACAGAGAGAAGGAAAGAGCTGGGGGAGGGGTAGAGAGGGAGGAGACAGCAGGAGAGGGGGGATGGGGAGGGAGAGCGAGGGAGAACAGGAGAAAGGACAGAGCAAGGCAGAGAAGAGGAATGCAGCCTTTTTGACTGCCATAATGACACAAACTGGTCCCTATTAAAAGATAAATAATCTAAAGGGAAGAGGAGAAGGCAATGAATGTATAAATAGAAGTGGAACTGAGGGTCTGGGCTCCGGCGAGTAGAGCGCCAGGGCGCTAATGTTTTCTCTCATTACACCTCAAACGGTTTGAGGGGGTCTCGAGTTGGCTGATTTAACAAGGTTTCATGAGCTAACTAGAAGAGCAGCCCTCTCCCTCCTTCTCTCTCACTGGCTGCTTTGATGCCATGTGTAAGGCAGAGGGCTTTAACTGTCTGCTGCTCTTCGCACAGGGAGGATGGCACGTTGACATGTTTATCAGGTGATTGAAGTAATCAGTTTTGGTTTGGATGAAGCAGTGGTATGAGCTGAGGATTGTGGTGATGTTCACTATTCAGCATGGTACAGGTGGGACAAGGGGATGATCGAAACTGGAGGGAGACCAGGTAGATGAAGAGGCGGAGGGGGGATGAAGAGAGGATGGAGGGGGCACAAGATGGATTTGGAAGGATTTTGGTTTATCCCAAAGGAGGAAACAGTTACAGGTGAGGAGGTAGTATCTACAAAGGAAACAAGAGGAATGGGAGGAGAGGGGAAAATATGAAGAGAAAGAGCGAGACGAATAGAAAAAATAATACTGGTGGGAAGAGGGGAATGTCGAGTTAAACAGAGGGAGAGTGAAACAAAAAGGGATGCAGAACCGAGAGACGGAGAGAATGAGAGAGGCAAATCCATTTGCACGTTCACACGTGCCTCAGCCATATGCACAAGTGTCCCAAAGCTGAGTGAGTGAAAATTATGGAGGGTGTAGCGGCTCATTAGACCTCCCCCAATAACCACTTCGACCCGAGCCAGCAACACTGCCGGCTTCAGAGCAAAGTGGAATCCCATAAGGCACTGCATTATTTTGGAGTTTGTGCAATTTCACACAAAAGAATGGAGAGGCGTGACTAATTATATGTCACGTGCTTTTGTTTGTCATATTTCGAGACTTGACACATGTAAAAGATGAAATAGCTCCCAAATGAAATGTTTAACTGTTACTGAGGTTTATATCTGGTAAAACGACAGGGGGGGATTTGTTCATTAGAATTTCATGCTCATTTTATTATTTAAAAGTGGTACATGAATTGCATCATTCAAGTCACAAGTCTGTCCCGAAGTTGATGGGTTTATTGATCCCCTCGCCATTCTCTGGAAGCCACCCTCCACGAGTTTCGACAGCAACACGTGACCACCAATGAAGTTGGTAGGGGCGAGGGGGTGGTTTGGGATTCACACAGACAGAGAGATATTTTCTCTTCCCATTCCCTCAGCACAATAGCACCATATGGTCAGAACGTATAAAGCTCTCACACTCTTACTCTTCTCTCTCTCTTGCCAGATTGTTTTCCTCTCCTCCACCTCTACAGCTCCCCCTCTCCCAGCAAATTACCTCACAGCCCATTAGATAAGGAGCAAATGCACACACGCACACACATATATCCCATTAGGTAAGCAGCATCCCCACCACCGACATGCGTGCACACTCACGTGTCCCCCATGAGATAAGGCTCTCTCCCACAAACATATATTGCACATGCACACAAACACACACACACAGCCTGTTAGATAAGGTCCCCATCCCCCCTCTAATGGGAAAGGAGATTAATACAGACAGAAATGTTTTTTACTCAAGATGTCTCTCTCCCCTTGCTTAGCTCGGCCCGGTTTAAATATTTAAAGCCAAAATTATATTTTTCTTTCCATTGTGCAGTCATGGAATTGACTGCACAATTTTGTCTGATGCTAATGTGTCTGCTGAGAAGGTAGGGCTGGGGAAAAGTCAAATGCATGCAGGTAGGGTAGATGTGGGATATTTGTATGTTTTAAATACAGGTTAGTGTGTGTTCTTTTCTCTTGATGTGTGTTGTGTGTGTGTATTGATGTATAGGCTATTGATTTTCCAACAGTGTGTGTGTGCCTATGTATACACGCTTAAGTGTGGTTTTACGGGTTGCAATGCAGTTTGTGTGGCTCTCCAGCAGCGTGTGCTTTTGTCTGTGGTAATGATGGATGGCAGACAGGAAGCTAATGTGATTCGGATGCTCCTCCAGGAAAAAAGTGTTTGTTGTGTGCATGCGGCTGACTGTGTGTCTGTACTGTGTGTCCGTACGCATCTGTGCATGCGTGCGTGTGTGTGTGTGTGTCAGGCTGTTGAAGGCTTTCTGCCCTACCTCTAGATAGCTGAATCTGCAATGTACACCCTCCTCTACCTCCCTCTCTTTTTCCTCTCTCTCTCTTGACTCTATCTTGTTTATCTCCCTTCCTCCCTCTCTCCACTCTCTCTCCATTTTATTTGACTGTGCTTTGCAGTTTTTTGACGGTGTAAAAAATAGGGAGGATGTGTATGTTTTAGTAAAGGTGAATCTGCTCCCTGGTCTGGCAGAGGAGGGAGGGAAGGTGCTCTCTCTAAGTCCTTGGTGATGGTTATTTTTTTAATCTTTATTTTACTAGGCAAGTCAGATAAGAACAAATTCTTATTTTCAATGACAGCCTAGGAACAGTGGGTTAACTGCCTGTTCAGGGGCAGAACAACAGATTTGTCAGCTTGGAGACCTTCCGGTTACTAGTCCAACGCTCTAACCACTAGGCTACCCTGCCGCCCCACTAGGCTACCATATTAGCCAGTTTACGTACTCTGGCTTCTGAGCAACTCTGGTTGTGGGTGGCATACAATTACCTCCATGTCTCTGGTCATGCGTTCAGCATTTGACCTGAGGGAAGTTCTAGGATTGTGCTATTACTTGTTCCCAAACGTAGTGTAGTTCTGTTGTAGTGTAGTTACTTAACTGGACAATACAGTTATCAGGAGCAATTTAAGCTGTTGGACAGAAAGTTTGCACTAATGTGCACTTACCATGAGTTGACTGGACAGTATGTGTTCCTAACAACCTTTGTCATATGACTGCTGTATTGCAGGTCCCGTGTGGCTCAGTTGGTAGCGCATGGCCCTTACAATGCCGGAGTTGTAGGTTGAATTCCCACGGGGGACAAGTACAAAAATGTATGCACTCTCTACTTTAAGAGCATCTGCTAAATGACTAAAATGCCGTGTAGTTATGTAAGCTAAACTCAGCAACAACAAAAAAATGTCCTCTCACTGTTAACTGTGTTTATTTTCAGCAAACTTAACATATGTAAACACTTGTATGAACATTACAAGATTCAACAACTGAGACATAAACTGAACAAGTTCAACAGACATGTGACTAACAGAAATGGAATAATGTGTCCCTGAACAAAGGGGTGGTCAAAATCAAAACTAACAGTCAGTATCTGGTGTGGCCACTAGCTGCATTAAGTACTGCAGTGCATTTTCAGATTTACCTGTTCTTGCTGTGAGATGTTACCCCACTCTTCCACCAAGGCACCTGCAAGTTCCCGGACATTTCTGGGGCGAATGGCCCTGGCCCTAGCCGTCTTCGCTGGCCATGGCAGAACACTGACATTCCTGTCTTGCAGGAAATCACTCACAGAACGAGACGTATGGCTGGTGGCATTGTCATGCTGGAGGGTCATGTCAGAATGAGCCTGGAGGAAGGGTACCACATGAGGGAGGAGGATGTCTTCCCTGTAACGCACAGAGTTGAGATTGCCCGCAATGACAACTAGCTCAGTCCGATGATGACACATCGGACCCTCCACCTCCAAATCGATCCCGCTCCAGAGTACAGGCCTCGGTGTAACGCTCATTCCGTTGATGATAAACACGAATCCGACCATCACCCCTGGTGTGACAAAACCATGACTCATCAGTGAGAGCACTTTTTGCCAATCCTGTCTGGTCCAGTGACGGTGGGTTTGTGCCCATAGGCGACCTTGTTGCCGCTGATGTCTGGTGAGGACCTGCCTTACAACAGGCCTACAAGCCCTCAGTCCAGCCTCTCTCAGCCTATTGTGGACAGTCTGAGCACTGATGGAGGGATTGTGCGTTTGTTCCTGGTGTAACTCGGGCAGCTGCTGTTGCCATCCTATACCTGTCCTGCAGGTGTGATGTTCGGTTGTACCGATCCTGTGCAGGTGTTGTTACACGTTGTCTGCCACTGTGAGGACGGTCAGCTGTCCATCCTGTCTCCCTGTAGCGTTGTCTTAGGCGTCTCACAGTATGGACATTGCAATTTATTGCCCTGGTCACATCTGCACTCCTCATGCCTCCTTGCAGCATGCCTAAGGCACGTTCACGCAGATGAGCTGGGACCCTGGGCATCTTTCTTTTGGTGTTTTTCAGAGTCAGTAGAAAGGCCTCTTTTTAGTGTCTTAAGTTTTCATAACTGTGACCTTAATTGCCTATCGTCTGTAAGCTGTTAGTGTCTTAACGACCGTTCCACAGGTGCATGTTCATTAATTGTTTATGGTCCATTGAACAAGCATGGGAAACAATCTTTAAACCGTTTACAATGAAGTTATTCTGTGAAGTTATTTGGATTTTTACGAATTATCTTTGAAAGATAGGGTCCTGAAAAAGGGACGTTTCTTTTTTTACTGAGTTTATATATGGTGGACCCAGTGTCTCTTTTTGTCTGAACGGATAGCTCAGAGTTCTGTATGCTGATCTGATACGCTCAACGTTTGTCAGATATGGCTGAAAATAGAATGGTTCACCCAACCTGAAGGCCTTTTTTCTGTCTTTCTGCTCCTCTGTTCTTTTCGCTCTCTCTCTCATTCTCTTTCTCTCTCTTACTGTTCCTCCCTTCTGTCTTGCTCTCTCTCTCATTCTCTTTCTATCTCTTACTGTTCCTCCCTTCTGTCTTGCTCTCTCTCTCATTCTCTTTCTATCTCTTACTGTTCCTCCCTTCTGTCTTGCTCTCTCTCTCATTCTCTTTCTATCTCTTACTGTTCCTCCCTTCTGTCTTGCTCTCTCTCTCATTCTCTTTCTATCTCTTACTGTTCCACCCTTCTGTCTTGCTTTATCTTTCATTTTCATTATCTGAACTTTACTGAGAGTTCAAACTTTTTGGGGACCTTAGTCAACATTTTAACTGACTGTGGTTATAATCAGGACATACCATGATATCTCACTGACAGATCAGGAGCCATATTATTGTATTTGGATAGTAACCGTATCCGTTTTCTTCATCTCACATTTCAATTCTCTAATGTAAGGATAGTTAACCACCTATGTATGATGAATGTGTGTTAGGCTGCAGGTTAGGACAAAGGGAGAACAGCTTCACACTCACTATGGATCCTCATGTCAGATCACATTCCGTAGTAGCATATCAACCTTTCAGTGTTTGTCCTGTTGTCAAAGTTAATCACTTGATAATGCTAGGCTGTAGTAGGCAAGTTAGGATACTCTGTTAATCCCTTTAGAAAGATGTAGTGTAGCTCACTGCTCTTTAAATAACCCAAATTCTGAGAAACTTTGGATCGTGGCAAATCCTAAGTGATTTCATCTGTGACACAACTATGCTTACCTAGTGAAATAACAATGTTACACAACGCTGTCTGATGCTCTCTCTAACGTCTCACTCAGGTGTAAAAGGAATGTAGGGTAATGGCGTCATTTTGGAAAACAGATTTCTGATATCTTAAAGTTTGTGTCTTTGGTTTGGTTTAGCTGTTAGGTGGAAGATAGGCAAGGAAGACAATACACAGAGAGAGGGGGAGGGAGGGGGCGGGAGAAAGAGGGAGAGAGAGAGTTCCTATCGCTCTGATGCTTTCTGACGTGTCTCTCTTCTGTTGCCATGGCAGCAGAGTGACCATCAAGGCAGGGTTATGGGGGTGGGTGTGGTTTATTGATTGACCTATTACAGTAATGAGGTCTGAGTAGCCTTCTGTGTACACACGCACACACACACACACACACACACCACCCATGGAGCTACAAAACAACCGCCGCCTGCATATGCTTAATTATATTATAAATAGGCCCACCAGAATGTTTGGACACTGGGTAATTTTCCCGGGGAGGAATATCATTATCCTTTTCTCCTTTTGCGAATCGTTAACTTACTCCCTAAATTACAGCGTTCAATCACTTTCTTTCTGTCTCCCACTCTCCCTTTCTTACCACCATCTCCCATCCTTCCCTCAGTGTGCAAGCAAAAGGAAAGCTATGTGTAACCCTGTGGCCTGGTCATGTCTTTACAAGGCTTTACTGTACGCATGCTACACAATACACTTAGACATTGTGTACGGAAGGATTATGTGTACATGACTCATGAAGTTCAACTTGGTTTTTGGATAACCCTTTCTTTTCGTTTATGATATGATATAGAAGTTGTCTGGCTCTTACCTCAAGCCTCACCTAGGTGATAGAGGTGATGTGTGTTGTATCACACAAACACACAAGCTCCACACGTGTCTCGTCACACTCTCAGGTGTTGTTCTACAGGGTTCAGCTGAAGGTGACAGCTGAGGACGTGTGTTTTTGCCCTCCTTATCTTATCTCGGCTCTGCTTGTGGCTCCTGAGCAACTTTACAGACAGACAGTCCCAAATTACACACTGGAATGTGTCCCTTTCTACAACAGTTAATCCCTCGCTCTCTCTCTCTCTCTCCCCCCTCCACCCCCCTTCCTCAGTCTGTAACAGTGCAGGTGTTGGCACTAGCAGCACTGTGCACATTCAAATGCTCAGCACATGGCTAGCCTCAGGTTTGGCCCAGTGCAGTTCTATTGTTGCACTACTCTACACACTGGATTAGTTTGGACCGCAGTCAGTGGCTTCAGCAACTCTTGTGACAGTTGAACTCCAGTTGCCCCATTATTGGGAAGCCAAGGTGGCTAGTAAACTAGCCAATCGGATTGTAGATAAGCTCAACGACTTACTTATCCCGTTGTGGAAAGACCTTTTGCTTTTGCGTGTAGGATGACAACAGTAAAATCTGACTACAAAACTATTCTAGTTCTGCAGAAGAGTTTCTACCACCAAACTGTTTCGCTACTTAGGACTGATAGATGCACTTGGAGTCTTCTCTGTATATACAGTGGGGTCCAAAATGATTGGATCCCTTGATAAAGGGACTGTACCAATTGGATACCAAGAAATTGGGGGCAAAAAAAAAAGGTTAATGATGCCGTTGTTGTTTAGCAAACTCCAGGCAGTGATATGGTCAGATAACAGGAAAATAGAATTCACCAATGGTGGGTTTAATAATTTTGGACCCCACTGTATATAAATAACATGACTGTTGAGATAGGTTAGGGCTGCTGGAGTTGCGGTAGGTACTGTAGGTTCTTGGAAGGGATGACTCATGCAAAGGCCTTTATTTTTTGTATATGTACGGTCGTGGCCAAAAGTTTTGAGAATGACACAAATATGAATTTTCACAAAGTCTGCTGCCTCAGGTTGTATGATGGCAATTTGCATATACTCCAGAATGTTATGAAGAGTGATCAGATGAATTGCAATTAATTGCAAAGTCCCTCTTTGCCATGCAAATGGAATTAATCCCCCAAAAACATTTCCACTGCATTTCAGCCCTGCCACAAAAGGACCAGCTGACATCATGTCAGTGATTCTCTCGTTAACACAGGTGTGAGTGTTGATGATGGCAAGCCTGGATATCACTCTGTCATGCTGATTGAGTTCGAATAACAGGCTGGAAGCTTCAAAAGGAGGGTGGTGCTTGGAATCATTGTTCTTCCTCTGTCAACCATGGTTACCTGCAAGTAAACATGTGCCATCATCATTGCTTTGCACAAAAAGGGCTTCACAGGCAAGGATATTGCTGCCAGTAAGATTGCACCTAAATCAACCATTTATCGGATCATCAAGAACTTCAAGGAGAGCGGTTCAATTGTTGTGAAGAAGGCTTCAGGGCACCCAAGAAAGTCCAGCAAGCACCAGGACCGTCTCCTAAAGTTGATTCAGCTGCGGGATCGGGGCACCACCAGTACAAAACTTGCTCAGGAATGGCAGCAGGTAGGTGTGAGTGCATCTGCACGCCCAGTGAGGCGAATACTTTTGGAGGATGGCCTGGTGTCAAGAAGGGCAGCAAAGACGCCACTTCTCTCCAGGAAAAACATCAGGGACAGACTGATAGTCTGCAAAAGGTACAGGGATAGGACTCAAATCAAATCAAATCAAATTTATTTATATAGCCCTTCGTACATCAGCTGATATCTCAAAGTGCTGTACAGAAACCCAGCCTAAAACCCCAAACAGCAAGCAATGCAGGCGTAGAAGCACGGTGGCTAGGAAAAACTCCCTAGAAAGGCCAAAACCTAGGAAGAAACCTAGAGAGGAACCAGGCTATGAGGTGTGGCCAGTCCTCTTCTGGCTGTGCCGGGTGGAGATTATAACAGAACATGGCCAAGATGTTCAAATGTTCAGAAATGACCAGTATGGTCGAATAATAATAAGGCAGAACAGTTGAAACTGGAGCAGCAGCACGGCCAGGTGGACTGGGGACAGCAAGGAGTCATCATGTCAGGTAGTCCTGGGGCATGGTCCTAGGGCTCAGGTCCTCCGAGAGAGAGAAAGAAAGAGAGAAGGAGAGAATTAGAGAACGCACACTTAGATTCACACAGGACACCGAATAGGACAGGAGAAGTACTCCAGATATAACAAACTGACCCTAGCCCCCCGACACATAAACTACTGCAGCATAAATACTGGAGGCTGAGACAGGAGGGGTCAGGAGACACTGTGGCCCCATCCGAGGACACCCCCGGACAGGGCCAAACAGGAAGGATATAACCCCACCCACTTTGCCAAAGCACAGCTTTGGGGATATCTTCAACCACCAACTTACCATCCTGAGACAAGGCTGAGTATAGCCCACAAAGATCTCCGCCATGGCACAACCCAAGGGGGGGGCGCCAACCCAGACAGGATGACCACATCAGTGAATCAACCCACTCAGGTGATGCACCCCTTCCAGGGACGGCATGAGAGAGCCCCAGTAAGCCAGTGACTCAGCCCCTGTAAAGGGTTAGAGGCAGAGAATCCCAGTGGAAAGAGGGGAACCGGCCAGACAGAGACAGCAAGGGCGGTTCGTTGCTCCAGAGCCTTTCCGTTCACCTTCCCATTCCTGGGCCAGACTACACTCAATCATATGACCCACTGAAGAGATGAGTCTTCAGTAAAGACTTAAAGGTTGAGACCGAGTTTGCGTCTCTGACATGGGTAGGCAGACCGTTCCATAAAAATGGAGCTCTATAGGAGAAAGCCCTGCCTCCAGCTGTTTGCTTAGAAATTCTAGGGACAATTAGGAGGCCTGCGTCTTGTGACCGTAGCGTACGTGTAGGTATGTACGGCAGGACCAAATCAGAGAGATAGGTAGGAGCAAGCCCATGTAATGCTTTGTAGGTTAGCAGTAAAATCTTGAAATCAGCCCTTGCTTTGACAGGAAGCCAGTGTAGAGAGGCTAGCACTGGAGTAATATGATCAAATTTTTTGGTTCTAGTCAGGATTCTAGCAGCCGTATTTAGCACTAACTGAAGTTTATTCAGTGCTTTATCCGGGTAGCCGGAAAGTAGAGCATTGCAGTAGTCTAACCTAGAAGTGACAAAAGCATGGATACATTTTTCTGCAACATTTTTGGACAGAAAGTTTCTGATTTTTGCAATGTTACGTAGATGGAAAAAAGCTGTCCTTGAAATGGTCTTGATATGTTCTTCAAAAGAGAGATCAGGGTCCAGAGTAACGCCGAGGTCCTTCACAGTTTTATTTGAGATGACTGTACAACCATTAAGATTAATTGTCAGATTCAACAGAAGATGTCTTTGTTTCTTGGGACCTAGAACAAGCATCTCTGTTTTGTCCGAGTTTAAAAGTAGAAAGTTTGCAGCCATCCACTTCCTTATGTCTGAAACACATACTTCTAGCAAGGGCAATTTTGGGGCTTCACCATGTTTCATTGAAATGTAGAACTGTGTGTCATCCGCATAGCAGTGAAAGTTAACATTATGTTTTCGAATAACATCCCCAAGAGGTAAAATATATAGTGAAAACAATAGTGGTCCTAAAACGGAACCTTGAGGAACACCGAAATTTACAGTTGATTTGTCAGAGGACAAACCATTCACAGAGACAAACTGATATCTTTCCGACGGATAAGATCTAAACCAGGCCAGAACTTGTCCGTGTAGACCAATTTGGGTTTCCAATCTCTCCAAAAGAATGTGGTGATCGATGGTATCAAAAGCAGCACTAAGGTCTAGGAGCACGAGGACAGATGCAGAGCCTCGGTCCGATGCCATTAAAATGTAATTTACCACCTTCACAAGTGCCGTCTCAGTGCTATCATGGGGTCTAAAACCAGACTGAAGCATTTCGTATACATTGTTTGTCTTCAGGAAGGCAGTGAGTTGCTGCGCAACAGCCTTTTCTAAAATTTTTGAGAGGAATGGAAGATTCGATATAGGCCGATAGTTTTTTATATTTTCTGGGTCAAGGTTTGGCTTTTTCAAGAGAGGCTTTATTACTGCCACTTTTAGTGAGTTTGGTACACATCCGGTGGATAGAGATCCATTTATTATGTTCAACATAGGAGGGCCAAGCACAGGAAGCAGCTCTTTCAGTAGTTTAGTTGGAATAGGGTCCAGTATGCAGCTTGAAGGTTTAGAGGCCATGATTATTTTCATCATTGTGTCAAGAGATCCAGTACTAAAACACTTGAGCGTCTCTCTTGATCCTAGGTCCTGGCAGAGTTGTGCAGACTCAGGACAACTGAGCTTTGAAGGAATATGCAGATTTAAAGAGGAGTCCGTAATTTGCTTTCTAATAATCATAATCTTTTCCTCAAAGAAGTTCATGAATTTATCACTGCTAAAGTGAAAGTCATCCTCTCTTGGGGAATGCTGCTTTTTAGTTAGCTTTGCGACAGTATCAAAAAGGAATTTCGGATTGTTCTTATTTTCCTCAATTAAGTTAGAAAAATAGGATGATCGAGCAGCAGTAAGGGCTCTTCGGTACTGCACGGTACTGTCTTTCCAAGCTAGTCGGAAGACTTCCAGTTTGGTGTGGCGCCATTTCCGTTCCAATTTTATGGAAGCTTGCTTCAGAGCTCGGGTATTTTCTGTGTACCAGGGAGCTGGTTTCCTATGAGAAATGTTTTTAGTTTTTAGGGGTGCAACTGCATCTAGGGTATTGCTCAAGGTTAAATTGAGTTCCTCAGTTAGGTGGTTAACTGATTTTTGTCCTCTGGCGTCCTTGGGTAGACAGAGGGAATCTGGAAGGACATCAAGGAATCTTTGTGTTGTCTGTGAATTTATAGCACGACTTTTGATGTTCCTTGTTTGGGGTCTGAGCAGATTATTTGTTGCAATTGCAAACGTAATAAAATGGTGGTCCGATAGTCCAGGATTATGAGGAAAAACATTAAGATCCACAACATTTATTCCATGGGACAAAACTAGGTCCAGCGTATGACTGTGACAGTGAGTGGGTCCAGAGACATGTTGGACAAAACCCACTGAGTCGATGATGGCTCCGAAAGCCTTTTGGAGTGGGTCTGTGGACTTTTCCATGTGAATATTAAAGTCACCAAAGATTAGAATATTATCTGCTATGACTACAAGGTCCGATAGGAATTCAGGGAACTCAGTGAGGAACGCTATATATGGTGCAGGAGGCCTGTAAACAGTAGCTATAAAAAGTGACTACGATTGTTTGGGGCATCCGAAAAAAAGCTTATCCGGAGAAGACAAGGTGAGCGCTACCATCAGTCCTGTGTCATGCCAACAGTAAAGCATCCTGATACCATTCATGTGTGGGGTTGCTTCTCAGCCAAGGAAGTGGGCTCACTCACAATTATGCCTAAGAACACAGCCATGAATAAAGAATGGTACCAACACATCCTCCGAGAGCAACTTCTCCCAACCATCCAGGAACAGTTTGGTGACGAACAATGCCTTTTCCAGCATGATGGAGCACCTTGCCATAAGGAAAAAGTGATAACTAAGTGGCTCGGGGAACAAAACAACAATATTTTGGGTCCATGGCCAGGAAACTCCCCAGAGCTTAATTCCATTGAGAACTTGTGGTCAATCTTCAAGATGCAGGTGGACAAACAAAAACCCACAAACTCCAAGCATTGATTATGCAAGAATTGACTGCCATCTGTCAGGATGTGGACCAGAAGTTAATTGACAGCATGCCAGGGTGGATTGCAGAGGTCTTGAAAAAGAAGGGTCAACACTGCAAATATTGACTCTTTGCATCAACTTCATGTAATTGTCAATAAAAGCCTTTGACACTTATGAAATGCTTGTAATTATACTTCAGTATTTCATAGTAACATCTGACAAAAATATCTAAAGACACTGAAGCAGCAAACTTTTGGAAATTAATATTTGTGTCATTCTCAAAACATTTGGCCACGACTGTACAATGCATTCAGAATTTTTGTTACGCTACAGCCTTATTCTAAAATGGATTAAATCTCTTTTTTCCCTCATCAATCTACATACAATACCAGCAATATTCATCCTAGAGCTGGCCGCCAGGTCAAACTGAGCAATCGGTGGAGACGGGCCGTGGTCAGGGAGGTAACCAAGAACTCGATGGTCACTCTGACAGTGCTCCAGAGTTCGTCTGTGGAGATGGGAGAACCTTCTAGAAGGACAACCATCTCTGTAACATGCCACAAATCAAGCCTTTATGGTAGAGTGGCCAGGTGGAAGCCACTCCTCAGTAAAAGGTACAGGACAGCCTGCTTGGAGTTTACCAAATGGCACCTAAAGGACTCTGAAACCAATATTGAACTCTTTGGCCTGAATGCCAAGCTTCACGCCTGGAGGACACCAGGCACCATCCCTATGGTGAAGCATGGTGGTGGCAGCATCATGCAATAGGGATGTTTTTCAGCACCAGGGCCTGGGAGACAAGTCAGGATTGAGGGAAGGCTGAATGGAGCAAAGTACAGAGAGATCCTTGATGAAAACCTGCTCCAGAGTGCTTAGGACCTCAGACTGAGGCGAAGGTTCTCCTTCCAACAGGACAACGACCCTAAGCACACAGCCAAGACAACACAGGAGTGGCTTCGGGACAAGTGTCTGAATGTCCTTGAGTGGCCCAGCCAGATCCCAGACTTGAAACCAATCCAACATCTCTGGAGAGACCTGAAAATAGCTGTGCAGCGATGCTCCCCATCCAACCTGACAAAGCTTGAGAGGATCTTCAGAGACGAATGGGAGAAACTCCCCAAATACAGGTGTGCCAAGCTTGTAGCGTCATACTCAAGAAGACTCGAGTTGGTAATCACTGCAAAAGGTGCGTCAACAAAGTACTTAGTAAAGGGTCTGAATACTTATGTAAATGTTTTTTATTTGCAATAAATTAGCAAAAAAATGTAAAGACCTGTTTCTGCTTTGTCATTATGGGATATTGTGTGTAGATTGATGAGGGAATGAACAATTTAATCTGTTTTAGAATAAGGCTGTAAAGTATCAACATTTGGAAAGAGTCAAGGGGTATGAATACTTTCCGAATGCAGTGTAAATGGATGGTTGATGGCAGCCACAATAGACACCCTGGGTTGCTGCCTGCTAGCAGCGTTATTTCTGTTCTCAGGACCGCCTGGGAGAGGAGTTATTTTAACCATGTCCTAGATCAGATCTTATGGCTTAGCAATGACGTTCAGAGAAGTTGACTAAGGCATATACAGATCTGAGACCAGTTTTGAGTCCCTTTTTATCTCCCCCTGCTCTTTCTCATAGGAGTGGCTCTTCTGGTTATAGCGTTTGTTCTAAACATGGAGTTAGTCAGAATAAAATCTTTGCTCTCTGCAGTGTTCATTTGTTCACACTGAATAGACTACTCAAGAAAAGCATCCAATGAAGGCACTAACTGTCTCGCCAAATGATGCTACTCCCTTTCTGATTGCCCGGAATTAGGTACACAGTACCATGGAGATGGTCACCCACGTCTCGTGTGGTGAATTGAGAGTCAGTGGTCCATTTTTATGAACGGGAGAGAGCATTGATTTTAAGAATGCTTTTGTGGAGCTGAGCTGGGCTGTGGACATTTTTTTTTATTAGCCTCTGTGGTGTGATTTGTTAAGGGGAGGCGAGGTGCCAAGATGTGGCTTGGTTCCTATTCTGCTAGTGTGTAAGTGCCGGTTCAGTTGGAGGGGACTGGTGCTCAGCTAAAGCAGAGTCACCCAGAGTTCTCACACGTACACACACACACACACACACACACACACACACACACACACACGCACGCACGCACGCACGCACGCACGCACGCACGCACGCACACACACACACACACACACACACACACACACACACACACACACACACACACACACACACACACACACACACACACACACACACACACACAGTGTTGTGTGATGGCTGGCTGATGCAGACACTGTCTCCCTTATTCTGGGCTAGAACACAGAGAACACAGAAACCAACAAAAAGAGAAACATACATAGTTCCACTATAAAGGACAGAAATGAGATGGCGAGAAGGAGAGAAGAAAGAGATGAATGCAGGAAGGGAGGGATGGACAGGGGAACAGGAAAAAATACTCAGTGAAAGAGGTAGAAGGCAAATGAGAAAAATAAACAAACAGTGAGTTTGAAGAGAGACAGAATGGGTGAGTTTGTTACTGTATGTGCTAGAATATCATTGGTCCCTCTTCCTATGTTGTTTGCTCGCTACACAAATGTGCTCTGCCCTAAAGCTACAGTTGCATTGACCTGAGTGGCTGTTATGTTATGAATGTGTTTTGAATGAGGGTGTGTCTGCTGCCTGCCTGCCTGCCGTTATGCGACATCATGCCACAGGCTTCACCTTTCGCTCTGCATACACACTGCAGAAGGACCCACACTTCAACTATGACAGACAAAATGAGAAAAAAAAATCCAGAAAATCACATTGTAGGATTTTTAATGAATTTAATGCAAATTATGGTGGAAAATAAGTATTTGGTCACCTACAAACAAGCAAAATTTCTGGCTCTCACAGACCTGTAACTTCTTCTTTAAGAGGCTCCTCTGTCCTCCACTCGTTACCTGTATTTTGAAAATAAATTCATAAAAAATCCTACAATGTGATTTTCTGTATTTTTTTTTCTCATTTTGTCTGTCATATTTGAAGTGTACCTATGATGAAAATTACAGGCCTCTCTCATCTTTTTAACTGGGAGAACTTGCACAATTGGTGGCTGACTAAATACTTTTTTGCCCCACTGTATATGCTGCTGCAGCGGCTTCATGCACATACACATGCGCGCACACACACACACAGTCTGTTTTATAGTTCAATCAAAGGCACTCTTTTCTGCAAGGTGCAATTGAGAAGTAGAACGAGCTAAGAGAGTGTAAGAATAGGAGATGAGGGCAGGAGAGAGGGACTGGAAAAGGCCTCGACGAGAGCGTGCCTCAGTGCCTATGAGCTGAACACACACACACACTCAATGCATCTTAACCTCATTCTCAATGCTCTTATAGTCAAGGCCGAACGTTTATACAAGCACCACATGCAGTTAACTAGTATTATTAGCTCTGTTCTGAACGGCTTTACTAATACGAGCACAATGACACATTAATGATCCCACTGAAGGCCTATCTGTCCCCCGCCCCTTAAACTCTCACTGGAAGTTTCCCTTTGTCACGGACATGCCATAAATCCACTCTGTTTAAGCAATCACTCTTTCTCTCACTCCTTTTCTATCTTTCTCCCCTCTCAATTAGTAGGAAACACATCGGCTGAAGGAGGGCCTTTGTTGGTTTGTGAGGGCCCATACATCACCCAAACTAGCGACCCCCTGACAGCCCCCATCTGGTCCTCATCACGGGGTGCAGCCAACGGTCAGGCTGGATGATGCATGGCACACAGGCACGCGCTCTCAAACACACACACACACACAGACACGCGCTCACAAACATACACACACACAGACATGCGCTCACAAACGCACACATGTACACTCTAGGGTTGGGCGATTTTACGGTTGTTTACTTACTGTTAGAGGCAAAGAAAAAATTACTTTCAGAATCTCCACAGGGATGGTGAGTTAAGACAATCATTTGCATGCAGGCCAGTTAGCCTAGGCCTACTTCTATGTATTATCAGATGCGTGTCCAAGATTAACAGGAGCGCTCCAAACAAAATGAAATAAACCAAATGTAGCCTAGGGTGTGCGCTCTTCAAACAACGTGTCCACTCCTAAAATGACAACAGTAAGACCGGAATAATAATATATTGAACGCAACAACAGAAATGACCATAACCAAACAAATGTAGATTAGAAAGGATGGGAAATAACTGTAAATGTACTACTGATGATACTGGTGTGCCATCCCTGTGGCCTCAGCAATGGATTAGTCCACTCAGACAATCGTGAATCAGACTGGTGTCTCCTGTCCTGTGCCATAATTGTTTTATATGTATTTGCCACTGCTCGACCTGTCGACCATCAGCCTATCGACCAAGCAATCGACCAAGCAATCGACCAGTCGTCAACATGGGGTCAGCCCAAGTTTCACGTGTGTTTCGACCTGTCCCCAAATTAATAAAGTTAGTTCACAGTTGGATTTGATATTTTCACCTGCGTGTCATGATCACGTCTGGTGTGGATGGAAAAAATGAACACGCGGAAACACGCGTGGCTGGTCTAGTCACCTTGTCCTAGTCTCGCTCTAATACTTCTGGACTTCCTTCCAACTCATATCACAACATCCTTTTTCAGAATAAGGATGTTGTGTATGCACGTTCTCTAACTGAAAGCACACAGTGAAATGTCCCTGTTCTCAGACCCAGACCCAGACCCAGGCTGCCTCCCTCATGTCTTCTGCTCCTCATGTTAATGCTGTCTCTCGGGCTGCCATTAACAACTTCATTAACACCAAGCACTGTGTGTGTGTGTGTGTGTGTGTGTGTGTGTGTGTGTGTGTGTGTGTGTGTGTGTGTGTGTGTGTGTGTGTGTGTGTGTGTGTGTGTGTGTGTGTGTGTGTGTGTGTGTGTGTGTGTGCGTGCGTGCGTTCTATATACTCCAGGGTAGAATACCAGTAGACCAGTCCAGGACCATTATCTGCAGGAGAGAAATTGTCTCGTCCACTCTAGGCTCCGTCACAAGGTGGGTCACGTCATCACACGGCTGTTGGGATGGTTAACTGTTTTGGTGGACTATCGTTTGTTGTAGAAGTAGTTCAAATGTTTACTTTTTGCTTATCTGTTGTGGAACACGTTTTTTTTCTTTTTGCTCATCTGTTCTGGAACACAACATTCTTTCTGATCCCAATGGCCAGACCATAGAAATTGAGCAACTCGAACGGACACAGTAATTTAGAGCGAAGGTCCATTGCTTTGGGAGCCATTTTGGATTTGTCATATTGAATTTCAATGGTACAGGTTTAAGCAAGAGAAAGCAGGGGGTGGGAGATGTAGAGAGGTAAAAAGAGGGAAGAGCGAGGGAGAGCAGATTTAGAGGTAGAGAGAGAGAGAACGGTGGAGAGAGAGAAAGGTGGAGAGAGAGAAAGGTGGAGATAGAGAAAGGAGTGAGAGGCTGAGATGGAAAGGTGGAGAGTGAGCGAGAAAGAAGCTGCTGGGGAGACAGCAGGAGAAATCAAATTATTCCCCCTGCTCTGCCTCCCATCGAGACAGAAAAAAGCATTTATCTGTACCCTAGTCTGCAGGTGACAGCAACACACACACACACACACACACACACACACACACACAGGAGGCGGGGAGGCAGGGGATGGATGATTATGGAGAAGAGAGGGATAGTGGTGGTGTAGGAAGAGGTGGGGTTGAGTAAGATTATGTCTATAGTACAGAGGTGGTATTGAGAGAGGAGGGGAGGAGATGAGTAAATCAGGGCAGGAGAGGGAGGAGAGAAGGATATTATTTAGAGGAGAGGAGGTGGATAGGGAGGAGACAAGAATGGTTATGGAAAGGAGAGGGTAGAGAAGAGGAGTGGGGGATCTGCAGGTGAGTCTGGGATTCTGCTGCATCATGTCACACTGACTTAGATCAGCAGGAAGACTCCTCTACCCATGATGCCTCAGTCAGCCCTGTATATCAACCATTCTCTAGTATCGACCCAATGCATTATGTATTATGAATTCTTCCTAACTTTGTCCCAACGTGGGCTAATTACAGTGGAGGTCACCAACCTGACTACAGCCAGTCATTGACTACGTCAGCATGGCTGTAGACTGCAGGTCTGTCTGTTGTGTTCCTACTGGAGTTTTACATGATCTGGCCAGCCCGCGCTGCTCTTCTGTTTTGTCAACAGAGATTATGAAAATGGGGCTGGCTGTCTCTGTCTGTATCACCTAGCCTCACAACTCCCTGCCCCCGCTAACCACAAACCACCGCACCGCCCCCTGCCCGCCCACCTGCCTGCTCGCCCCCTCTCGCACCTGAAAAACAATGAGAAGAGAGACACTTATCTGAAACAAGGAAGCCTCAGTCTGTCTCGTCTGTCTCTCCCAGCATTAGGCTAGTTGTTAAATGGACAGGGAACCAGTGGCCATTATTAACCCTCTCCTTGTTGCCATGCCCAGGTCGCTCTGCGTTGACGGGCTCTCATTTTCACTCAGAAAATAAGAGGGACCCAATTGAACTCTAAAAAGGTAATGTACTGTAGCCCCTCTTTTTGCAGTGAAATCCTATAAACCAGTTGTGTAGGTAGGTAGGTCATTGATGGTGTGCGTCTCATGGTGAAAATGCATTCGACATGGGTGGTATCAGTGGAGATTGCTTGACTCCTTTAAAAAAACTGATAGTGCTTTTTAGTACAGATATAGTATAGTACAGATATACCTCATTACAATATCAAGTCACAGAGATGATCAGTCGGACACTGTTGAGACATAAATGTAGACGGGCCAAGAGAAATATATAGTTGAGTTTCTATTATTCCTTTTCTACCTCAGTGTGTTTTGTCTGTCTGTCTGTCTGTCTGTCTGTCTGTCTGTCTGTCTGTCTGTCTGTCTGTCTGTCTGTCTGTCTGTCTGTCTGTCTGTCTGTCTGTCTGTCTGTCTGTCTGTCTGTCTGTCTGTCTGTCTGTCTGTCTGTCTCTGCCCAGTAAGCCATTTTAGACACTTGTTTGTTTGTTGCACTGGGTCATTCTTTATATGACTCATGTTAACGTGGGAGGCTGGTTTGAGGCTGTTTTGTTTCAAGTCAGAACTGAGATAGAGAGAAACAGAGACTATTTCTCTCTATTTCTCTCTTGTTGTTTCTGACTGAACTTGTTGTGCTACCTTACACACACACACACACACACACACACACACACACACACACACACACACACACACACACACACACACACACACACACACACACACACACACACACACACAGACACAGCTAATGTTACTGATCTGATTGAGTGGGAAGTCAGGGAATGTCCCTCAGTACAAAGTCCTCATTGCAAAGCGTCGTACCATGGGTTGGGTAAACAGTAATACATTTTGGCTCCCATACACAGACGCATGATCAAGAGACACTCAGACCTACCTATGCACACGACACAAGCTACTCTCTCTAACCCTCCCCCATCCCTTCATCCTCTGCCTGCATAGCGTCATGCCTGTAAACAGCTGCCTAATGGCTCTCAAACACACAAACATCATCAGTCATGAGAGAGCTGCTCGTTTGGGCCCCATCCTCCACCCTAAATCATTCATGCTAATTTTCTCAATCACACACACACACACACACACACACACACACACACACACACACACACACACACACACACCGTGCACACACACACACAGCCGTGCTATTACAATGTTGGCTACATCTCCAGCACTGTTCCTGGGCACCTTTTCTCTGTCTGTCTGTCTGTCTGTCTGTCTGTCTCTGTCTGTCTGTCTGTCTGTCTGTCTGTCTGTCTGTCTGTCTGTCTGTCTGTCTGTCTGTCTGTCTGTCTGTCTGTCTGTCTGTCTGTCTCTTGTATTTCTCGTTCTGTTTCTCTCTCTTTCGATCTGCATAAACATTTCGTCTCTAAACTGCATCAATACCCTAACAGTTTGCGGCTGCTGTACATCAATGAATTCCATGACATATTTTACTCTTTTCTCCTTTTTTGTCTTGCAGGATGTGAAGTTCAATGACGTTGGATTTCATAATTTATACTCTGCTGAAGAGGTGAGTTCATGGGCAAGTTTTTTTTTTGTCTCTAATTTCAATTTCGGCCAGTGCCATGTAGGTGCTATGGGACCATTAGGCTGCTGGCAGGCTGGTTATTTGGTTGGTTGGTATGCTGGAGAGCAGCTCAAGGAGGTGGTTCAACCTCAGGGATTTCTGGAGCTCTCTTAGCCTTGCTGAATCACAACCAATGTTCCCTCTAAGCTGCACGGAGCTTCCCAGGGACTGCCACGCAGAAGAAATAGCAGCCCGTGCAGAGAAGCACGAGATTGAACTTCACTCCACTTTCTAGAGTTTTCCCCATTAGTTAACACTATCAACGTTTCCCTTTACTGTGGAAATTGTGATTCAATCAACACAATATTAGCCACTTTCAATGCAACATACCAAAACAAAATATGCAAAACTTAGTATCTAAAACTAACTATGAGGCAGAGTGCATCTGAGTAGGATTCTATTGCATTGACAGGCACGAGGGTTGTACTCTACACATACCGGTGTGCCAAAACCACTCAGGGCTGTACTCTACACAGACCGGTGTGCCATAACCACTCAGAGCTGCAGCAGACCTACAGAATATGCAAATAGACCATTTCCATATATGGATTTGTGCCATTCACTTTGAACCAGACTGTTTTAGAGCTTGTGCTCTAGATCAAAGCAAGAGCTGCATGTAGCCATGTGTGCACATTTGTTCATTTTCTTTGCTAATTAGTTAGTTATTAGCCCAGTTATAGCTGATTTGTAGTCAGCAATGTGGGAGTTATTGCTTCCTACAAGAGCATTTCTAGCCATCTTTGAAAGCGAGTCAGGTAAAGAGCTTTTTTTTATGTCTTAAAGGGGCAGTGTTGTATTTTGAGACAGGCTTGAATATGCTATGTAACCAATAGGTAGAGGGTAGCATAATTTGTCTGATTCTCTGTAATAATGGTATGGTTTGGTAATAATGGTATGGTTTCTTGCATCAAACAACACAACAAAATGTTCAGTCTGAAGGACAAGTGGATAAACAGATTAATGTCAATCCCTGCATGTAGGCCTACATTGAACACCACATATTGGAGCTGCTACTGTAGGCTGAATGGCAGAACCGCTATTTACATGTTAATATGTTATGTAATGCATTTTCTCCATAGTTTTTTGTGGTAGGCCTACATTATGATCAAATAGCCACAGTAGCCTACTTGGTCACCAAAACAGTAAATCAAAGCGGGTATAGCCTCAGTGTTCACAGTAAACAAGTGCCGGAAGTTGCACAGAAATTTCACACGGTTCATGTTTGTGCTCAGCAGACCTGAAATTTGCTCAGTGCCAGAAAATATTAGAGGGAATATTGGTCACAACTCTTGGCAAATGGAAGTGGGCAGAATGTTAATTGAGAAAGAGGTGGACCACATCTCCATCAACGTTTACTTACACTCATTGTAGATCTCTCTGGAGTCGTGACATCGTCCACTTCCTCTTCCCCTCCCCGTCCCACCCTCTACCCCTCCGGTACCGTACCCAGTACCCACCACAGCACCCCTGCCTCCCAGTGTCCTACCAGGCCCCACTGCCTGTGGCGTGTAATTTACTTTTCACCCTGCGCTGTACTGGAGAAGCGGGCGGGCAGGCAACTCGCACCACACTGGAGGTGACCCATTTCCCTGGGGTATTCAGTAGCCCTCCTAATCAGCCATTCTCTGGGGCTGCCTCATTCACTCTGCAATTAGAGCTCTTGAGCCATCTCTCTCTCTTTCTCTCTGTCTTTCGCTCTCTTTCTCTCTCTCTGTCGTCAGACAGTGGAAGGGTAGTTTAGTAGTTTCATGCGAAGATGAGCTACAGTACAGACAGACAAGCAGTCACGAGATTGTACTCTTAGGAAAGATTGACAGAGATGGATAGATTTGAAAGAAACACTTTTGGGAGGAAGGGAAAGAGAGGGAGTGAGTGAGGGAGCATCTTTGAAAAACACTGCTTATGTTTCACTACATACAGAGCTACAGTTTGATGCTTCTCATTTGTTTTATTTCACCTTTATTTAACCAGGTAGGCCAGTTGAGAACAAGTTCTCATTTACAACTGCGACCTGGCCTAGATAAAGCAAAGCAGTGCAACAAAAGACAACACAGGGTTACACATGTGATAAACAAACGTACAGTCAATTACACAATAGAAAAATCTGTTTGCAGTGTGTGCAATTGAAGTAAGGAGTTAAGGCAATAAATAGTCCATAGTGGCGAAGTAATTACAATTTAGCAATTTACACTGGAGTGATAGATGTGCAAATGAGGATGTGCAGGTAGAAATACTGGTGTGCAAAAGAGCAGATAAACAAACAAAAAAAGGGACGAGGTAGGAAGTTGTTTGGATAGGCTATTTACAGATGGGCTGTGTACAGCTGCAGTGATCAGTAAGCTGCTCTGACAGCTGATGCTTAAAGTTAGTGAGGGAGATATCAGTCTCCAAATTCAGTGATTTTTGCAATTCGTTCCAATCATTGGCAGCAGAGAACTGGAAGGAAAGGCGGCCAAAGGGGGTGTTGACTTTGGGGATGACCAGTGAAATATACCTGCTGTAGCGTGTGCTACGGGTGGGTGTTGCTATGGTGACCAGTGAGCTGAGATAAGGCGGAGCTTTACCTAGCAAAGACTTATAGATGACCTGGAGCCAGTGGGTTTGGCGACGAATATGTAGCAAGGACCAGCCAATGAGAGCATACATGTCGCAGTGGTGGGTAGTATATGGGACTTTGGTGACAAAACGGATGGCACTGTGATAGACTGCATCCAATTTGCTGAGTAGGGTGTTGGAGGCTAATTTGTAAATGACATCGCCGAAGTCAAGGATCGGTAGGATAGTCAGTTTTACGAGGGTATGTTGGCAGCATGAGTGAAGGAGGCTTTGTTGCGAAATAGGAAGCCGATTTCTAGATTTAATTTTGGATTGGAGATGCTTAATATGAGTCTGGAAGGAGAGTTTACAGTCTAGCCAGACACCTAGGTATTTATAGTTGTCCACATATTCTAAGTCAGAACCGTCCAGAATAGGGATGCTAGTCGGGCGGGCGGGTGTGGGCAGCGATCGGTTGAAGAGCATGCATTTAGTTTTATTAGCATTTAAGAGCAGTTGGAGGCCACGGAAGGAGTGTTGTGTGGTATTGAAGCTCGTTTGGAGTGTCCAAAGAAGGGCCAGATGTATAGAATAGTGTCTGCGTAGAGAATCACCCGCAGCAAGAGCGACATCATTGACATATACAGAGAAAAGAGTCGGCCCGAGAATTGAACCCTGTGGCACCTCCATAGAGACTGCCAGAGGTCCAGGCAACAGGCCCTCCGATTTGACACACTGAACTCTATCTAAGAAGTAGTTAGTGAACCAGGTGAGGCAGTCATTAGAGAAACTAAGGCTGTTGAGTCTGCCGATAAGAATGTGGTGATTGACAGAGTCGAAAACCTTGGCCAGGTCGATGAAGATGGCTGTACGGTACTGTCTTTAATCGATGGCAATTATGATATCGTTTAGGATCTTGAGCGTGGCTGAGGTGCACCCGTGACCAGCCCGGAAACCGGATTGCATAGCGGAGAAGGTACGGTGGGATTCGAAATGGTCGGTGATCTGTTTGTTCACTTGGCTTTCGAAGACTTTAGAAAGGCAGGGCAGGATGGATATAGGTCTGTAACAGTTTGGGTCTAGAGTGTCTCCCCCTTTAAAGAGGGGGATGGCGGCGGCCGCTTTCCAATCTTTGGGAATCTCAGACGATACGAAAGAGATATTGAACAGACTAGTAATAGGGGTTGCAAAAATTGCGGCGGATAATTTTAGGAAGAGAGGGTCCAGATTGTCTATCCTAGCTGATTTGTAGGGATCCAGATTTTGCAGCTCTATCAGAACATCAGCTGTCTGGATTTAGGTGAAGGAGAAGCGTGGGGGGGGGGGACTTGGGCCAGTTGCTGCGGGGTGGTGCAGAGCTGTTGGCCGGGGTTGGGGTAGCCAGGTGGAAAGCATGGCCAGCTTTCTCAATTATTGTGGATTTATCGTGGTGACAGTGTTTCCTAGCCTCAGTGCAGTGGGCAGCTGGGAAGAGGTGCTCTTATTCTCCATGGACTTTACAGTGTCCCAAAACTTTTTGTAATTAGTGCTGCAGGATGCAAATTTCTGTTTGAAAAAGCTAGCCTTTGCTTTCCTAACTGCCTGTGTATATTAGTTCCTGACTTCCCTGGAAAGTTGCATATCGCGGGGACTATTCGATGCTAGTGCAGTATGCCATAGGATATTTATGTGCTGGTCAAGTCTGGAGTGAACCAAGGGCTATATCTGTTCTTAGTTCTACATTTTTTAAAGGGGCATGCTTATTTAAGAAGGTGAGGAAAGCACTTTTAAAGAACAACCAGTCATCCTCTACTGACGGGATGAAGTCAATATCCTACCAGGATACCCCAGACCAGGTCGATTAGAAATGCCTGCTCGCAGAAGTGTTTTAGGGAGCGTTTGACAGTGATGAGGTGTGGACGTTTGACAGCGGACCCATAACAGACGCAGGCATTGAGGCAGTAATCTCTGAGATCCTGGTTGAAAACAGCAGAGGTGTATTTGAGGGCAAGTTGTTCAGGATGATATCTATGAGGGTGCCCATGGTTACGGATTTAGGGTTGTACCTGGTAGGTTCCTTGATCATTTGTGTGAGATTGAGGACATCTAGCTTAGATTGTAGGACGGCAGGGGTGTTAAGCATATCCCGGTTTATGTCACCTAACAGTACGAACTCTGACGAGAGATGGGGGGCATTCAATTCACATATGGTGTCCAGGGCACAGCTGGGAGCTGAGGGGGGTCTATAACAAGCGGCAACAATGAGGGACTTATATTTCTGGAAACTTTTAATTTTTAAAAGTAGAAGCTCTAACTATTTGGGCATAGACCTGGATAGTATGACAGAACTCTACAGGCTAACTCCGCCCGCTTTAGCAGTTCTATCTTGATGGAAAATGTTGTAATTGGGGATGGAAATTTCAGAATTTTTGGTGGTCTTTCTAAGCCCGGATTCAGACACGGCTAGGACATCAGGGTTGGTGGAGTGTGCTAAAGCAGTGAATAATGCGAACTTAGGGAGGAGGCATCTGATGTTAACATGCATGAACCCAAGGCTTTTGTGGTTATAGAAGTCAACAAATGAGAGCGCCTGGGGACACACAGGGCCTGGGTTAACCTCTACATCACCAGAGGAACAGAGGTGGAGTAGGATGAGGGTACGGCTAACGGCTATAAGAACTGGTCGTCTAGTGCGTTGGGAACAGAGAATAAGGATAGGAAGGATATTGACCTCATCCCGTCAGAAGAGGATGCCTGGTTATTCTTTAAAAGTGCCTTCCTCACCATCTTAATTAAGCATGCCCCATTCAAGAAATGTAGAACCAGGAACTCAAATCAAATCAAATGTATTTATATAGCCCTTCGTACATCAGCTGATATCTCAAAGTGCTGTACAGAAACCCAGCCTAAAACCCCAAACAGCAAGCAATGCAGGTGTAGAAGCACGGTGGCTAGGAAAAACTCCCTAGAAAGGCCAAAACCTAGGAAGAAACCTAGAGAGGAACCAGGCTATGTGGGGTGGCCAGTCCTCTTCTGGCTGTGCCGGGTGGAGATTATAACAGAACATGGCCAAGATGTTCAAATGTTCATAAATTACCAGCATGGTCGAATAATAATAAGGCAGAACAGTTGAAACTGGAGCAGCAGCACGGCCAGGAAGACGGGGGACAGCAAGGAGTCATCATGTCAGGTAGTCCTGGGGCATGGTCCTAGGGCTCAGGTCCTCCGAGAGAGAGAAAGAAAGAGAGAAGGAGAGAATTAGAGAACGCACACTTAGATTCACACAGGACACCGAATAGGACAGGAGAAGTACTCCAGATATAACAAACTGACCCTTGCCCCCCGACACATAAACTACTGCAGCATAAATACTGGAGGCTGAGACAAGACAGGAGGAACTGATATAGCTCTTGGTTCTCTCCAGACCTGACTTCCCTTAACCAGCACAAAAACATCATGGGGTGTTCTGCATTAGCATCGAATAGCCCCCGTGATATGCAACTTTTCAGGGAAGTTAGGAACCAATATGCACATGCAGTTAGGAAAGCTAAGGCTAGCTTTTTCAAGCAGAAATTTGCATCCTGTAGCACAAACTCAAAAAAGTTCTGGGACACTGTAAAGTCCATGGAGAATAAGAGCACCTCCTCCCAGCTGCCCACTGCACTGAGGCTAGCAAACACTCACTGCCGATAAATCCACTATAATTGAGAATTTCAATAAGCATTTTTCTACGGCTGGCCATGCTTTCCACCTGGCTACCCCTAACCCAATCAACAGCCCTCCAGCCCCCACAGCAACTCGTCCAAGCCCCCCCCCCCCATTTCTCCTTCATCCACATCCAGATAGCTGATGTTCTGATAGAACTGCAAAATCTGGACCTTCTCTTTCTAACATTATCTGCCGTAATTGTTGAAACCCCTATTACTAGCCTGTTCAACCTCTCTTTTGTATCGTCTGAGATTCCCAAAGATTGGAAAGCTGCCGCAGTCATCCCCCTCTTCAAAGAGGGAGACACTCTAGACCCAAACTGCTACAGACCTATATCTATCCTACCCTTCGAAAGCCAAGTGAACAAACATATTACCGACCATTTTGAATACCACCGTACCTTCTCCACTATGCAATCTGGATTCAGAGCTGGTCATGGGTGCACCTCAGCCACGCTCAAGGTCCTAAACGATATCATAACCGCCATCGATTAAAGACATTACTGTGCAGCCGTAAAACTAAATGCATGCTCTTCAACTGATCGCTGCCCTCACCTGTCCGCCTGTCCAGCATCACTACTCTGGACGGTTCTGACTTAGACTATGTGGACAACTACAAATACCTAGGTCTCTGGTTAGACTGTAAACTCTCCTTCCAGACTCATATTAAGCATCTCCAATCCAAAATTAAATCTAGAACCGGCTTCCTATTTCGCAACAAAGCATCCTTCACCCATGATGCCAAACATACCCTTGTAAAACTGACCATCCTACCGATCCTCGACTTCGGCGATGTCATTTGCAAAATTAGCCTGCAACACTCCACTCTACAAGTTGGATGCAGTCTATCACAGTGCCATCCGTTTTGTCTCCAAAGCCCCATATACTACCCACCACTGGGATCTGTATGCTCTCGTTGGCTGGCCCTCGCTTCATACTCGTTGCCAAACCCACTGGCTCCAGGTCGTCTACAAGTCTCTGTTAGGTAAATCCCCGCCTTAGCTCACTGGTCACCATAGCAGCACCCACCGGTACGCACTCCAACAGGTATATCTCACTGGTCACCCCCAAAGCCAATTCTTCCTTTGGCCGCCTTTCCTTCCAGTTCTCTGCCGCCAATGACTGGAACAAACTGCAAAAAACACTTAGGCTGGAGACTCATATCTCCCTGACTAGCTTTAAGCACCACCTGTCAGAGCAGCTCACAGATCACTGCACCTGTACATAGCCCAACTGTAAATAGCCCATCCAACTACCTTATCCCCATACTGTTATTTATTTTATTAATCTTGCTCCTTTGCACCCCAGTATCTCTACTTCCACATTCATCTTCTGCACATCTATCACTCCAGTGTTTAATTGGTATATTGTAATTACTTCGCCACAATGGCCTATTTATTTATTTCTACCATATTATTGACTGTATGTTTGTTTATTCCATGTTTCAGTCTGTTGTATGTTTCGAACTGCTTTGCTTTATCTTGGCCAGGTCGCAGTTGCAAATGAGAACTTGTTCTCAACTAGCCTACCTGGTTAAATAAAGGTGAAATAAAACAAATAAAAGGAGCAGATTTGATTGATTCAGGGCATAATGTACAGACAAGGGTATGGTATGGTGCAAGTACAGTGGAGTTAAACCTAGGCATTGAGTGACGATGAGAGAGGTTGCATCTCTGGAGGCGCCAGTTAACCTAGGTGCAGTCTCCGCAAGTTTGGGGAGTGGGACAAAGGAGCTATCTGAGGCATGTTGAGTGGAACTAGGGGCTCTGCAGTAAAATAAAACAATGAGATCTATCCTAAACAACAGCATACAAGGCATATTGACATTAGAGAGAGGCAGTAAGCATTCACAGGTGCTGATTGGGAGAGCTAAGACAACAACGGGTAAGACAACAACGGGTAAATGGCGATGAATGGGCAGAGATGGTCAGTTAGCTACACACAGGGCCGGAGTTCGAGTCTGGGGCTGACAGATAAACAAAATGAAGTACCGTGTTAATGAACAGTTAGGAAAATGTGGCGAAGGACATTTGATCTGCAGCATTTTAATTTACCGGACATTTGAGAAATGTACATGACCTATATGCATTGAGTGCGTAACCTGAGTAGGGTGTTCACCCAGTGGTTAGAATGACAGAAATCACATTTAGATAATGGTATTTCATAATAACAGAACATGCAAGTTGAATATTGCAATGGTGTGCTGTCTTTCTTACCGAATTCTGATGTACACTTTGAAGATGTTAGAATAACGGTCCACTTTTACTTTTCCTCAGCCAACTAGACATGTAACGAACAGCAAAATCCCTGGCTTATGTCAATCTACTATCCCCTATAGTAGAAAAGTTGACCTATTCCATAGATCAGCTTGTTCGAGACTCTGGGGCAGTTGTGGGACCATAGATCCCTGGGGTATTTCATTAAAAAAAGTTAAAAAGCAATAAGTCTGATGCAACAGATGAGAACGTTTATCTTAAAATGTTGATAAACTATTATTTTTTTAAGCTTACGAGGCAGTAGGTTACGCGTGCATGTTCTGTCCATAGTGAAATTAGTGGGAAAACAATTGACAAAATCGCACCGCACAAGCAAGCAGTTTCATGAGACAGAGGAAAATATCAGTTTGAAATTTTGAAAGTTGGGAGATCTAATATGCAACAACTAGCGTGGGTTGCTAATATGACTAGGGTTGTGCCTTTGGCTACTGGACAATGAAAGAATGTTCATATACAAATTATTTTCTCCATGAATATGGTCTGATTTTGGCTACGCTACTTTGAAGGTAAGACATGCCTCATATATAATAAAACGGTCAACTTTCAAACAATGAAGTATATGTTTATTCTTACTTTCTCCAGCTCATTACAAAGTGGTGTGTGACGTGCTGATGTAGCTTGCCTTCCGTTGCCTATGCATTTGCTGTTTGAGATGCTGCTGTAGTAGCAGCTCTCGCACTGTCTGACAGATTTGTTGCGTAAAGGCTCTGTATGCTGTACGTGTATGATAAATAAAATACATAATGAATATACTATATACACGCGCCAATTCAATTCCACCCCCTGTACCTGGATTTTGAACTACTCCCCTCTGGGCACAGGTATAGGGCACCCCTCAGCAGGAAAAACAGAACTAGACAATAATTTGTGCCAGGTGTGATATCCCTCCTAAATAGCTCGGGCTAATGTTCCTATCGACTCTGTGAGGCCAGCAGCAGGCTAGTCTTTTTTTATTTTTTATCTTTTATTTTTCTTTATTATAATTATTATTATTTTATTGATATGTAACTGTTATGAAAGTTGTATTGTCAATTTGTTTTGTATTTAAACGCCACTTTAAATGTGTACATCACCCTGCAACAAAATTTCCCCATGGGAACAATAAAATCAGTAAGTAAGTACTAAATTATGCAAATGAACCTATAGACCGATAAGCATGATCAGTCAAATGTATTTCCATCAATTGTTATTTCATTGAATAGTCTAAAAAGCATTTCGCAGTGGGATTTTCTCTTCTCTGACAATTGGCCAGCACTGATTTTTATCGTCTTTTAAAAATATATATATAATAATAACCGGCTAACGGAAACCCTGGTCCACACTAAGGGAGGCAGAGCATCACACCACTGTCCAACATTGTCAAGCATTAATTTAGGTGACGTTATCAGGTAGGAAGGTAAGACCCAGATGCAAACAACGTCAAATTAACAATGGTTTAATAATCCAACAGGTGCAGGCAATAGACAGGTCAAGGCAGGCAGGGGTCAGTAAACCAGAGGTGGGCCAACTGTACTGGACGGCAGGTAGGCTCAGGGTAGGCAGAGGTCAATAATCCAGAGGTCGGTCAAAGGTACAGGACGGCAGGCAGGGTCAGGGACAGGTAGAGTGGTCAGGCAGGCGGGCTCAGAACCAGGAGGGTGAGAAAAAAGAGAGACTGGGAAAAGCAGGAGCTGAAACACAAAAATGCTGGTTGACTTGACAAACAAGCTGAACAGGCAACAGACAAACAGAGAACACAGGTATAAATACAAAGGGGATAATGGGAAAGATAGGTGACACCTGGAGGGGAGTGAAGACCATCACAAAGACAGGTGAAATAGATCAGGGTGTGACAGATGTTGCCGGACCAGCAGGCTTGATCGAATGCATAGGCTGGGTAAAACATCTGTTCTTGGGTCGTTCTAGTGGGCTAATTTTATAATGCAATATTTGGAGTTGAGTCAACCGCTGGGATAATGTAGCAACAAACTTAGTCTTTCTGTGAAGCCGATCATATGTCCTTGCAATGATTGAAATTAAAATATGTATCACAGTGATGGATAAACAGGCTACCACTAATAATTATAACATAAACTATCTGTAAAATAAATGGATAGAATGAGAGAATGGCGACACTGCTTCCTTTCCCTCTGGTGGATTTATTTTCTATTCATTAGAGGCTTCATGCATGTCAGTCAGAGGGTAACCATGTAATCAATGGAATAAAAATGATGCACTTGCTGTGAAGGTTAAGAAAGGCACTGGAGTGTGGTTCTCCTCCCGATCGTGCACCACCGAGACTCAAAGCTCATGGGCCTGTCTACATGCGTCCTTTTCTTCTTTCTCTCTCCTCCCTCTCTCTTCCACTCCTTCTCTCACTCTCTTCCCGCTCTCCCTCTTGCTACCTCCCCTTCACCTCGCTTTTCCCTCTCCCTCTCTGCTCCCTCTCTCTGTCTCCCACCGCTCTCTTATCCTCCTGCTCTCTTCCTGAATCTCCCCCCTCTATGTCCTCTCCCTTTCTGTCTCCTACCTCATTCACTCTCCCTCCTTTTGCATTCACTCTCTCTCCCCCTGCCCCCTCTCACTTTTCCCCAGCGTCACTGGTAAAGAAATGGACTAATCAGCATAGACTTCCTGCTGCCGACTTCTCGCTCTCCTCTCCCCCCTCCTTTGCCAGCCCACTTCCTGTATACCGAGTGTGATGCATTGTGGGAGACAGACGTCTGTCTTAACCGGGTTAGTCGTGCAGCCTGGCTTACTGTCAGAGACGCTGCTAATCCTGCTACGTGTGTGTGTGTGTCTGTGTGTCTGTCTGTGCCAGTCCTACACACACTCTACCCTGAAAGAGAAGGAAGCAGACGTTGCTAAATGCAATATCGATTTTTCATATTGTGCCAAGAGTGTCTTATTTGCATAATATAAGCTTAAGAGTACCCTGGTTGTATATGTATATTTAACATAAAGCTTCTCCTTCATGTCGGTGTGGGTGTCTGTCTTTGGGTTTGAACAATAGCCATAAGGTTAGATGTGTTTATATATGGAGGTTTCCTACACCTGTTTGTCTTTTTCCCTCATAGCCACATTAACATATTATTGGCCATCCCTCAAATCATCTCACCTGTTGTCAAAGGGTTTGTGTTTCCTGTCCCTGTCAGGTGCTGATATGTGTACACGATGAGCGGACTGGGGGACAACTCCATGGAGCCTCTGAGCTCGGAAAACCGAAAACGCAAGCTCTCCACCTGCGACACGCCCGGTCTGGGGTGAGTAGGGGGCTGGTGACAAAACATACAAATATATTTTGCCAAGTCCGATAATACACATTTTTATTCATACATTTGGAATTACAACAGGGTGTATGTAGCCTTTTTACTGTATTCTACTGTAGGTCAACCCTGGCTACAAACTCTGGAGATCACTAGTAGCTGTAGTCATTCACCTTAAGAGTATCTAGTCTACACTCAAGTCTACACAGGCAGCCCAATTCAGATTTTTTTCACCCCTAATTGGTCTTTTGACCATTCACATCAGATCTTTTCACATCAGATATTTTTCAGAGCTGATCTGATTGGTCAAAATGCCAATTAGTAAAATAAAAGATCAGAATTGGGCTGCCTGTGTAAACATAGCCAATTTGTACCAGTTTGAAACCGGTTACACAATATTTGACCATTAGATTATTTCGGTGGGATATTGGGTTAAGCTCATCATTGACCTGTTGGAAACCAGTTTCTGTTTGAATAGTCTGAAAATCCATTCTCAAAGTCATGGAAGGTTGAATGTGTATGTCCAAGCATGGATGAGTCAATGCTGAGAGAATGAAAGATTGTTATTGTAGTGATCGAACCACATCCCCAGAATGCTATACTGTACTTGACATTCGGGCACATTAAAGACTCTGGGCAGATTCGGTAACCTTAAACATGGAAATAGGCCGTTTTCGTAGTCAAACTACCAGCGTCATATTCAGTCGGGCATGATTTTTTGTAATTTTTTAAAAGTGTTTTGAAATGGATAACAAATACAAGCATTTCTTATTGTACAATTTCAGGTAGTCCCTCCCTGTTTCAGTCCATTTTCTTCCATGTGGTGCCTAATGAATAGAACCCTGGTAAAACAACTGTAAATAATGGTGAATACCGGTAATAACACATAGTGGTACACCCTGTAGGTGTGAGCGGAGACGGCGGGAGCAGGAGACTAAATACATCGAGGAGCTGGCCGAATTGATCTCTGCCAACCTCGGTGACATCGACAGCTTCAACGTCAAGCCAGACAAGTGTGCCATCCTCAAGGAGACGGTGCGCCAGATCAGACAGATAAAAGAGCAGGGTGAGTAGAGACAGACACCCATTGTAGCTGTGGGTAACCCATTAGTAATATCTGCAACTTTATCACTGACTACACAGTACCACTGCTAGACATGGCTGTCTCAGAACCAGTACTGTGGCAATGACAGAAATGGCACCCTATTCCCTATTTTGGACACTACTTTTTGTCAGCCTTTGGACAAGACTAATAGTAAACCCATCACCATTACTTTCATCATATCGTCCCTTAAATCTGTGGCTCCCAATGTTGTTAGTGCACCTAAAACATGTGGAGTGTTATTGGCCTTGATCATAGTCTAGCAGATGTGACCGTAGCACTGGAGTGGCGCTGGAGTAGCACTGGAGTGGCACTGGTTTAGCACTGGAATGGCACTGGTTTAGCACTGGAGTGGCACTGGTTTAGCACTGGAGTGGCACTGGTTTAGCATTGGAGTGGCACTGGATTAGCACTGGAGTGGCACTGGTTTAGCACTGGAGTGGCACTGGATTAGCACTGGTTTTGCACTGGAGTAGCACAGGTTTAGCACTGGAGTGGCACTGGATTAGCACTGGAGTGGCACTGGATTAGCACTGGAGTGGCACTGGTTTAGCATTGGAGTGGCACTGGATTAGCACTGGAGTGGCACTGGTTTAGCACTGGAGTGGTACTGGATTAGCACTGGTTTAGTACTGGAGTGGCACTGGAGTGGCACTGGAAAGCCAGATGGGCTAAGAGGGAGGCAATTAGAGCTGATAGTATGGAGCAGGTCTGTGAGAGGGCTGGAGCCCTGGCTGTGTGTCTTTCCCCCAGAGCAGCTGGGCCAGGGAGAGGAGGGGAGGGGAGGGATGGAGGAGAGGGAGAACTGTGGGCCCAGGTGCACAGAGCCACAGACTCATCCATCACTCATTCATCTCCAGACCATTTCACAGCCTGGGCTGTTGGGGATTGTTTGGGGGGGGAACTTTGGCAGGGCTTTGTGTGCATGTCACTTCTTCTGTGTGTCTGTCTGTGTGTGTCTGTGTGTGTGTGTGCGTGTGTGTGTGTGCGTGTCTGCGTGTGTGTGTGTGTGTGTGTGCGTGTGTGCGTGTGTGCGTGCGAGAGCAACTATGGTTGTGTAACTGCCGTTACAGGTAATCAAAGTGGACTGCTTTGCCTCCGTTATTGTCTGGTATAATCTTGTTGAAGTTGTTGTAGATAGTGAATCATTTGCAGACTTTTACAGTACTTTTACATGACTTTTGATGCATGTTTCATTCCCCCTTTGGATAGGCACCACAGGTGTTCACAATGGCTTGGAGGCACAGGAGGTTGGTGGTATCTTAATTAGGGAGGACAGGCTCATAGTAGCGGCTGAGACGGAGTAAATGAAATGGAATCGAACACATAAAACTCATGGTTTCCATGTGTTTGATACCATTCCATTTACTCCATTCCAGTCATTATTATGAGCCGTCCTCCCCTCAGCAGCCTTCTGTGATGGGCATTGGTAGGGGAACCGCAGGGAGTAGTAGGCTTAAGTTGGCCCTAGACACTGATTTAAGATCAGTTTAGTGTCCTAGATCTAGCTGAGCCTAATTGAGTGGGAGGATTATAGTCTGAACAGAGACTGAGGCAGGGGGAAGTGACAGTCAGTCTGAACAGAGACCAAAACTAAGGCAGTGGGAGGTGATAGTCAGTCTGAATAGAGACCGAAACTGAGGCAAGGGAAGGTGACAGTCAGTCTGAACAGAGACCGAGACTGAGGCAGGGGGAGGTGACAGTTAGTCTCTGCCACCTCGACAGGAAGGGGAAGTACAGCTGGCACTGACTCTCCGGAGACAGGTTGCCATAGTTACCGGAAGTGAATAATAAAGTGCCATTGGATTTCACTCTTTACAACTCTGTCTGGTTCTCTCTTTCTTTCTTTCTTTCTACGAATTTGTTCTCAACCTTTCTCTTTCTTTATTTCTCTCTCTTTCGCTCTCCCTCTGTCTACCCCTTCTCTCTCCCTCTGTCTCTCTACCTTTCCTTCTACCTCTCCACCACCTCCCTCTCCTTCTGTACCCCTCTTCCCATTTTCTCTATCCCCTCTCTCTCAATTAAATGTTAATTTAAGGTCAACACTTTATTGGCATGGGAAACATATGATAGCATTGACAAAGCAAGTGAAGTAGATAATAAACAAAAGTGAAATGAACAATAAAAATTAACAGTAAACATTAAGAATAAATGTGCAAATAGTTCAAGTACAAAATAAAATTAAAATAAACATAAATATGGGTTGTATTTACAATGGTGTTTGTTCTTCACTAGTTGCCCTTTTCTTGTGGCAACAGGTCACAAATATTGCTGCTGTGATTGCACACTGTGGTATTTCACACAATAAATATGGGAGTTTATCAAAATTGTGTTTGTTTTCAAATTCTTTGTGGTCTGTGTAGTCTGTGGGAAATTAGTGTCTCTAATATGATCATACATTTGGCATGAGGATAGGAAGTGCAGCTCAGTTTCCACTTCATTTTGTGGCAGTGTGCACATAGCCTGTCTTCTCTTGAGAGCCAGGTCTGCCTACGGTGGCCTTTCTCAATAGCAAGGCTATGCTCACTGAGTCTGTAGATAGTCAAAGCTTTCCTTAAGTTTGGGTCAGTCACAGTGGTCAGGTATCCTAAGATTTGTATTTGACCATGTATATGTTTACCCATACATCTCCGTTTGGATAGATAACTCTTCGTGTTGTTGTTTGTTTAGTATTTTCCAATTTTCCCAGAAGTGGTTCGAGTCTATGGATTCTTCAATTACGTTGAGCTGATTTCTGACGTACTGTTCCTTATTTTTCTGTAGTGTATTTCTGTATTGTTTTAGTGATTCACCATAGTAAAGGCTCAGGATTTCTGGGTCTCTATGTTTTTGTTTGGATAGGTTTCTAGATTTCTTTCTTTAGTTTTTGCATTCTTCGTAAAACCATTTGTCATTGTTATTAATTTTCTTCAGTTTTCTATTTGACTTTTTTAGATTTGATTGAGAAGCTGAGAGGTCAAATATACTATTTAGGTTTTCTACTGCCAAGTTTACATTTTCACTTTTTGTCCAGGAAGTTGTCTAAAAGGGATTGAATTTGTTGTTGCCTAAATGGTTTTTGGTAGGTTTCCACACTACTTTCCTTTCATCTAAAGTATTTCTTTATAATTATTCAGTTCCTTTGGCTTTGATGCCTCATGATTGAGTATTACTCTGTTCAAGTAGACTGTGATTTTGCTGTGACCTGATAAGGGTGTCAGTGGGCTGACTGAATGCTTTGAGAGACTCTGGGTTGAAGTCAGTGATAAAGTAGTCTACAGTACTACTGCCAAGAGATGAGCTATAGATGTACCTACCCCTCGAAACCTATCTTTGACTTTGTACATACCAGCGTACGACAGAGCTGCAGGAGTTGTGACCCGTTTTTTTTGGTCATGTTGTGCCTTGGGAGGCATATGGGGCAGGGATTGCTGTCACCTCCAGGTAGGTGTTAGTCCCCCTGTGTGCTGAGGGTGTCAGGTTCTTGTCCAGTTCTGACATTTAGGCCGCCACAGACTAGTACATGTCCCTGGGCCTGGAAATGATTGATTTCCCCCTCTAGGATCTCTACCTTCAGAGCAGGGCTGGCTGTTTTTCTTTCTGTTTGCTGTATCTGTCCCCTCTGGGACCTAATCAGATGGAAGGATTCCTGTAGCCCAGCTCCAGATAGCTTCTGCATTAATACTGCTGTTGCCTAGTGCCTGCCTGGATCTCTGCCAGCCAGTCCCTCTTAAATCTCACACTAAATATAAACTATGAAGGCAGCAAGGCAAGTTGCTACCTAGTCCAAACCATACACTATACTGCTCTGGTCTACGTCCAGCCCTGGTCTGGTCTCAGCCCCTTCGCTCCTCAGACAGAGAAGGCTGCATATGGATGTTGCTCCCCTTACCTGGTGCTTTGTGTGGAGGGAAGGTTGGGAAACGCTGACCCCTGGTGGTTGTTGGAGCTTTAATAAGTGGATTGTGATGTAGTTACACAGATCTGTGTCTAAAGAGTTTACTTTACACCTTTCACAGCTCATCTCTTCATACTTTTAATGTTTTCTTATTTGCACACACACTTTCACAGGAGATTGTACAGGAGATGTGTGTTAGGAATTCAAGGTGTGTTAGGAATTTAAGATGGCGCCGAAGGGGAGGGCTGCGATCTTATCGGCTCTTATCCAACCATGCTATTTTGTTTGTTTTTTCACGTTGTTCGTAATTTGTTTTGTACATAATGTTGCTGCTACCGTCTCTTATGACCCGAAAAGAGCTTCTGGACATCAAAACTGAGATTACTCACCTCAAATTGGACGAGGAGTTCTTCATCAATGAGTCGGATGCGAGGGATATACTACAGATACCCGATCAGGCCCAGATCCCCGTGATTCGCTGGAAAGGGAAACGTAGGTTCCGCGGAAAGAGATCAGGATGCCTTGTGAGGATCAGGCGACGAGTGGCTAATCTGCCCTTGCCTTCCGTTCTGCTAGATAACGTTCAATCGCTGGAAAATAAATGAGACGAACTGAAAGCACGTATATCCTACCAACGGGACATTAAAAACTGTAATATCTTATGTTTCACCGAGTCGTGGCTGAACGACAACATTAAGAACATACAGCAAGCGGTTTAAACACTCTATCGGCAGGACAGGACAGCAGCCTATGGTAAGTCACGGGGCGGAGGCCTACGCATATTTGTAAACAATAGCTGGTGCATGATATCTAAGGAAGTCTCAAGGTTTTGCTCACCTGAGGTAGAGGTAGAGTATCTTGTGTTAAGCTGTAGACCATACTATCTACCTAGAGATTTTTCATCTGTATTTTTCGTAGCTGTCTTACATACCACCACAGACCGAGGCTGGCACTAAAACCGCACTCAATGAGCTGTGTTCCGACATAAGCAAGCAGGAAAACACTCATCCAGAGGCGGCACCCCTAGTGGCCAGGGACTTTAATGCAGGAAAACTTCAATCAGTTTTACCTCATTTCTATCAGCATGTTAAGTGTGCAACCAGAGGGAAAAAAAATTATAGACCACCTTTACTCCACACACAGAGAGGTGTTCAAAGCTCACCCTCCATTTGGCAAATCTGACCATAACTCTATCCTCCTGATTCCTGCTTACAAGCAAAAATTAAAGCAGGAAGCACCAGTGACTCGGTCTATAAAAAGTGGTCAGATGAAGCAGATGCTAAACTACAGGACTGTTTTGGAAGCACAAACTGGAATATGTTCCGGGATTCTTCCGTTGGCATTGAGGAGTACAACACATCAGTCACTGGCTTTATCAATAAGTGCATCGAGGACGTCATCCCCACAGTGACTGTACATACATACCCCAACCAGAAGCCAAGCCAACATTCGCACTGAGCTAAAGGGTAGAGCTGCCACTTTCAAGGAGTGGGACTCTAACCCGGAAGCTTATAATAAATCCTGCTATGCCCTCCGACGAACCATCAAACAGGCAAAGCGTCAATACAGGACTAAGATCGAATCGTACTACACCGGCTCCGATGCTCGTCGGATGTGGCAGTGCTTGCAAACTATTACAGACTACAAAGGGAAGCACAGCCGAGAGCTGCCCAGTGACACAAGCCTACCAGACAAGCTAAATAACTTCTATGCTCGCTTCGAGGTAAGTAGCACTGAAACATGCATGAGACCATCAGCTGTTCCGGACAACTGTGTGATCACGCTCTCCGTAGCCGATGTGAGTAAGACCTTTAAACAGGTCAACATTCACAAGGCCGCAGGGCCAGACGGATTACCAGGATGTGTACTCCGAGCATGCGCTGACCAACTGGCAAGTGTCTTCACTGACATTTTCAACCGCTCTCTGTCTGAGTCTTTGATACCAACATGTTTCAAGCAGACCACTGTCGTGACTTTACTATCATTAACTGAAGACTGATAGTTTTTATAAAAAATTCTCTGTAATTAGTTATTACGCGATCAACTGATTAATCACGTAACTAATTAACTAGGAAGTCGGGGCACCAAGGAAAAATATTCAGATTACAAAGTTATCATTTCCCAAAATAACTTTTCAGATCTTTTATCTGATCAATTAGTCTTCGAATTAATTAATTATTTACTTTACCTCACGTTAGTCTCATTTCTAATGTCGTAAATTATTGGTTATCTGCACGAACCCAGTCGTCACTATGAGTCATCCATACATCAATTCATTGTCTTAAATCATTTATTTAGTACTAACTAAGTAATTCACAGAAATGCATAAACAAACAAGGTAAATGTGGTTACATGAAATGATAGGAGAATGTGCCCTAGTGGGCTAAACCGGCATGGCGGCTTGTTAGACAAAAGGCGAAGTGGGGGTCGACTAAGAAGTCACTACAGAGTGATAATTATAATATTTGAAATGCTAATCCTTTGCACATGAACGCTCACTCATTCGGGAACAATTGCAATCAATATATATATTTACGCTCAGTGTGTCGTCTTGATCGCTGGTGAAAAGTTAATTTATTTTGTAGAATTGTCCGTCTCTCTCCCTCTCTCTCTCTCGGTTGTGGTTAGAGGGGATTGTTCAGAGTGACATTCATTATAGAACGGTTGTTTCTGCGGTTGTCGTTCTTCGTGGACAATGATACCGAATTCCTAGCTGCAGACTAGTAATTAATATCAAAGACTTGTTCTTATTCTGTCGGTATCGATAGTCTAAGAGTTTAACCACGTGGTATGGTTAAAAGATTCAGCAATAGTCTTACAACCCTTGTCCTCCTAATGGAGAAAAACATGGTCTGCAACCTTTAGCCATCTCGTCATTGAGGTAAGCTCGGTCTGCTGATAATTTCTCAAAGTTGGGTTTTATTCGGAATGGCAGAAAAGGGGCTGTCCCAGGAGGCCTGACCCTAACTGGGCTCAGGGGCGGTCCTCTGATTTAGTTCAAATCAAAAGGGAATTGTATCTTTCTTCATTAAACAGTCCAAAATCATATTACACAATCATACAAACAGTATCATACTCACTCATTCATCTTATACAACAATTAGATGTAAAACTCATATCTGAGGCTATTATATAAACAGCGTTATGGTAATGTGGCCACACCATCTCCCATGAGCTTCCCAAGTTGTGACAAACGGACCAGTTCGTAGCTGGATTCTTCACCGATCTTTTATACTTTCTCCGGAACATGAAATTTGTTCGTACCTCAAGTTCTGTGAGGTGGAAGGATTTCCTTTGTTCTCCATGAAAATCTACTCTCTCTCTCTGCTGTGTGGCCATGTGGCAGGGTCTTCTCAGGAATTTACGACGTCTCTCTGACTACAGCAACCTAGTTGAAGGAGGCAAGGGGGAGGCAGGGAGAGGGAGATGGGCTTGCTATACCCAAAGAGGCCAACGTCATGACATACCCCCCCCTGGTGGTTTGGATCTTGTTTGACCTGCAAGTTATAAATCAACATAAAATCATGAACACGTGATGTCCTGTTTGTAGATCATCGTTGTAGTCCCCTCTGGTGGTTGAACAAGGTAGGCTTTTCTGAAAGCGGAGCAGTCCACCACAAGGATGGCAGTTGATGTCCGGTTGGTGATCGCCATTGCGGTCCCTTCTAGTGATGTACCTTGGTAGGTTCCCTGGAAGCTACAAAGTACCCCAGAGAGGGCCAGGGGATGTCCTGGTTGGTGATTGCTGTTGCCCCCCCCCCTCTGGTGGTTTACCTTGGTAGGCTCTCTGACAGCGGGGTATGCCGCCACAATGATGGGCCGTGGGTGTCCGGATTTGGGGTCGCCTTTCCGGACCCGTCATCTGGTCGTCGTCCAGACTGGAAGATCTGGGTAGTAACTTAGGCAGATGTTAACCACGCACGCACACACACTCATGAAATATATATAATTACATTCATTCCCCAATGAGCGGCGTTGTGGCACTAAGTGATGGTTGTATGGGGACTTTGTTTATGGCTCTATCACTTCCTAAGTGTCAAAGGAACTGAACCGAAAAGGAATGAAAGCATAAACAAAATATATACAAAATATAGTTCTCACACAAAAATCATCTAATTGGACTGTATTCTATATACGTCCAATGTTCTGGCAAAATGACTATCATGGCATTGTCTCTAATGCCATATCTAGGGTTTTCCTACTTGGTGTGTTGCTTAGGCACTATTCTAAGTTGATAACTATATGATAAATTTACAGCTGTAAGGCACTCGTTTTGGGCATTCTACAGGGATGACCTATGGACTTCTGGGAAGAAAACTGGTGAGTGCTGTAGAGTCCAAGGCCTAGAAGTAAATGTTCAACTTTACTAAGGCTGGTATTTTGCTTGGACCCTTAAGTGATCCTAGCATAAATCCTAATTGGATGTTCCGTTGTGCATGTGCGTTTATGCTTACACAAGTGCGCATGTCAAGGGAAGAAAACCAAGTATCCTGGCAGATTACAACTTGTGCAGAATGAGTCTGACGTTTCAGGTCAATGCCTGGAGGTCAGTCAGAATTGGTGTCAAGGGAGTCTGTAGTAGTTTTTACTACAAGTCACTGTGTCTTCCAATATTGTAGTGGTGATAGGTATGAAGTAGATTTCATAGCTACAGTGGGGCAAAAAAGTATTTAGTCAGACACCAATTGTGCAAGTTCTCCCACTTAAAAAGATGAGAGAGGCCTGTAATTTTCATCATAGGTACACTTCAACTATGACAGACAAAATGAGAAAAAAAATCCAGAAAATCACATTGTAGGATTTTTTATGAATTTATTTGCAAATTATGGTGGAAAATAAGTTTTTGGCCACCTACAAACAAGCAAGATTTCTGGCTCTCACAGACCTGTAACTTCTTTTTTAAGAGGCTCCTCTGTCCTCCACTCGTTACCTGTATTAATGGCACCTGTTTGAACTTGTTATCAGTATAAAAGACACCTGTCCACAACCTCAAACAGTCACACTCCAAACTACAAAATGGCCAAGACCAAAGAGCTGTCAAAGGACACCAGAAACAAAATTGTAGACCTGCACCAGGCTGGGGAGACTGAATCTGCAATAGGTAAGCAGCTTGGTTTGAAGAAATCAACTGTGGGAGCAATTATTAGGAAATGGAAGACATATAAGACCACTGATAATCTCCCTCGATCTGGGGCTCCACGCAAGATCTCACCCCGTGGGGTCAAAATTATCACAAGAGCGGTGAGCAAAAATCCCAGAACCACACGGGGGGACCTAGTGAATGACCTGCAGAGAGCTGGGACCAAAGTAACAAAGCCTACCATCAGTAACACACTACGCTACCAGGGACTCAAATCCTGCAGTGCCAGACGTGTCCCCCTGCTTAAGCCAGTACATGTCCAGGCCCGTCTGAAGTTTGCTAGAGAGCATTTGGATGATCCAGAAGAAGATTGGGAGAATGTCATATGGTCAGATGAAACCAAAATATAACTTTTTGGTAAAAACTCAACTCGTCATGTTTGGAGGACAAAGAATGCTGAGTTGCATCCAAAGAACACCATACCTAATGTGAACCATGGGGGTGGAAACATCATGCTTTGGTGCTGTTTTTCTGCAAAGGGACCAGGACGACTGATCCGTGTAAAGGAAAGAATGAATGGGGTCATGTATCGTGAGATTTTGAGTGAAAACCTCCTTCCATCAGCAAGGGCATTGAACACACCGCCCGGCAACGAAGGAGTGGCTTCGTAAGAAGCTTTTCAAGGTCCTGGAGTGGCCTAGCCAGTCTCCAGATCTCAACCCCATAGAAAATCTTTGGATGGAGTTGAAAGTCCGTGTTGCCCAGCAACAGCCCCAAAACATCACTGCTCTAGAGGAGATCTACATGGAGGAATGGGCCAAAATACCAGCAACAGTGTGTGAAAACCTTGTGAAGACTTACAGAAAACGTTTGACCTCTGTCATTGCCAACAAAGGGTATATAACAAAGTATTGAGATAAACTTTTGTCATTGACCAAATACTTATTTTCCACCATAATTTGCAAATTAATTAATTAAAAATCCTACATTGTGATTTCCTGGATTTTTTTTTTTCATTTTGTCCATCATAGTTGAAGTGTACCTATGATGAAAATTACAGGCCTCTCTCATATTTTTAAGTGGGAGAACTTACACAATTGGTGGCTGACTAAATGCTTTTTTGCCCCACTGTATGTTATCCACGGAGGAACTAACCTCACGACGGAAGTACTCTTTAAGTATTGGACCAGTCGTACGTGGTGTGATCGTGGTTAATGATTCTAATAATTTTCCTCCTGAATGGAGGATTCTATTTATTAGTGACATGTGTTAACCATTGGAAGAGTGCACTGGAGATTCCCTTCCACATGTTGCACTCTGAGTGACTCCTATGTCGCTATTGTCAAGGGTAATTTGATTGGTTAGGTCTCTAACCTTCTTACTGATTGTAGCTAGACTGACTGTTGCTGGTATTGGTACTGGTGCTCAAAGGGACCAGTTATCCTACCGATTTATTCTGAAATATTATACTACCGGAACACATGATTGGAGCATTGTACTAGTTGTATTGTAGTTGAACCTACACATGGCAAGGACTGATTATTGTTGCCATTTGTATTGGAGGTGGACAAGTCCACTGGACTTCCTTTACGACCAGTGTGGTACACCTCAGTACTATCTTAGATGTGTTCTAAGATAATCCCTGTCTCGGGGTCTGTCTGCTCCTCACTGTTCTCATAGGGGAGTTTACTAGATTTGATTTATGCTCTGGTGGCCTCGTACGGTGTTGTCCGTAGTCTCGACCCCCCCACCGGCCTCGATGAGGCTCATCATGGGTCTGGGCTACTATTCCCCCCTTTGTGTCTCCGGACCCCCCCCCCACCAGCGGGTGGTGTTGGTGTCCGAGGCGCAAACGAAAACACTGCCATTTCCCACCTGGACAAAAGGAACACCTATGTGAGAATGCTATTCATTGACTACAGCTCATCGTTCAACACCATAGTTCACTCAAAGCTCATCACAAAGCGAAGGACCCTGGCACAAAAGACCTCCCTCTGCAACTGGATCCTGGACTTCCTGACGGGCCACCCCCAGGTGGTAAGGATAGGTAACAACACATCCACCACACTGAACCTCAACACAAGGGCCCCTCAGGGGTGCGTGCTCAGTACCCTCCTGTACTCCCTGTTCCCTCATGACAAGCACGACTCCAACACCATCATTAAGTTTGCTGATGACACAACAGTGGTAGGCCTGATCACTGACAACGATGAGACAGCCTATAGGGAGGAGGTCAGAGACCTGACCGTGTGGTGCCAGGACAACAACCTCTTCCTCAATGTGATCAAGACAAAGAAGATGAATGTGGACTACAGGAAAAGGAGGACGGAGCACAGCCCCATTCTCATCGACGGGGCTGTAGTGGAGCAGGTTGAAAGCTTCAAGTTCCTTGGCGTCCACATCACCACCAAACTAACATGGTCTAAGCAAACTTAGACAGTCATGAAGAAGGCACGACAAAACCTATTCCCCCTCAGGAGACTGAAAAGATTTGGCATGGCTCCTCAAATCCTCAAAATGTTTTACAGCTGCACCATCGAGAGCATCCTGACCAGTTGCATCACTACCTGATATGGCAACTGCTCGGCCTCCGACTGCAAGGCACTACAGAGGGTAGTGCAAATGGCCCAGTACATCACCGGGGCCCAGCTTCCTGCCATCCAGGATCTCTATACCAGGTGGTGTCAGAGGAAGGCCCTAAAAATTGTCAACGACTCCAAACACCCTAGTCATAGAATGTTCTCTCAGCTTCCGCACGTCAAGCGGTATTGGAGTGCCAAGTCTAGGTCCAAGAGGCTTCTAAACAGCTTCTACCCCTAAGCCATAAGACTCCTGAACAGCTAATCAAATGCCCCCCCACCCATCTTGCTGCTACTCTCTGGCTACTCTCTGTTATTACCTATGCATTGTCACTTTAATAACTCTACCTACATGTACGTAATTACCTCGACACCGGAGCCCCCGCACATTGACACATTGACACGTTGACTCTGTACCGGTTCCCTCTGTATATAGCCCCGCTATTGTTATTTACTGCTGCTCTTTAATTATTTGTTATTCTTATCGCTTACATTTTGGGGGGTATTTTCTTAAAACTGCATTGTTGGTTAAGGGCTTGTAAGTAAGCATTTCACTGTAAGGTCTACACCTGCCCATGTGATAAATGTGAATAATAATCATTTGATTTGATTTTGGTACTGTGTACTTGATTGTAGAGTCAGGCATATCTGACTGTACTATCTCCTCCGTTCAGGCAAAGCGTCCTCCAATGATGACGATGTACAGAAGTCGGACGTGTCCTCCACGGGACAGGGGGTCATAGACAAAGACCACCTCGGGCCGCTTCTGCTTCAGGTGAGATCAAAGGTCACTACTCTCCTTTTTGATTGGCTGGCTGTGCTGACTCTGGCCTCTTATTGGCCTTTGTACTGACTGTTCATGTGTTTTCCCTCTTTCCTCAGGCCCTGGATGGTTTTCTGTTTGTGGTGAACCGGGAGGGCAGCATAGTGTTTGTGTCTGACAACGTGACCCAGTACCTGCAGTACAAACAGGAGGAGCTCATCAACACTTCCGTCTACAACATCCTCCATGAGGACGACAGGGAGGAGTTCCACAAGAACCTGCCCAAGACCAATGGTACCACACACACACACACACACACACACACACACACACACACACACACACACTGTGACCCACCTGCTCACACACAGAGAGCTAGTGCTAAGCAGACAGAGCGTGGCAGAGCTGTCAGTCACACTCAGTGGGCCAGACAGTGTAAAACAGGCCTGTGTTATATTCAGATATCATGGCAGCCATCTGGAAACTACTCACAACTGAATAATGCACCTCTGCACTTCCCCAGCTTTCATTCTCTGTGTGTGTGTGTCTATTTATAAAGCTGATTAATTATGGATACGGGTGCTCAGCTGAACCTGCTCCCCGATTTTACTCCCCAGCAGTGGCAGCGGCTCCAAAGTGTCATCATCTCTCTCTCTCTGTGTTTTGTACTTCCTGTCTTTTTCACCTATTCTCTTGTCTATTTTTATACTTAACTTAGTGTTGAATAATGTGGTTGGTAGGACTCTAGTTTCTTTCTTTTGCTTTTGCTTTCCCTTTCTCTATATTTCTTTTGTATTCTCTCTCCACCCTGCACCTCTCCCCCATCATTATCTCTGACCCCGTGAATGAAATACGCTCTCTCTGCACATTGCTGTGAGATGACCACTGACCACTCAACTGGGGCTTCAACTGGGGCTTCACACACACACACACACACACACACACACACACACACACACACACACACACACACACACACACACACACACATTTTCTCTCACTTACACAATCCCCTGTGTGTGTATAGGGGGTGGGGATGTTTTTGTTTCTTGTGCGTGTGTGTTTTCTCCCTGAATCGACCCCTCTGTCCAGACTAAGTGCTGGTTAATTGTGTCTGAGGGGAAATGCCGGGCCTCACGGCCAGGCGGTGTTGTTGTCTCCATCAGGCTGGAGAAAGGATCCTAACGGTTTAAGACCTTGTTAAATCATCTCTCAGTATCAGTTAGAAACCCCCATGCCCTAGGGCCCCTTCTCTGTACAGACACATGTTCCCTCCCTTCACCTGCCCTGTCAGAAACAGACAGACTGGAGGCCTTCGTCCCTGATAAGGCATCAGACAGACTGGAGGCCTTGGTCGCTGATAAGGCATCAGACAGACTGGAGGACTTGGTCCCTGATAAGACATCAGACAGACTGGAGGACTTGGTCCCTGATAAGACATCAGACAGACTGGAGGACCTTGTCCCTGATAAGGCTTCAGCCAAACCTTGGGGGAGACTGGGGCCCTGTTCCAAACCTTCCTCTCTCATGTCTTAATCTTTGGTCTCACATGACTGAATAGGAGAGAGGCCATGTAATGGAACCTGTGCTATTTTAACACCTTTTTAGTTGTGTTTGTGTCAGACAAGAAAGCATGTAGGATGGATGCTAAAAATATGTTCACAGGGCCTACAGTAGGATCTCTCTCTTTGAAGTTTAGTTGAGCACCCCTCCCCCACCCCATCCCCTTTCTTGTGAAAGTGACCCTCTGGGTGGCTGTGCTCTGATGAGGAGTCAGGGCCCAAATCAGGATAGATGGCTGGGTGTACCTGCCTACCTGGCTGCTCTGCTCCCCTCTTGCCCCCAGCAGATGCACAGGGCTGCAGAGATATTGGAAATCGACACTTCAGCTACATTAATCCCATGGTCCATTTAGCCAGGAATCAGAACGAGAGGGGATACTTCTACTTTTAGATTTAAGAAGGAAAGTAGTAATACTCTAGCAAGCAGGGCTGATTCATCTGTCACGTGTGTTGTGTGTGCGTGTTGGTGTCCCGATATTTGAACGATTTAGAAGATTACACAATGCATCTTTCTTGAATGAATCTCATATCATGTTTGTCTCTGGTTGTGCCGTGTGTCCTTGTTGTATTCTCCGACTGCAAGTCGCTCCGGATAAGCGTGTAAGCTAAATTATGTAATGTTATGTGTGACACTGACTAAATATGTTTGTGCGTATACTGACACACACAGAGTTTGTCAGTATACTGTACATACTTTAGGTCTGGGGCTCTCTATCCGTGTCCCATCCTATAACTGGATGTACTGATGCCTCTCTTTAATGAGGAATGCGATTGTTTTTCTTGAGTGTTTTGGTAAGTTTGTATACAGTGCCTTCAGAAAATATTCACACCCCTTGACTTTTTCCACATTTAGTTGTGTTACAGCCGTATTAATATGAAATTCATTATATTGCAAAAATCATTTTTGGTCACTGACCAACAATACCCCATAATGTCAAAGTGGAATTATGTTTTTCAACATTTTTACAATTAGTAAAAGATTTTATGCTGAAATGTGTTGAGTCAATAAGTATTCAACCCCTTTCGGAAAGGCTAAATAAGTTCAGGGGTAAAATTTGCATAACAAGTCACATAATAAGTTGCATGGACTCATTCTGTGTGCAATAATAGTGTTAACATCTCTGTACCCCACACATACAATTATCTGTAAGGTCCCTCAGTTGAGCAGTGAATTTCAAACACAGATTCAACGACAAAGACCAGAGAGGTTTTCCAATGCCTCGCAAAGGGCACATATTGGAACATTGGATTTTAAATTAACATTGAATATCCCTTTGAGCATGGTGAATTTATTAATGACACCTTGGATGGTGTATCAATACACCCAGGCACTTCAAATATACAGGTGTCCTTCCTAACTCAGTTGCTCGGAGAGGAAGGAAACCGCTCAGGGATTTCACCATAAGCCCAATCAATCAATCAATCAATTGTATTTATAAAGCCCTTTTTACATAAGCCGATGTCACAAAGTGCTATACAGAAACCCAGCCTAAAACCCCAAACAGCAAGCAATGCAGATGTAGAAGCACGATGGCTAGGAAAAACTCCCTAGAAAGGCAGGAACCTAGGAAGAAACCTAGAGAGGAACCAGGCTCTGAGGGGTGGCCAGGCCTCTTCTGGCTGTGCCGGGTTGAGATTATAACAGAACATGGCTAAGATGTTCAAATGTTCATAGATGACCAGTGGGGTCAAATAATAATAATAATAATAATTGCAGTGTTTGCAGAGGTTGCAACAGGTCAGCACTGGTGACTTTGGTGACTAATGGTGACTTTTAAACAGAGTTTAATGGCTGTGATAGGAGAAAACGGAGGATGGATCAACAACATTGTAGTACTAACCTAATTGGCAGAGTGAAAAGAAGGAAGCCTGTACAGAATACAAATATTCCAAAACATACGTCCTGTTTGCAACAAGGAACTAAAGTAATACTGAAAAAAATGTGGCAAGCAATTAACGTTTTGTCCTGAATATAAAGTGTTATGTTTGGGGCAAATCCAATGCAATATATTACTGAGTACCACTCTTCATATTTTCAAGCATGGTGGTGGCTGCATCATGTTATGGTTATGTTTGTAATCGTTAAGGACTGGGGAGATCTTCAGGATAAAAAAGAAATGGAATGGCGTTAAGTACAGGCAAAATCCTAGAGGAAAAGCTTGTTCAGTCTGTTTTCCACCAGACACTGGGAGATGAATTTACCTTTCAGCAGGACAATAACCTAAAACACAAGGCCAAATCTACACTGGACTTACCCAGAAAGACTCACAACTGTAATCTCTGCCAAAGGTGCTTCTACAAAATATTGACTCGGGGGTATGAATCCTTATGTAAATTAAACATTTGCTAAAATTTCTAAAAACATGTTTTCACTTTATCATCATTGAAAGGGAAGGGGGATACCTAGTCAGTTGTATGGAGTATTGTGTGTAGATGGGTGAGAGAAAAAAAATCAATTGAATCCATTTTGAATTCTGGCTGTGTGTGGAATAAGTCAAAGGGTGTGAATACTTTCTGAAGGCATCGTGTTTGTATTCTATAGTATTTTGTAAATTGTGTGCCTGCAGGGCTCCCTTGTAAAAGAGACATTGGTCTCAATGAGACTCCTTGTTAAAATATTTGTATATACTACATGTATATTGATGTGTATGTCTCGTCCTCCACAGTTAATGGAGTGTCCTGGGGTGGGGAGGCGCCACGTCAGAAGAGCCACACCTTCACCTGTCGCATGCTGGTCAAGTTTGGCCACACCCACGGACCTGTGGAGGAGGGACCAGGAGGGCCACGCTACGAGACCATGCAATGCTTCGCCTTGACCCAGCCCAAGGCCATGATCGAAGAGGGGGAAGGTACGGACACCCGCACACACAGACAGACTGCGACATACAAACATACAATCTTACACACACAAACACACAACACACACACAAACACACAACACGCACACAATATCATACACACACCTGACACATACACACACACACACACACACAAACCCAAACTTAATGTATGTGCATGTGTAGCTAAACTATTTCCCTTCTTCCTTAGACCTGCAGTCGTGTATGATCTGTGTGGCCCGTCGTGTGACTGCTGTAGAGAGAACAGAGAGCTTCAACACCCGGCACGAGCTCTCAGGTGAGACTGACCAGAACACAATTGATGTTTTTGACTTGTGTTGCAAACCTGGTTGCAGAGTTTGATTTAATGAAGCCTTGTGTGTACAAAAATGGTACAATATCCTTAAATACAGTGCCTTGCGAAAGTATTCGGCCCCCTTGAACTTTGCGACATTTTGCCACATTTCAGGCTTCAAACATAAAGATATAAAACTGTATATTTTTGTGAAGAATCACAACAAGTGGGACACAATCATGAAGTGGAACGACATTTATTGGATATTTCAAACTTTTTTAACAAATCAAAAACTGAAAAATTGGGCGTGCAAAATTATTCAGCCCCTTTACTTTCAGTGGAGCAAACTCTCTCCAGAAGTTCAGTGAGGATCTCTGAATGTTCCAATGTTGACCTAAATGACTAATGATGATAAATACAATCCACCTGTGTGTAATCAAGTCTCCGTATAAATGCACCTGCACTGTGATAGTCTCAGAGGTCCGTTAAAAGCGCAGAGAGCATCATGAAGAACAAGGAACACACCAGGCAGGTCCGAGATACTGTTGTGAAGAAGTTTAAAGCCGGATTTGGATACAAAAAGATTTCCCAAGCTTTAAACATCCCAAGGAGCACTGTGCAAGCGATAATATTGAAATTGAAGGAGTATCAGACCACTGCAAATCTACCAAGACCTGGCCGTCCCTCTAAACTTTCAGCTCATACAAGGAGAAGACTGATCAGAGATGCAGCCAAGAGGCCCATGATCACTCTGGATGAACTGCAGAGATCTACAGCTGAGGTGGGAGACTCTGTCCATAGGACAACAATCAGTCATATATTGCACAAATCTGGCCTTTATGGAAGAGTGGCAAGAAGAAAGACATTTCTTAAAGATATCCATAAAAAGTGTCGTTTAAAGTTTGCCACAAGCCACCTGGGAGACACACCAAACATGTGGAAGAAGGTGCTCTGGTCAGATGAAACCAAATTGAACTTTTTGGCAACAATGCAAAACGTTATGTTTGGCGTAAAAGCAACACAGCTCTTCACACTGAACACACCATCCACACTGTCAAACATGGTGGTGGCAGCATCATGGTTTGGGCCTGCTTTTCTTCAGCAGGGACAGGGAAGATGGTTAAAATTGATGGGAAGATGGATGGAGCCAAATACAGGACCATTCTGGAAGAAAACCTGATGGAGTCTGCAAAAGACCTGAGACTGGGAAGGAGCTTTGTCTTCCAACAAGACAAGGATCCAAAACATAAAGCAAAATCTACAATGGAATGGTTCAAAAATAAACATATCCAGGTGTTAGAATGGCCAAGTCAAAGTCCAGACCTGAATCCAATCGAGAATCTGTGGAAAGAACTGAAAACTGCTGTTCACAAATGCTCTCCATCCAACCTCACTGAGCTCGAGCTGTTTTGCAAGGAGGAATGGGAAAAATGTCAGTCTCTCGATGTGCAAAACTGATAGAGACATACCCCAAGCGACTTACAGCTGTAATCGCAGCAAAAGGTGGCGCTACAAAGTATTAACTTAAGGGGGCTGAATAATTTTGCACGCCCAATTTTTCAGTTTTTGATTTGTTAAAAAAGTTTGAAATATCAAATAAATGTCGTTCCACTTCATGATTGTGTCCCACTTGTTGTTGATTCTTCACAAAAAAATACAGTTTTATATCTTTATGTTTGAAGCCTGAAATGTGGCAAAAGGTTGCAAAGTTCAAGGGGGCCGAATACTTTCGCAAGGCACTGTAGGTATATACATTTACAAAAAACTTGCACAATATCTTTCAATAGGTATATACTATCTATGCTCCACAATCTCCAGCTCCTCTTCTTCCCTCCAGGTAAGCTGATCCAGATAGACCAGAACTCGCTGCGTGCGTCAATGCGTCCTGGCTGGGAGGATCTGCTGAGGCGCTGTATCCAGATGTTCCTACAGCACAGTGACGGACAACCCTGGTCCCACAAACGCCATTATCACGAGGGTACGCCCACACACACACCTGTACCAATACACACACCTGTTATACGCAGTCGCACATGCATATGGTACCTGTCCCAAAACACACAAACCTGTTCCAAAACACACATACCTGTCCAAAAACACGCATGAATGGCATCACTAAGAGACATTTCTGTCATGATACCACCAACCCTATACCTCTTCTTTGATATATATTTCACTTCCATATCTTGATATGAACCCATTGTATTTGCCCCCTTGTCCTTGGCCCAACAGCTTTCCTACAGGGTCACGCTGAGACCCCCCTGTACCGTTTTTCTCTCTCGGACGGCACCCCTGTCACGGCCCAGACCAAGAGTAAGCTGTATCGCCACCCCATGAGCAACGAGGCCCAGGGCTTCATATCCACCCACCTGCTACAGAGGTACACACACACACCTTCTGAGGTCGAAAACAAGTTATACACATTCTTGCTACCTTTGCAAGACACAGAGTACACACACACAGACACACACACAGCTGAGGGAACTGATGCCTACTGATATCCACAACATCCTCCCTATACTTGGCAGATAGCTCTGATGGCTTGTATAGATAGATGCTTCACAGTGGAGAATGCCCACAGGCCACCTGGTGGTTTTGTTCCATTCTCAGTAAAAGGAATTTATACAATTATTGTGCTTGACAAGTCTCAAAAAACACTTGGAAGAAGTAAGGTTGTGTAGTGAATTGAAGAGCACCTCGTTCTCATTGTGAATAGATAGTCTTTTCCCATTAACATCTTTTTTTATTCTTTAAATTACTTTCTTCAGTGTGTATGTACTTCAGTTCCATCTTCTGACTATTCAAGAGACTCTTCTGGTAGACTGGATCTGAGCGTTTACAAGAGTAGAGCGCCAAGGATGTCATAATAACCTTACTTCTCTCACATGCTCTTTTCTCCTCCTGCTCCTTCTCACCTCCTCATCCTCTCTTCCAGGGAGCAGCATGGCTATCGCTCTGCCCAGGGCGGGGGCATGATGCCAGGGCCTATGAGGCAGCAGGGCATGGGGGGCCCCAACCCCAACGCCCAGATGAACATGCCCCCTGGTGGAGGTATGGGGGGTATGAACCGGGGCTACGGGCCCATGAACGAACAGAGCCACATGGGACAGATGGGAGGGGGTTCAATGTACGGAGGGAATGGAGGTGGTGGTGGCGGCAGGGGAGGCATGGGCAACAGAATGATGCAGATGAATCAGATGAATCAGTTGAACCAGATGGGCCAGATGAATCAGATGGGTCATCAGATGAACCACACAGGTCCAGGGAACCACCCTGGCATGCAGCAACATCAGCACCCCCAGCAGCCACATCAGCAGCCCCCCTTCCAGAGCAGTGGGGGGTATGGACTGGGGGGTATGAACAGCCCCTTGGGGAGTCCCCGGATGATTGGCCCCCAGCAGGGGCTCCTGATGTCCCCCCGAAACCGAGGCAGCCCCAAGATGGGTGCCAGTCAGTATTCACCTGGAGGTACGTCAATCAGGGGGGTACACTATAACTTTGCATAGTTTTGCTGTGCTTCATAAAACACAAGATGATCAATCTTAGGTGTTTGCATTTTTTTTAAATGTTTTTGGTTTGTAGAAGATGTAGTACAGTTTCTAACCGTTTTGTTTCTGTCCCAGACATGCACTCCCCCATGGGCCCTCATGGAGGAGGAGGTAGCACCTCTTTCTCCAGCAGCTCCCTCAACGCCCTGCAGGCCATCAGCGAGGGGGTCGGGAGCTCCCTCCCCTCCACCCTCACCTCTCCCTCCCCGGCCAACAAACCAGACAGCTCCCCCAGCGTCCACTCCTCCTCTCAGTCCACCCAGCCCAGTCACCCTGCCAAATCCGGCCCGGATGACTCCAAAAGCCCAACAGGAGGCCTGGGTCCTGCGCCCAGCGTGCACCCCCTCCACCAACACCATCACCACCACCCACACCACCAGTCCGAGAGCTCCGGAGACAGGTTGGACAGCCAGGCCCCGGCAGACAGCAAGGAGCCCAGAGAGGGGGCCATCGAGGCTGGGGTGAGCTCAGAACCTACCCGGAGAGTCCCAGACGGTAAGGGCCATAAGAAGCTGCTGCAGCTGCTGACCTCCCCCACTGAGGAGCTGGGGTTAGGGGGAACTGGCTCTGCCTTGCCCTCTATACCTCCCCCACCAGGCAGCAGCAACACCCCAGCAGGGTCCGACACTAAGGACCCCACAGGAAGCATTTCCAGCCCTTCCTCTACTGGAGTATCCTCCTCTTCCTCAGCCTCCACCAATCAGGGCCAGGCATCGGGCACGGCTCTGGCCAATGCTCTGGCCTCTGCCCACTACACGGCGTCGCTGCAGGAGAAGCACAAGATCCTCCACAAGCTGCTGCAGAACAGCAACACACCTGATGAGGTGGCCAAGATCACAGCCGAGGCCACTGGCAAGGTGACCCTGGGTGGCCAGGAAGTCCCAGGGGAGGTGGGGGCTGGAGGAGCAGGAGGAGTGACAGAGCCTAAGGAAGAGCAGCACAGCCCCAAGAAGGAGAAGACCCACGCGCTCCTCCACTACCTCCTCAACAAGGATGATACTAAAGAGCCAGTGGATGTGAAACCCAAGCCTGAGGAGCTGGAAGGAAAGGGGCCCCCAGGAGCCACTGCTGCCCCCCCACCCAGAGGCCCTGGCGCTGGACCCGGCCCAACAGCTGAACACCCAGAGAGCAAGATCAAGTCAGAGCCGCCTGATGAGGTAACCACACAGTGTGGTGGTCAGATCATTACATTACTGGTAGATTATTACAATTTCATGAGTATACCTACTAATAAACACGTTGCCCATTGGCCTTCACTTTGAACATTTTCATTACTATGAAGTGCTTAACCTCTGTAGGTTGTGTGATACTGTGTTGTTGCTGATACATGTGTATCTATCTCTTCCCAGTTGGACAACCTGGAGTCCATCCTGGGAGGTTTGAGGGGTTCTGGCTCTGAGTTCTACCCCGAGCAGGGAGGAGGAGGAGGGAACAAGGCCCAGGGTTGCCTCGACGAGAACCTGCAAGGTAGGACTATTCACATTGAGCGTGTTGATGAAAAACATTTTAGGCCTAGCTGAAAAAGTAACCTCCTCAGAGAATCTGGACACCAGACTAACATGTACCTGTTCTATCTGCTGTGTCCCTCTGGGTGTGTGTTCAGGGAGTCCGGGGATGGCCCCTGGCCCACGAGGGCCCTTCCAGAGGGCCATGTCAGCAGACGCCAAGCCTGGAGTGGTGGGGAGGCGCCCCATGCTCATCAAACAAGAGAACATGATGGGCAGCCCAGAAGGATACCCAGGGAACATGGGTGTTTGTCCGCGAGGCGTTGGAACAAGTAACTTATTTAGTTATTTCACTCTCTTTCATGCACTGACATTTGTCTTTCCTCTGTCTTGCTCTTTCCCCTACTATCTAAGTCTGGGTTTCAGTCTGTGTCATTGCTGCTTTGAAAAAAGAGCTCATCTGTGTGTGTTTTGTGTCCCCCAGGGCCGATGAACAGGGGCATGGGGGTTTCCCAGCGCTCTCCCATGGGGGGGTCAGGGGATTGGGGGATGCCCCGCTCCTGCGCCAGCCCCGTGGGCTCAGCCGGTCACCCCTCCATGAGCCGTCCTGGCATGGACTACAACTCCAAAGGCATGATGGGAGGGCCCATGGTGGGAAGGTCCAACAGTGTTCCTGGCACCAGATCCATGCTGCAGCAACAGCTAATGGACATGGGTACGTGTCTGTGTGTGTGGGTGTGCGTTAGTCCATAAAATGAAGATGGCGGATGTAATCGCTGGGATGTCTTGCTTGTGTCGGTCTGTATGCACGTGTCTATATGTATATGTAATCTGTATTGATTCTGAGATAGAATATCTGGTTAATGTGTGTTGTGTGTGTGCAGGAGGTTCTGGTGAGATGGGGATGAGTCCGTTCGGTCAGCAGGTCCAGCCCAACCAGTCTCCGTCCTGGTCTGACAGTGTGATGGGTATGGAGGGAAACCACAGCAGGTAAACTAACCCTGTTGCCCTCCATTAAAATGCACTGACCCCTGCTCTTATATCTAAATAATAGTTTTAATAATATATGATTTACACCAGGACAATTGGCAGCCAATGCCATTATGTCATACAATTAACGGTTCTCCGTGCGTGTGTTTCAGGCGTCAGTTTGGAAACGCCCTGGATGAGCTCCTGGCTCCGCCCACCACCAGCGAGGGCCAGAGTGATGAGCGGGCGCTGCTGGACCAGCTGGACTCTCTGCTCAACAACACGGACGGCATCGCACTGGAGGAGATCGACCGGGCCCTGGGCATCCCCGACTTGGTCAGCCAGGGCCAGGGGCCAGAGCAGCATGGTGAGCCCTTCCCCGGCCAGGATCCTTCCATAGTGCTGGAGCAGAAGCCTCTGTATGGCCAGGGCTACCCCGGACCCCCCTCAATGGCCATGCAGTCAGCCTACGGGGGGAGCCCTATGCAGGGCCAGCCCCAACAGGGGGGCTTCGGCCCCATGCTCTCCCAGATGGGCCCAGGGGGCAGCTTCCCAGGGATGGGAGGCATGGGGGGTATGGGTCACCCCCGTGCTAACATGATGAGACCCAGGATGATGAGCGCCACCAAACCCATGAGGCTCCAGCTGGCGCAGAGACTACAGGGCCAACAGGTAGGAGACACAGACACAGACAGACTGATAAACTCACACAGGACTTTATGCTGACAGCTTATTCTTTCCTCCCTCCCTCAGTTTATGAGTCAGACTCGGCAGGGGATGGCCATGAAGATGGAGAACCCTGGAGCAGGCAACCCTGGCTTGAGGCCGGGTATGCAGCCTAGCATGGGAGGACAGGTAGGCACTCCCCTTTCCTCCACACACACACACACACACACACACACACAAACTAGCATATGGGAGCCACTTAGGCATAGCCTTTCCTTGTTGTACAGTACACACAGACATAAATCTAAATACACACACACTCACTATACCCCTTCCCCGTCCCCAGCCTGGCTTCCTGAATGCCCAGATGATGGCCCAGCGTAGCAGGGAGATGGTGACCATGCAGATGAGGAGACAGAGGATGATGATGCTAATGCAACAGCAACAGCAGCAGGCGGCAGCAGTGGCTGCTGCAGGGGGGTTCAGCCCCCCTCCCAACGTCACCGCCCCCGCCGGCATGGACACCCCTATGGGAGGCCCCAACCTGGGCCCCCAGCAGTTTGGCTACGGGGGAAACTATGGTGAGTTTGGGTTTGTTTGACCTGAAGGGCCACAGAGTGTTTCTGCTTCCTAGTGGTGAGTCTTGTACTTACAGTGGGACATGGAATGTGTGTGTGTTTATAATGAACATTTATCATTATTTGACAATGTTGGTAACCTGTTGAATAAAAGTGGTAATGCCCTCAAAGCTGGTGTTTGGAGGATATATTGGCACGGTGCATAACAACACCTGTGCCAATATCCTCCAAACCCTGGCTTTGAAGGCATTATCACTTAATTGGGTGTGGGTGTAGGTGCGTGCTTGCGTTCACATGCCATTGCTTATGTAACATGTTCCTTCAGGTATGGCCCAGCAGGGTGACCCGTCGTTTGGCCCTGCGGGCAGCAGTCCCCCCAGCACCATGATGTCAGGACGCCTGGGTCCTCAGAATCCCATGATGCAACAGCATCCCCAGGGCGGACCCATGTACCAGAGCACTGACATGAAGGGCTGGTCGCAGGGAGGCATGGCCCGTAACAGGTGTGTGTGTAGCAGGGAGGGAGAGAGAAATAACCTACAACAACCAGTGACAACATTCGTAACCAACTAACCCACCTCCTTCCCTCCCTGTCTCTCCAGCTCGTACCCCCAGCAGCAGTTTTCCCAACAGGGCAACCCGGGGCAGCAGCAGTTTGTCCAAACAGGCAACCCAGGACAGTACGGGGGCATGATGATGAATGGGGGCATGCCTTCCAATGGAGGCGGGGGCCATATGGGGCAGATGGGGATGAACCCCATGGTGATGGGACGTATGCCGATGGGGCCTGATCAGGTACACTGCTGTTCTAAATGGTGTGTGTGTGTGTGTGTGTGTGTGTGTGCATGTGTGTGTGTGTGTGTGTGTGTGCACGCATGAACGCACCTACCAGCTCTGTCTCAGGTCAGAATTAGACGTTCATCCATGATTCTCAAATTTCGAAGTTGTTCCAAAAATCTAATTTCTAAGTGTTTAAGGTTAAGTTTAGGCATTAACTCCAAATTGTTAAGGTAAGGGTTAAGGTTTGGTATAGCCTTAAAACAGAAATATAAGAAACAACTTTCTATAGCTGGATTTGAACTTGCAACCTTTGGGATAAGAGGCAGATGCTTACGGTGTGGGGTAGGCTTAAAACAAAGTATCAAAAACAACTTTCTATAGCTCAAACTTGCAACCTTTGGAATCAGAAGCAGATGCTTATGCCAGTCCACCATCCCTGTCCACAACGCCCTAGCAAAACCCAAACCTACTTGAAGGTTGTTGCTCCTAGTGGCCGGTTTCCATGTCATCTCCTGGCGCCCTCAGACATGGATGGATGTCAAAAACTGACTTGTATCATGGGTGACCTAGACTGCACGTACAGTAAGCATGAGTGTTATCAATATTTATGTACTCACACACACAATGTCTCCAAACTAACCCCATTACCTCTCTTCCTTACAGAAATATTGCTGAACCTGAGACAGACGAGTGTGGTGGAACAGAACAGACTCACTGTGATCCTTTCAGAGAGATGAGTGCAGTGATGTGTGTGTGTGTGTGTGTGTGTGTGTGTGTGTGTGTGTGTGTGTGTGTGTGTGTGTGTGTGTGTGTGTGTGTGTGTGTGTGTGTGTGCGTGTGTGTGTGTGTGTAGTACTCTACTCCCACCAGTTGGGGGTGCTGCTCTCTGGACTCGAGGCAAGTGTTGGCAGTCTCACAGCTGGAGGAAAATAGACAGAGGACACACTATTCTACTCTCACTTCTTGTACATGAGACATGCTATGACACACACCAACACACACACCCCAAAACATCCATGTATCTAAAGACACACTGTGACACACAAACACACACACACATACACAAACTGACGGATCGAAATTAGAAGACATCCTCTCTCTCGTGGGATGTGACTACCATCATGCCAAGTTCACCCCTGGCCGTGGGAATTCTCTCTCTGCTTTGGAACGCTATGAGAGAAGACAGTGTTTCCTAGTTCTGGTCCTGGAGGACCACCGTGTATGCAGACCATACATCCCATCCAGTCTCTGAATCCACACTTAATGAATGATATATATAGTCCATTGTTGGAGAAGGTGGGAGTTGATTGTAATCACTGATACATGGTCAGCTATTTTCACATCCTCCTAATGATTAAGATTAGGGAACCCTGATCCTAGATCTGTGGTTAGGGGCAACTTCTACCTCTATAAGCTATATTACTATACTGATGAGCAGACATGTAGTCAATAGCATATAGTCAATTCAGAAGTACAACACCAGTCAAAAGTTTGGACACACCTACTCATTCCAGGGTTTTTCTTTATTTAACACTCTTTTCTGCATTGTAGAACAATAGTGAAGACATCAAAACTATGAAATAACACATATTGAATCATGGAGTAACCAAAAAAAGTGTTAAACAAATCAAATGATATTTTCTATTTGAGATTCTTCAAATTAGCAACCCTTTGAGTTGATGACAGCTTTGCACACTCTTTGCATTCTCTCAACCAGCTTCATGATGTAGTCACCTGGAATGCATTTCAATTAATAGGTGTGCTTTGTTGAAGTCCATTTGTGAACTTCCTTTCCTTCTTAATGCGTTTGAACCAATCAGTTGTGTTGTGACAAGGTAGAGGTGGTATACAGAAGATAGTCCTATTTGGTAAAAGACCAAGTCCATATTATGTTAAAATAAGCTTCACAGAGTTCAAGTAACAGACACATCTCAACATCAACTGTTCAGAGGAGACAGCATAAATTAGGTGTTCATGGTTGAATTTCTGCAAAGAAACCACTACTAAAGGATACCAATAAAAAGAAGAGACTTGCTTGGGCCAATAAACACGAGCAATTGACATTAGACCGGTGGAAATCTGTCCTTTGGTCTGATGAGTCCAAAGGAGGAGGAGAAGGTGTGATGGTGTGGGGTGCTTTGCTGGTGATACTGTCAGTGATTTATTTAGAATTCAAGGTACACTTAACCAGCATGGCTACCACAGCATTCTGCAGCGATACGTCATCCCATCTGATTTGCGCTTAGTGGGACTATCATCTATTTTTCAACAGGACGACTACCCAACACACCTCCAGGCTGTGTAAGGGCTATTTGACCAAGAAGGAGAGGGATTGAGTGCTGCATCAGATGACCTGGCCTCCACAGTCACCCGACCTCAACCCAATTGAGATGGCTTGGGATGAGTTGGACCACAGAGTGAAGGAAAAGCATCCAACAAGTGCTCAGCATATGTGGGAACTCCTACAAGATTGTTGGAAAAGCATTCCAGGTTGGTGAAGCTGGTTGAGAGAATGCCAAGAGTGTGCAAAGCTGTCATCAAGGAAAAGGGTGTCTACTTTGAAGATTCTAAAATATACTTTGATTTGTTTAACACTTTTTTGGTTACTACATGATTCCATATGAGTTATTTCACTGTTATTCTACAAAATAGAAAATAGTACAAATAAAGAAAACCCCTGGAATGAGTAGGTGTGTCCAAACTTTTGACTGGTGCTGTAAGTAATTAAGAGGCAGCATACATACACAGTGGACCTGCAGGAGACTGGGTTAAGGTACGACAGAAATTAATTCTAGGTGGCTGTGATTGCACTTTACGGAAACGCTGTCGTCAAAATGATTGTGGCAATATTTATTGGTCATAGAGGCCTTTACCCAAGAATTAATGCATAACAGCAAATCTTGTTAAGTTTTTATTTTATTTTTGTGTTTGTCAGAGGATGGAGACTATTTTGATTAGAAATGGATTACTGTGACGATCATTATTCTAAATGGTTAACCAATGGAAAGGCAGTAAGCACAGATTTTGTAGAACACTTTCTTCTGCAGTGTGTTGATTATGGGGATGTTAGTGGATGAAAAAGGTTCAGATTATTAAAGTAGATCCTTAAAATGTACTGACCTATTTCAGAGTGCACAGTTACCCTCATATTTATACATCTATTCATAAATGTAAATAAGCATTTTAAAAACGAATGTGTATATTGTATTTTTAAGGAGGAATTTGTAAGATTTACATCTTGGTTACCTCATGGAACACTTAATAGAGATGTGTTGCCAGTTAATGAATGAGTTGATTCCTAAAGTAATCCACACACTGTGAAAGAAAGGGTTTCCCCCAATTTTAGTGTATGTTTATGCAGATTTCTAGCAATAATCCTTCCTCTTGGTTCTCCTGTGAGGGCAAAGTGAAGCACCATTTACTCAAAGCGATGGTACTGCAGTATTAGGATGTGACTCGTCTCATTTGGAATTTTTGCTTTTGTCTGTGAATACAAATGTAAATACGCTTCAAATGTATTATATATATATAAATATATGCTTTTGTAGGTCACATACTGTTTTTGCAGAGATTGTAAGGCTTGATATTTAAAGTATAATTTTATTATTCTGTCGTAGGTCAAAATAACTTTTATTTTCAATACAAAAGGAAGGGGGTCTTTCTTTGATCAAAACTGAAAAACTTTGGTTCAGTTTGCCTCAGAAAGCTACAACTGCATCTTTTGTTCTTTCAGAAGCACTTTTTAAAATGTGTGATCTATAAATCATATATTTCTCTTTTTCAAAGGCATTTGCATAGATTTAGAGGTGCTTGTGTGATCCTGTCATTTTCTATCAATAGATGTTTAATTCAAAAGAGCAAACAAACACACACAATGCCTAAAAGAGGTGACATGTGATTGTGTTAGACTTAGGGGGGTCCATGTTTCTTACCAGTGTGTGGATTGATATTTTTAGATAGGGCCCTATGAGTTCAATGGCTCTAGTTCCATTCCTTATAATTCCATACTCTGTTATTGGCTAGGCTACTTAGCAGCAACTATGTGCTCACAGATAGGCTATTAAAGACCACCCAAAGCCATTGCAATATCAATACTGCTTTTCTTCCCTTCGATTGGGCACAGATGGTGGGTTGTGGTGGTCAGTTTTACTGTATGTAGGTTTTTGTGTTAAGGTCTTCAACACTGCGGTTGGTTCTATTTGTGGCTTTACTTTTTGAAGTCAGCTCATATTTAGGGAGGCTGTCGGGCTACACTAGTTGTTGATTTGGATTCCCTCCCTCTCTCTGTCTGATCCTTGAAGGTTATTTGGGGACATTTTTACATGATTTTATGTGGAACCTTTATTTTTCCTTGATTTTGTAACATTTTCTGTGAAGCTTTGTGAGAAATCTTTTTAAGATGTGCTCAATCCAAAGATTTGTGTTTTGTCATTCTGCAGTGCTTAGAACCCGGTCCTAGATGGTGCAAGTAAGCTATTCATGTGTGCATTTCTCGGCTGCACACCCTACATAGAATATGTTTGAATTGATGTATTCCCATTCCTACAAAACAGAGTTAACATGGGTCTGGTTCTGCTGAAGTGATTTTAATCTTGTTTGTGATTGTTGTTTTTTTGTTTCTTTGATTTATCTCTTAAAATCTATGGCCAGTTCTAAGTTGTGGTGCTGGAAACGGTTATTTCATGAGATTGACCACTCAGAGAAGAAGCTCTTTAGTGGCACTAACCTGTGTGGTGATACAAAACTATCCCATGGACTCTGAAGATGACGGATCGCTAACTATCTTTTAACACAATGGAGAATGTCTTCAAGCTGTTTTATGGAAACATCTTGGAATAGCCTAGAGTGAATTTTCAGTCTTGATGAAGTATATTGAAAAAGATTGATCTACCGAATATTCAAAAGAACTATGTTCTGTGCTTTTGCTTTAAAAAAAGTATCCCTCTCGATTTATCCTTTGATTTAAATGAAAAGAGAGGGGAAGAAAATATAAAATGCTTGGGAAAATATACAGTCATAATTTCAGGATGTAAATTACTGTTGCATTTTTTCTTACTTGTTTCTTGATGTTAATATTGATGTAAATACAAATTTCTATTTAAACATTACATTGTGTGTGTTGTGTTTTTCATAGCGAGTGAAAGTTTCTAAGTTCCGAGTTAGCTTGGCCAGAGAGAAGGGGATGAGAACTGGGGTTTAGTCACGGGACTAGATGATGAAGAATAGGGGCACTTATCATCTGGGTACAAATGATGTCTGGAGACTGGGGGTCTGCGTGAACTAGGAGCCAGAGGTGAGAGGGTGAGAGAGGAGGTGAGGGGGTCTCTGATTGTGAGGGAGGGGGTTGTATGAGGTTTTGAGAGGAAGGTGGAGGGTACAGGAGGCTGGAGAAGTGGCAACATTGAGGTCATTTGGAGTGTGGGATCTGCTTGCTTCTGAATCTGTACTGTTGACCAATCACCGACGAAGGGCGTAGACTTCGTCTCCTAACTTTGGCTTGCCTCCAGAAAAAAATGTGTGTGCCAGAACAGCCCAAAAAAACGTAACTGAAGTCCAAAACAAAGAAAAGAAACATCACAAAAGGCTGTCATAATATAGTGGATTCAGAAAGTATTCAGACCCCTTTCCTTTTTCCACATTTTGTTACATTAGACTTTTTCTAAACTTGATTAAATACATTTTTCCCCCATCAGTCGCACAATACCCCATAATGACAAAGCAAAAACAGTTTTATTTTTTATTTTAGCAAATGTATTAAAAATAAAAAACAGAAATACCTTATTTACATAAGTATTCAGACTCTTTGCTATGAGACTTGCAATTGTGCTCCAATCCAACCTGTTTCCATTGATCATCCTTGAGATATTTGTACAACTTGATTTAAGTCCAACTTTGGTAAATTCAGTTGATTGGACAAAATTTGAAAAGACAACACCTGTCTATATAAGGTCCCACAGTTGACAGTGCATGTAAGAACAAAATCCAAGCCATGAGGTCGAAGGAATTGTCCGTAGATCTCCGAGACAGGATTGTGTCGAGGCACAGATCTGGGGAAGGGTACAAAACATGTCTGCAGCATTGAAGGTCCCTAAGAACACAGTGGCCTCCATCATTCTTAAATGGAAGAAATTTGGAACCACCAAGACTCTTCCCAGAGCTGGCCTCCCGGCGAAACTGAGCAATCGAGGGAGAAGGGCCTTGGTCAGGGAGGTGACCAAGAACCCGATGGTCACTCTTGACAGAGCACCATAGTTTTTCTGTGGAGATGGGAGAACCTTCCAGAAGGACAACCATCTCTGCAGCACGCCACCAAATCAGGCCTTTATGGTAGAGTGGCCAGACGGAAGCCACTCCTCAGTAAAAGGCACATGACAGCCCGTTTGGAGTTTGCCAAAAGGCACCTAAAGGACTCGCACACCCTGAGAAACAAGATTCTCTGAACACTTTGTCCTGCATGCCAAGCGTCATGTCTGGAGGAAACCTGGCACCATCCCTATTGTGAAGCATGGTGGTGGCAGCATCATGCTGTGGGGATGATTTTCAGTGGCAGGAACTGGGAGACTAGTCAGAATCGAGGGAAAGATGAACGGAGCAAAGTACAGAGAAATCCTTGATGAAAACCTGCTCCAGAGCGCTCAGGACCTCAGACTGGGGTGAAGGTTCACCTTCCAACAGGACAAGCACACAGCCAAGACAACGCAGGAGTGACATCAGGACAAGTCTCTGAATGTACTTGAGTGGCCAAGCCAGAGCCTGAACTTGAATCCGATGTCTAGAGACACCTGAAAATACCTGTCCAGTGACTTTCCCCATCCAACCTGACAGAGATTGAGAGGATCTGCAGAGAAGAATGGGAGAAACTCCCCAATTACAGGTGTGCCAAGCTTGTAGCGTCATAGCAAAGAAGACTCAAGGCTGTAATCGCTGCCAAAGGTGCTTCAACAAAGTACTAAGTAAAGGATCTGAATACTTATGTAAATGTGATATTTCATTTATATATATATATATTTTAATATATATTTAATATATATTTTAATATATATTTAAATCTAAAAACCTGTTTTTGCTTTGTCATTATGGGGTATTGTGTGTAGATTGACGAGGGGGGTAGGGGGGGGTAATCAATTTTAGAATTAGGCTGTAATGCAACAAAATGTGGATGAAGTCAAGGGGTCTGAATACGGTTTTCGGTTTGGAAGCATGCATATGAGAGTCAGAATGCAAACCAAAATTCTATCGCTCTGAAATTAAAAACATGATGAACCAACTAAATGTGAGCCCCTCTGCATTGCTTTGCCCCATTGCTTAGTAGACCTACTGAAGGTAAGAAGGATTGATTAATGAGTTTGTCTCCACATGACCTTTGCACAAAGAGAGTGAGACGAATACACGGTCACCTCAACATTACATCCTTTCATCTTCAATTTTTCCTGTGATTGGTCACCCCTGGTGCGCACTTTTGTCTTTAACCACATCAATTTCCTCTCACCCCTATGCCCTATTGACACTTTCATGTGCGCTGTCTCGAAACAATACTTTTTCGCTTGTTGTGGGCCTTAAAAATGGAAAGTGAATGTGATGTTTTATGGTCAGCAACTCATTAACTATGAATAAGCCAGCCTCAGATATAGGTCAGACACTTCAAAACAAACATTGACAGGGGGTGTCGCAAAACCTAGGACGCTCCGGTTATGTATTGGCCAAAATGGGAGTGGGCGTGTTTGAAACTCGCCTAGAAAATACTTCCCCCACCACCCCCTACCTGAGATATTCCAAAGGAGTAGGCAAGACACCTGTCAAGAAGAGACTTAAATCCAGCCTGTTACAACAATAGCGCTGCTGGGATATAACTCAACGCATGGAATAAGGACGTCATTTTGCTTCGATACAGACTGGACGAATCAAGCCTGATTTGGGGCGCTTGAGAAAAAACAATGCGCATTTAAAGCTTCCATCTCTCGAACGGCCATTTAGTTGTTTAGAACTTTGATATACCACCTATTGTGTTTCCCCCATAGACCGTTTAGGTTTTCCATTCGAACTCACTAGTGGACCAAGGCTTTATCATCAATTTGTTAACAGAGGTCTGGAGACAATGCATCCCACTATTCAGAAAGACACTACTTTCACTAAGATATTTGTCGGCGGTTTACCTTATCATACAAACGACGCATCCCTTCGAAAATACTTCGAGATGTTCGGGGATATTGACGAGGCCGTTGTGATAACGGACAGACAAACCGGGAAATCCCGAGGATACGGATTTGTAAGTGTAGTCTACTTCAACTAACAAGACACTGTGCAATACCTCAATTCGGCATAACCTTTCTTTTGACAGGACAGAGCGCTTGATTGGTTGACTGTTGTTTTCTGCTCATGCCTTGTTCTTTGGTATAGTACAGGAAGGGGTGAGGGTAAGGTACTGAAATGCGTGAGACGTGCGACAGACTGTCTGGCGATGTGTCAGTTATTTTGTAACCGTTTGTGTCAACTCCGTGATATACTGTAGGCAAATGTAGATGAAGTATTACTTTCGTAACACTTTATTTTGTTGGCTCTTTTTTTATATTACAAAAAGCCTATTAACAAACGTATTGCATTGTAAACAATGATGGAAGTGCATTAAAAGACCTACACACATTTCATTATCTACCACAGAATACTTTCACAACCTATTAGCCACCCTGAATAGGCCACTGTAATTCTTACCCAAACACCTTGAATTGAGCCCATAAAGAAAGTGAGGCAACAGTTGCAGTTGTTTTACCAGGTAGGCTGGGCCCACTGCACATATCCTACACTCTACTGTAACCATTACTTTTCCTTTACATTGTATTTTCTAACCTTTATGTCCTGGATGCACATGTACATGTGCTGCTGACATTTCTGTGCTCATGTAATCCGCAAAGAGCATGGGTCTTCATTTGGTGTAACACTGACACTTTGTTCAACTAACAAGTGTGTGTGGTTTTGTAGTCACGTGTTTTAGCATGAGTAGATTATTCCTTAAAAAGCATAACATCAATTATCTCCCGAGTCCTGAACAACAACCCCCCCCCTCCCCTTCTAAACACCCATTCTCTCTCTATCTATACACACACACACACTGTGTAACAACAGCAAATATATGTGCATAATGAATAAGAGCTGAAAGAATGTGAGATGGTCAAGCGGGAGGCTTTTATTTGCCCTGAAATATTTTGCATTCATAGGCACGGTAGTGTATTTACTCAGTTCAAAACAGAATGGCTGAGGAGAGACCTAATGCAGCAAATGCATCAGTTACTGTGCCTGAAGGATATCTCCCCTTTTTCCTTCCTATCTCCCTCTGTTTTCCCTCCTCCCTTTCTCTCCCTCCCTCTGGGGGAGGTTGTGTGTCAGCAGAATGCAGTCCCCCCTGGTCACAGAGGTGTGACATGTCAGTTGGTGCTCTGAGATAAGGCTGCAGTTCTATTTTGACTTACACACACACACACACACACACACACACACACACACACACACACCACCCCCCTCTGCCAAGCTGTGTGTGGTAATGAGAGGGGGGAGGGAGAGGGTCAGTGAGAGAGACAGATAAGAAGACAGACGAGAGCAATGAGGGGAGTTAAAGCAATGCATATTTTCCCTGCCTCCCTGTTCATACACATGTTGATGAGTTTAGCCAGGTTCTGTCTCTGGCCCAACCTGTAGTCTGCCCATTTCACCCCTGACTTCCCATAGCAGTCTAATTCCCCCAACAGCTTCAATCAACCCATCCACATTACAGCCACTGTTAGCATAGACCCCCATAGTTTGGTGCCGTGAAATAAAAGCAAAAGAATAATGCAGTGATATCTTTGCCTTATACTATTTGGCAACTTGACTTTGTTACTAATATAATTTTTCAGTTCACCTCATCTCATTTATTAGCAGTTTGCGAATACTCTTCCTGTAATGGTTGCCATGGCACCCAGTGGCAGCCTTGATAGTTTACTCCTGTGAATGTATCTATAGTTATTTGTTTTAAGTGTTTTTTTGTGTGCATTATAATTATCAACTTAATTTTTTTCTTTTTAAAGCTAATCAAGTACTGAATACAAAAACCTAGTTATCTTAACCAAAAAACATTCAACTAGAAAAGATAGTAGCCTACTTCTCCAATCAATTAGCTAAGTGTTTGGATTCAAACATGAGCCTAGATCTTCCTCTCATCTCTCCTGGACCGAAGGCTGGACCAAAGATGAAGAAATGGCAGCAACTTTCCTCCACTACACACAATTTCCTCAGACATTTTGAACAGATTAAAACAACCTTGTGCAAGGAGCTCAAGAACAGCCTTATGCAAATACGGGAGGGCTCTTCTGGAAAACATGAGGATGACGAGGCAGTAGGAAACTGATCAGAAAATGAATCTATTGTGTACACTCACTTGCCAGTTCTGCAGGCTGACCCTCAGGTAAATGACGTCACCCACTCCAAGACATATACAGTCAGTACAGAGCGCAGTAGACCAACCAAAATGTAATGACACTGTTTCCACCAATGACTAAACATGTTTTACACTCTGCAACCCTTATTAACAAAGTCTCCTCTTCTGTATAAGTTTCTCTGATAATGACTTTGACAAGATCTGCCTCACTGAAACATGGCACAGCGAGGTAAACTTACCATCTTAATGAATCAGCTCTGCCTGAATGCAAATACATTGAAAGGGCACACAGCCACGGTGGAGGCATTGCTGTTTTATACAGACTGTTTTATTTTAAACCCACTGGCTGTTGCTGAGTTTCAGTCTTGAGTCTTGACTGTTGACTCACCCAAGTGTTCTATGTGCTCGATAGCTGCTGACTTCCTTAACTTGCCGGACTGTCTAAACCATGGATGGGCAACTGGCCGCCCACCCCCCCCCTTTTTGAAGGCCCTCGGATCAATCCCAACCCTCCCCCCAAAACAAAAAGTTTGGTTGTGCATCAGCAGTTTTCCTCTTATGTCAGTCACTGATTGTCAGTCAATTAGCCCATGTCAGCTAAAATTTTGTAGATTGCTAAGTTAGTTTAGCGGCCAGCTATCTAAACGTGTTATCATGGTCAAATTACCGTACAAGGGCCCCCAATGTATATTGTTTGTCTCACTCGGATATCATATTCAAAACTGCAAACATTTCTCCCCACCCTATGGCAAAATATGTAGAATTGCAAGAAATTGTTTGTAAAACAACTCATTTCCCACTCTGCCCAATGGCAAAATGAGTAGAATTGCACAACGTTAACTTTAAAAGATGTGAGTACGCAGACCTGTGAGCAACTGCAGCCCCTCTTGAGTTCAGATTTTTTGTGGCCTCCACCCCCATCACAGTTGCCCATCCCTTGTCTAAACCTTGTGCAATATGTAAATGTTCCCATCCACAACCATGGATAAACATTGGACCTCATTATCACTGGCGATGTCCCTGCCTCTGACTTGGATGTCATCGAGCTAGGCATCTCTGAAATCAAGGCTGTGACACTGTCTCTGATCTCTCCAACTCCTCTCCGCTCCCATTACATTCTGCAACCTGAGGAAACTTAACCCATCCCTCTTTCACCTTTGAGTCTGACTGCAGTGAGCTGGCCCTCGATGATATTGTCAATCTATATAACAGCACTCTGAGTAATACCCTGAACGTCCTTGCCTCTGAAAACACATGTGAAGTAACATTCCAACACTCTCCTTGGTTCACTGATGAACTGCGCAGAATGAAGACTCCTAGCCGTAAGCTTGAGACATTGGAGGAAAGATGGTTTCACTGTCCAACTACTGGCCTATAAAGACCACCAGGCAAGCTACTCTGCTGCCTTAAAAGGAGCACAATCAGCCTTCTACTCTGCCACAGTGGCGGTCGGTGACTTTTAAGATGAGGGAGGACGATAATGTTTTTAATGAGCATGGCCTTACTTCCATTACAGCGCATTGATGATTTTCATTCACCCAGCTCAATGTAACATCGATAGATTTAGCCTACTACATGATATTCACATTTTCCCTATACCCATCATGAGGTTGCTACAACTTAGCCTAAGAATTCAAGTTTATAGTGTAGATGCACAGGTCCAGAGAAACATTTTAGTAATCGAGGTGACAGACAGTGACACATTCAATACTGACTTGCACACTCTGCCTTCATCTAGTTGATCTATGGTGTAATCATTAGTCCAATAGCTGCAAACGAGAGTTTCTATCGGACAAATTCAGGTCTGTTTATCCCCGTTTCGTTATGTTTGCTCTGTTTAAGAAATGTTTTTCAACAGAAACAGTGGAGTAAATACGCCCCTGATCAAACACAGTTCACTTTCATAGTAGCCACATACAAACAGCATGATAATTTCTCTGGTTGTATAATTCCTTCTCGCATCTCTGCGCTCTCCTCTCACTTTTTTTTTGCTTGTGTACTTCAGTGCACAACACATCAGCTGTCTGTGACCAGGAGAAAAAAAACTTTCCAAGACAAACCTTCACATCATAACTGCTAACCGCTACACACAGCCTACATCATTGTCACCATATTAGCTAATGTCAAAGTCAACATAGCTACTTGAACTAGCACATTAGTAACCACACTACAATCATGCAGTACAGTCAGCAAGCAGTTTAGCAGTTACACCGGCGGGCCCCGGTGGCAATAAATGTATAACACCAAAAGCTTACCTTGACACGGAAGAGTTCTAGTGTTGGATAGCCAGCTAGCTAACATAGCATCCCTCTCTGTTTGAGCTGGGTATTTGAGTAGCCTAAACTAGATAGCTGCATTTGCTAGCTAAGTGAAACTGACCTTTTTTTAAAACAAAATATAGCTAGCTGTCTCTCTTGCTTCTCCTTCATTTTTAAAGAAATTAGTTTGTTCAAAACTGTTCAACTGTTGTCTATCTCTGAGTCAACTACTCACCACATTTTATGCACTGCAGTGCTAGCTATAACTGTAGCTTATGCTTTCACTACTAAATTCATTCTCTGATCCTTTGATTGGGTGCACAACATGTAAGTTCATGCTGCTAGAGCTCCAATAGGTTGGAGGATGGCCTCTGGAAGTTGTCAGAAACTCATAATTATGGTGTAAGTCTATGGAAGGGGGTGAGAACCATCAGCCCCCCAGGTTTTGTATTCAAGAGCTTCAAGTTCCTCGGTGTCCACATCACTAAGGAATTATCATGGTCCACACACCAACACAGTCATGAAGAGGGCACGACAAAGGCTCTTCTCCATCGGAAGGCTGAAAAGATTCGGCATGGGCCCTCAGATCCTCAAAGTTCTACAGCTGCACCATGAGAGCATCTTGACTGGTTGCACCACCGCTTGTTATGGCAACTGCTTGGCAGCTGACCGCAATGCACTACAAAGGGTAGTGCGTACGGCCCAGTACATCACTGGGGCCAAGCTTCCTGCCATCCAGGACCTCTATACCAGGTGGTGTCAGAGGAAGGCCCTAAAAATTGTCAAAGACTCCAGCCACAAAAGTCAAAGACTGTTGTCTCTGCTACCACACAGCATGCGGTACCGGTGTACCAAGTTTGGAACCAACAGGACCCTGAACAGCTTCTACCCCCAAGCCATAAGACTGCTAAAGCTTCCATCACATCTGTCATCAGTTATACAAGGTTTTCCAGTCTGGCTTCCGGCCCTTGCACAGCACAGAAACATCTCTGGTTAAAGTTTCCAATGACTGCTGATTCAGGATTTCTCAGCATCCTCCTCCTCTTAGATCTCAGTGCTGCTTTTGACACCGTAGAACACTTCATCCTCCTGCAGCGTTTCAGAGAACACACTGCTGTCTCTGGAACAGCTCTAAACTGGTTCTCCTCCTACCTCTCCAATAGGAAGTTTTACATCCCTATTGGAGAGGCCAGATCGGAGGAGTCTGCAGTCATATCCGGTGTTCCACAGAGGTCAGTGCTGGGGCCTATCCTGTTTTTAATTTACATGCCCTCTCTCAACCTAATCCGAAGAGATTATAATATCAATTTCCACTGCTACGCCGACGATACCCAGGTTTACATTAACAACCAACCGGACACCATCCCTGCCCTAGCAAAACTCAGCAGCTGCCTAGAGGACATCAGGGAATGGATGAAAGAGAACTTCCTCCAGTTGAAGAGTAGCAAGACAGAGGCTATGCTTATTTTGACACCCAAGCAGGTCATCAGTGCTGGAAACATCTGCCCTACAATCAACAGCCAGGCCATCCGCTTGTCCTCTGTCATCTCCAACCTAGGAGTCAAGTTTAATCTCTGTCCTTCGATGCCCACATAAAACAAATATGCGAAACATAATTTTTCCATCTTAAAAACTTTTCCCAGGTCATACCATCACTTTCCCAGCCAGATGCAGAGAAACTCATCCACGCCTTAATCTTTGGCCATGCGCTGTTTGGGGGCCTCCCAGCCAAATCACTAGATAGCCTCCAACTGATCCAGAAAAGTGCTGCCAGGGTCCTGATCAGGACCAAGAGGTCAGACCACATCACCAAGATCCTGGCCTAACTCAACATCAGTGACCTCATCTCATTCAGCGAGCCACTTTGCAATCTCTGCTCCAGCCACTCTACTGCTTCAAGTCCTCAGGACATGTCTCAGAACTATGGCATTCCGAGCCTTCTGCTCCCTTGCCCCTATGGAATGCTCTCCCTGACCATCTGAGAGCCTCTCCATCAGTCAGAACCTTTAAAACGGGCCTTAAAATTTTAAAACTTCTGCAGAATGTCTTTTTCATAGTCCTAGTCCCAATCTAAAATGTATACTGAACAAAAATATAAATGCAACAATTTCAAAGATTTTATTGAGTTACATACAGTTTAAATAAGGAAATTAGTCAATTGTGAAATGAAAAAAAAGTGAAATAAAGGCCCTAATCTATGGATTTCACATTACTGGGCAGGGGTGCTGAAATGAACATTTGATTGCTCTGGTGGACATTCCTACAGTCAGCAAGCCAATTGCACGCTCCCTCAACATGAGATCTCTGTGACGTGTTTTATGACAAAATGTCACGTTTTTAGAGTGGCTTTTTATTGTCTCAAGCACAAGGTGCACCTGTGTAATGATCATGCTGTTTAATCAGCTTCTTGATATGCCACACCTGTTAGGTGGATGGATTATCCTGGCAAAGGAGAAATGCTCACTAACAGGGATGTAAACCAATATTTTCTACAAAATTAAAGAGAAATTAGCTTTTTGTGCATATGGAACATTTCTGCAATCTTTTATTTCAGCTCATGAAACATGGGGCCAACACTTTACATGTGTTTACATTTTTGTTCAGTATATTTAGCACCTAACCCACTTGCTATTTTACCTGTCTTCAATCTAAATGTATGTTGTCTTTATTGTACATACATATTGTTTTTCTCAGTAGATCTTTGAGAACTCTGTAATGAAAAGCTCTATACAAATTAATTGTATTATTATTATTACTAATAATGTAATATATATTCAAATCAAATCAAATCAAATCAAATTTTATTTGTCACATATACACATGGTTAGCAGATGTTAATGCGAGTGTAGCGAAATGCTTGTGCTTCTAGTTCCGACAATGCAGTAATAACGAGCAAGTAATCTAACTAACAATTCCAAAAAAAACTACTGTCATACACAGTGTAAGGGGGTAAAGAATATGTACATAAGGATATATGAATGAGTGATGGTACAGAGCAGCATAGGCAAGATACAGTAGATGATATAGAGTACAGTATATACATATGAGATAAGTATGTAAACCAAGTGGCATAGTTAAAGTGGCTAGTGATACATGTATTACATAAGGATGCAGTCGATGATATAGAGTACAGTATCAACGTATGCATATGAGATGAACAATGTAGGGTAAGTAACATTATATAAGGTAGCATTGTTTAAAGTGGCTAGTGATATATTTACATCATTTCCCATCAATTCCCATGATTAAAGTGGCTGGAGTAGAGTCAGTGTCATTGACAGTGTGTTGGCAGTAGCCACTCAATGTTAGTGGTGGCTGTTTAACAGTCTGATGGCCTTGAGATAGAAGCTGTTTTTCAGTCTCTCGGTCCCAGCTTTGATGCACCTGTACTGACCTCGCCTTCTGGATGGCAGCGGGGTGAACAGGCAGTGGCTCGGGTGGTTGATGTCCTTGATGATCTTTATGGCCTTCCTGTAGCATCGGGTGGTGTAGGTGTCCTGGAGGGCAGGTAGTTTGCCCCGGTGATGCGTTGTGCAGACCTCACTACCCTCTGGAGAGCCTTACGGTTGAGGGCGGTGCAGTTGCCATACCAGGCGGTGATACAGCCCGCCAGGATGCTCTCGATTGTGCATCTGTAGAAGTTTGTGAGTGCTTTTGGTGACAAGCCGAATTTCTTCAGCCTCCTGAGGTTGAAGAGGCGCTGCTGCGCCTTCCTCACGATGCTGTCTGTGTGAGTGGACCAGTTCAGTTTGTCTGTGATGTGTATGCCGAGGAACTTAAAACTTGCTACCCTCTCCACTACTGTTCCATCGATGTGGATGGGGGGTGTTCCCTCTGCTGTTTCCTGAAGTCCACAATCATCTCCTTAGTTTTGTTGACGTTGAGTGTGAGGTTATTTTCCTGACACCACACTCCGAGGGCCCTCACCTCCTCCCTGTAGGCCGTCTCGTCGTTGTTGGTAATCAAGCCTACCACTGTTGTGTCGTCCGCAAACTTGATGATTGAGTTGGAGGCGTGCATGGCCACGCAGTCGTGGGTGAACAGGGAGTACAGGAGAGGGCTCAGAACGCACCCTTGTGGGGCCCCAGTGTTGAGGATCAGCGGGGAGGAGATGTTGTTGCCTACCCTCACCACCTGGGGGCGGCCCGTCAGGAAGTCCAGTACCCAGTTGCACAGGGCGGGGTCGAGACCCAGGGTCTCGAGCTTGATGACGAGCTTGGAGGGTACTATGGTGTTGAATGCCGAGCTGTAGTCGATGAACAGCATTCTCACATAGGTATTCCTCTTGTCCAGATGGGTTAGGGCAGTGTGCAGTGTGGTTGAGATTGCATCGTCTGTGGACCTATTTGGGCGGTAAGCAAATTGGAGTGGGTCAAGGGTGTCAGGTAGGGTGGAGGTGATATGGTCCTTGACTAGTCTCTCAAAGCACTTCATGATGACGGATGTGAGTGCTACGGGGCGGTAGTCGTTTAGCTCAGTTACCTTAGCTTTCTTGGGAACAGGAACAATGGTGGCCCTCTTGAAGCATGTGGGAACAGCAGACTGGTATAGGGATTGATTGAATATGTCTGTAAACACACCGGCCAGCTGGTCTGCGCATGCTCTGAGGGCGCGGCTGGGGATGCCGTCTGGGCCTGCAGCCTTGCGAGGGTTAACACGTTTAAATGTCTTACTCACTTCGGCTGCAGTGAAGGAGAGACCGCATGTTTCCGTTGCAGGCCGTGTCAGTGGCACTGTGTTGTCCTCAAAGCGGGCAAAAAAGTTATTTAGTCTGCCTGGGAGCAAGACATCCTGGTCCGTGACTGGGCTGGGTTTCTTCCTGTAGTCCGTGATTGACTGTAGACCCTGCCACATACCTCTTGTGTCTGAGCCGTTGAATTGAGATTCTACTTTGTCTCTGTACTGGCGCTTAGCTTGTTTGATAGCCTTGCGGAGGGAATAGCTGCACTGTTTGTATTCAGTCATGTTACCAGACACCTTGCCCTGATTAAAAGCAGTGGTTCGTGCCTTCAGTTTCACACGAATGCTGCCATCAATCCACGGTTTCTGGTTAGGGAATGTTTTAATCGTTGCTATGGGAACGACATCTTCAACGCACGTTCTAATGAACTCGCACACCGTATCAGCGTATTCGTCAATGTTGTTGTCTGACGCAATACGAAACATCTCCCAGTCCACGTGATGGAAGCAGTCTTGGAGTGTGGAGTCAGCTTGGTCGGACCAGCGTTGGACAGACCTCAGCGTGGGAGCTTCTTGTTTTAGTTTCTGTCTGTAGGCAGGGATCAACAAAATGGAGTCGTGGTCAGCTTTTCCGAAAGGGGGCGGGGCAGGGCCTTATATGCGTCGCGGAAGTTAGAGTAACAATGATCCAGGGTCTTTCCACCCCTGGTTGCGCAATCGATATGCTGATAAAATTTAGGGAGTCTTGTTTTCAGATTAGCCTTGTTAAAATCCCCAGCTACAATGAATGCAGCCTCCGGATAAATCGTTTCCAGTTTGCAGAGAGTTAAATAAAGTTCATTCAGAGCCATCGATGTGTCTGCTTGGGGGGGGATATATACAGCTGTGATTATAATCGAAGAGAATTCTCTTGGTAGATAATGCGGTCTACATTTGATTGTGAGGAATTCTAAATCAGGTGAACAGAAGGATTTGAGTTCCTGTATGTTTCTTTCATCACACCATGTCACGTTAGTCATAAGGCATACGCCCCCGCCCCTCTTCTTACCAGAAAGATGTTTGTTTCTGTCGGCGCGATGCGTGGAGAAACCCGTTGGCTGCACCGCTTCGGATTGCGTCTCTCCAGTTAGCCATGTTTCCGTGAAGCAAAGAACGTTACAGTCTCTGATGTCCCTCTGGAATGCTACCCTTGCTCGGATTTCATCAACCTTGTTGTCAAGAGACTGGACATTGGCAAGAAGAATGCTAGGGAGTGGTGCACGATGTGCCCGTCTCCGGAGTCTGACCAGAAGACCGCTTCGTTTCCCTCTTTTTCTGAGTCGTTTTTTTTTTTTGGTCGCTGCATGTGATCCACTCGGTTACACTGGTTGTAAGGCAGAACACAGGATCCGCATCGCGAAAAACATATTCTTGGTCGTACTGATGGTGAGTTGACGCTGATCTTATATTCAGTAGTTCTTCTCGGCTGTATGTAAAGAAACCTAAGATGACCTGGGGTACTAGTGTAAGAAATAACACGTAAAAAAACAAAAAACTGCATAGTTTCCTAGGAACGCGAAGCGAGGCGGCCATCTCTGTCGGCGCCGGAAGTGAATGTGTCGGCGCCGGAATTGAATATTGTAATAGATGCGGTCACAGGTGTGTGTGTGTGAGAAAGACACTGAATGTGTGTGTTTTGATGTACCATGTTGGTGATGGCTCTTATTTAGCATCCCGCTGTTAGTAAAATAATAATATAATTGAAAGAACCCCTCCCTGCACACCCAGACACCCACCATTTTCTGTGATAGGTCAGTATGCTAGGTCATAATGTCACACATTGTTAAAAGCACACAGGAACTTTCTATCTATATGGATCCAGGACTAGTGCTCAAACATAATAGGGAATACAGGAATTTATTGGTGAGATACAAGTTATGGGATAAGTATTTTATAAAATCGATATTGGTCACTTCTTGAATTGTAAACCTGTGTGTTCCTTCCTCCTGTCAGGTGACTATGATGGACAGGGGGTCGACAGAACGGGCATGTAAAGACCCCAACCCCATCGTCGACGGGAGGAAGGCTAACGTCAACCTGGCCTACCTGGGAGCCAAGCCCCGCAGCCCACAGACAGGTGAGTCATGCGTGCACACACACACACAGAGACCAACCCCACGCATACACAGACAGACACACAGTGACCAACCCCACGCATACACAGACACACACACAGAGACCAACCCCACGCATACACAGACAGACACACAGTGACCAACCCCACGCATACACAGACACACACACAGAGACCAACCCCACGCATACACAGACACACACACACACTACGCAAGCATGTGAGCAGATGGCACGCGCATACACACTCTCAGCTGACGACTATTATAGCTACATTCCTCTACATTATACGGTACACACACACTACACATTTGATGGCAGACCCAGCTGTGGTCAGGCACAGTGTGACTGTACAGTGTGAACCACCAACCTACATCTGTGCCCCTTCAGACTACACATGTACACCAAACCACCTGTCACTCTGTGGAGTCTATGGGAAAATGTAGGGCTCAAAAGTAATGCACTACTGTAAAGAGAATAGGGTGACATTTTAGATGTGTCATATGTGTGACCGACGCACAGTAGCGACAACTGTAGTATACTGTATCTCGATGTTGGGTTGTTGTTGCTTTGTTACACGCCAAGCATGCAGTTGATGTGCTATGATGAGTGTACAAAACATTAGGAACTCCTGCTCTTTCCATGACATAGACGGACCAGTTGAATCCAGGGGAAAGCTATGATCCCTTGTTGATGTCACTTGTTAAATCCCCTTAAAATCAGTGTAGAAGAAGGGGAGGAGACAGGTTAAAGAAGGATTTTTAAGCATTGAGATAATTGAGACATGGATTGTCTGTGTGCCATTCAGAGGGTGAATGGGCAAGACAAAACGACAACCTGAAGTGCTTTTGAACAGGGTATGGTAGTAGGTGCCAGGCGCACCGGTTTGAGTGTACCAAGAACTGCAATGCAGCTGGATTCTGCATACTAAAAAGTTTCCTGTGTGTATGAAGAATGGTCCACCACCCAAAGGACTTCCAGCCAACTTGACACAACTGTGGGAAGCATTGAAGTCAACGTGGGCCAGCATCCCTGTGGAACACTTTCAACACACTGTGGAGTCCATGACATTGAGGCTGTTCTGAGGGCAAAAGGGGCTGCAACTCAATATTAGGAAGGTGTTCATAATGTTTTGTACACTCAATGTACTGTATGTCAGCTTGGTATTTTGTTGTGTGTCTGTGTGTGTGTGTCTGTGAGAGAGTGAGATGTGGAAAGAGGGAGAGAGAAAATAGGGAGAGGCTGTTTATGAGAGAGGGGAAGGGAGAGGGAGAAATAAACAGATCTGTCTCTTCCTTGTTCTGTGTGACTCCCCTCACCCAGGGAGTCATGATAAACACAACAGGAGAGAATGACCAACGGGTGTGAAGAGTTACAGGAACATTAAGTGTTAGTGAGAAAAAAGGAGGGGATTGAGAAGGAGGCAGGGATAGAAGGAAGGAGAGAGAGGAGTCTCCTCTTACTCATGGTGAACTCAGGAGACCGTGTGTGTGTGTGTGTGTGTGTGTGTGTGTGTGTGTGTGTGTGTGTGTGTGTGTGTGTGTGTGTGTGTGTGTGTGTGTGTGTGTGTGTGTGTGTGTGTGTGTGTGTGTGTGTGTGTGTGTGTGTGTGTGTGTGTGTGTGTGTGTGTGTGTGTGTGTGTGTGTGTGTGTGTGTGAGAATTGGCGCCTTTTCATAGACCATGTTGCTATGTGCATAAGAGCAAAGTTAAGCAGCATATTGGTGTTGAGAACAATGTGGCGGAGGCTGCAGCGACGTTAGATGAGAACAGCCCTGGCCTTAATTGTCTAACGAAAGTGAGAGAGAGAGGAAACCCCATCTTAATTAGGTCTATAATCAACAGTCTAACTGTTAAATGTACCTGGCTTTATAAATCATCCATATCTACAGAAATAAGACAGATCCTGCTACTGTTTGAGTGTTTGTTTAATAGCCTACTTATTCTGTGAGCGCCAAGCCAAACCGTATGTCAGAAACATTTTCACAAATTCTGCAGTTTTTCACCTTCATATTAAAGGCTTTACACTTTTTTTTCATTAGAACATCGTCTCTGGTATTACTTATAATTTATCATAATATGAAATCAGAGCTTGTTCCTTAACTTATTTTTCTTGATAGCCAGTATTTTCAACAACTAGTCAAATGTATTCCACACATCCGACTTCCCCTTTACCTCCTAAGCAACCAGTAAAAATGCCCCCGTTTCGAGTTTATTTGTAACATCCTCTGCATCTATTTTGCTGTCACATGCATTGAGTTTGTTATAACCAATTTATTGATGTGATTAGGATATGCAATAAGTCAGGCCCTATTGGTCACGTGCATGCGATGCATACATGTGTATGTAAAGAGAGGGAATAGGGAATGTTTATCCTAAGAAAATGAGGGATTTTGGTAACATGACTTTTCACTCAGAAACAACGGGTGCTAGTCACAGTCACTCACTGTCATTTTTTTTAACACGGCGCAGCAAGTCTGAGCACAATCAAATCAATTGCGGTCATACTCCCTCTAGCAATTTGTGTGTCTTAGTTATTTAATTTAACAGTGCTCTTAAAGCATCAGACAAGTTCAGTGCATAAAGTTGAT